>NC_138772.1:561273744-561696096 GCF_965119305.1 Pelophylax lessonae | reverse complement strand
AAGTGAAGCAATTTTCATTTGCAGGGCCGTAGATGGAGAACATGAGCAGTAGGGAGGTACATCTGCATTTCACATCTCTGTCACCAGATGGCGCTCTCATAGCACACACTGATGTTCAGGATGGATCCCACAATGATGGCGCAGCAGACACATTACACAATGGTAATGAATACCCCGGGACCTCTACTGCCCCCTACTGGTGGGTCACATACTGACCATTATTAAGCAATGAGCCCACCAGCTACAGCACAGTCTGAGGTTAAAGCTAAACTCCGGGCAAATAGATAAATACACAGATAAATACATAAAAAAGGCAACTGTTCTGCCTGCCAAAGGATTTGTATTTCTGCCCATCCAGTCCTGAGATTTACACAGCTCTGCTACACAGAATAGCCCATTCTGTCAGTACAGGAGACCTGATTTTTGGGACATAATAAAACATTTAATGTAGAAATGGCTTAAATGTAGCTTAATGTATGTAATAAAATGCCTAAACCTCAATCAATTGACCTGAAACTTTGCACAGATGAATTTTTTAACTTTCCTAATATATCCTAGAAGTTTCATGGATTTTGTTCTTCCAGGAGGCAAACTGGGGACATTAAGATCTTTTTGTTGGGGAGATTAATGTAAAAAAAGAGCTTAGATCTCATCCAACTTTTCCCCAAACTTCACACAATAGAAGAGTCTGTCTATGCCAACATATTCCGAACATTTCAGATCATTTGGTAAATCACACCAAAAGTTATTCACATTATAATTTTATTATTAAACAGGGAGGGGAAAAAGAGAGAAGGAGGGGGGATAGAGGGGAAGAGGGAAAGAGAGGGGGGGGGAGAGAGAGAGAGAGAGGGGGGAGAGGGGGGAGAGAGGGAGGAAAGAGGGAGAGGGGGAGGAAAAGTGAGAGAGGGAGAGAGACAGAGAGAGGGCGAGAGAGAGGGGGGGGAGAGAGAGAGGAGATGGAGAGAGGGGGGAGAAAGGGGGGGAGGGAGAGATAAAGAGAGAGGGGAGAGAAAGAGAGAGGGGGAGAGAGAGGGGGGAGAGAGGGGGGAGAGAGAGGAGAGAGGGAGGAGAAGGAGAGAGAGGGTGAGAGAGGGGGAAAGGGAGAGAGAGGGGGGGGAGAGAAAGAGGGGGGAGAGGGAGGAGAAGGAGAGGGAGGGGAGAGAGGGGAGAGGGGGAGAGAGAGAGAGGGGGAGGGAGAGATAAAGAGAGAGGGGAGAGAAAGAGAGAGGGGGAGAGAGAGGAGGGAGGGAGGGAGGGAGGGGAGAGAGGGAGGAGAAGGAGAGAGAGGGTGAGAGAGGGGGAAAGGGAGAGAGAGGGGGGGGAGAGAAAGAGGGGGGAGAGGGAGGAGAGGGAGGGGAGAGAGAGAGAGGGGGGAGGGAGAGAGGGGGGAGAGAGGGAGGGGAGAGAGGGAGAGGGGGGAGAGAGAGAGGGGGGAGAGGGAGAGAGAGGTGAGGGGGGAGAGAAAGAGGGGGAGAGGGAGGAGAGAGGGGGGGAGAGGAGAGAGAGAGAGAGAGAGAGAGAGAGGGGGAGAGAGGGAGAGAGGGGGGAGAGAGAGGGGGAGAGAGGGGGAGAGAGAGAGAGAGGGGAGAGAGGGAGGAGAAGGAGAGAGAGGGGGGAGAGAAAGAGGGGGGAGAGAAAGAGAGAGAGAGGGAGGGAGGGAGGGGGAGAGAGGGAGGAGAGAGAGGGTGAGAGAGTGTGAGGGGTGTGACGAGACCAATCTCGCCCCATTGCATTGGAGGAGCCTGGTTGCCCGCCCGCTGCCTTTGGACTATGGACCAGACTTTAAAAGACTTTGACTCCATGGCGATTAAACTGTATTCGTGGGGTCTGAGTGCCATTCACCTAATAATGTGCACTCAGACCTGAGCTATCTGGGGATATGTAACATGTCTATGTTTAATGTATAAAAAGTAACTTTATATATTTTAAAGCATAATACTGCATTTGGGTCCCCATGTGTGTAATGGAGTCTCGCTGTGAAAACTTGTTTTAGCTGCAGAGAGAGGGGGGGGGGGATTGTTTCCAGCAGCCCCCTCCTAAAGAATGTCTACTGATTAACTCCGTGCTTTTGTCTAAAATAGGACAGTATGTTAATAGGGTCTGAGACTATTGATAAGTATGTTAATGAGCTCACCTGGCTGTAATTACACAGTCATTTTTCATGTGGTATTCTCAAAGTATATATAAGTGTTGTGTTTCTTGCAATAAAAGAGAAGAGAGTTACTCTTGATCGAACCTCACTACAGAGCCTTGTCTCGTACTTGGGGGGGAATTATTGATGTGCTTCATGTATGGCGGATTGGAGTGGTCGATAGCTGTCCGGGTGTTCGGGAGTGGATTATCCTAGACGACTGTAACCCCTGTTATACTTGGGGTGTCATAACAATTGGTGGCAAGCGACGGGATCGATCCTACAGCCAGAAGGACAGCTACAGGGGACACCATTGCTCTGGATTTTACAATTGAGGGCAACGCATGTCCCAGTACAGCGACCCTGACAGCACCAGCATGGAACCAGCAGTGGAGTTCGATGAGGGTGCCATGGATGACCGAGATGCAGTCCGTAAAGGCATCTGGTACCAGGCACTGGGCATTGTGGAGTACCAGCAGGGTAAGAGACTCCCCAAGGAAGACCAGCGGTTGCAGAAGCGAGTAGCCCTGCGGATGCCCTTCCTGGGGCAGCAGCCCCGGGAGGAATGGGTAAAAGAATTAGAGCTCCGGGTATGGCAGGAGATGTGGCTGGAGGATGCCTACCAGGCGCTGTGGTGGTATGTTGCACAGTACCTGCCCTGAACAGCCGAGCATGACAAGCCAGAGGGAGAGCAGTTTGATGGTCCTGGCTTGTTATGGGAGTCTTTTTCAGAGCTGGAATTTGGGAGCCCTACACAAGCCCGGTTCAATGATCTCTTGGAGTGGAGGGAGAGCAGGTATGACTGGGACGACGCTCACGAAATTGAGCAAGACCTGGTCCACCTGGTGACCCGGGAGATGGAGCTAGAACAGGGCTACCAGCAGCTGTTCCAATACTATGAGAAGGCTCAGCAGGAGAGCAGCGTCCTCCCTCCCCAGCGGCTGGCTGAGTTACAGGGGGCAGAGGTAGTTGTGCCTGCCCCCCAGCAGCAGAGTGATATGCCAGGAAGGCAGTGGGAAGTCCAGGGAGAGGAGAGCAGTGTCCTCCCTCCCCAGCGGCAGCGGGATTTTTTGGGAATTGGGAGCCCAGTCTCCATTCCCCAGCGGCAGTGTGATGTGCCGGGAATTGGGAGCCCAGTCTCTAGTCCCCAGCGGCAGAGTATCCAGCAGGGAATAGAGAGCCCAGTCTCCTTTCCCCAGCAGCAGAACTCTGTATTGGGAGGAGAGACAGTCGGTCTCCCTCCGCAAAGACTGGAAGTATGTATGGGAGAGGAGATTGTTACCACCTCTCCCCAGCAGCGGATCATTAATGGGCAGAGTGTTCTATCGGGAGAGGAGCTTGTTACCCCCTCTCCCCAGCGGCAGCTTAATGTACCGGGGGGAGACTGTAAGCCCCCCACCGGTGCAGATGGGACCGTGGTCTCTGCACTTACCAAACAGGGGGTAGGGATGGGCGGTCCTACCCCCCCACGACAGAGCTGTGTATCCAAGGGGGAGACAACCGGTCTCCCCATTCCGCAGCAGAGCTATGCACCTAAGAGGGAGACAGTCCGTCTCCAGCAACCAGGCTCCAACCAGACTACTCCGGTGGTAGTGCTGGCACCAGGACAGAGTACCGCTGGTCTCTGCCCACTCAGCAACCCACCAAGGCAGCCTACCAGTCCCCTACACAGCCGTGGTGAGGCACCTGGACATGGACAAGTTTCTCCTCTACCCAGGTGTAGTGACCATTTATTGTGGGTGGGCTGTACTGTTTTTTCTGCTTTGTGGGTGGGCTGCTGGACTAACAAGGGCACTGACCGGCAGGAGGTCAGGTACCCTGTTAGTCTTTTTGGAAAGGGGGAGAGATGTGACGAGACCAATCTCGCCCCATTGCATTGGAGGAGACTGGTTGCCCGCCTGCTGCCTTTGGACTATGGACCAGGTTTTAAAAGACTTTGACTCCATGGCGATTAAACTGTATTCGTGGGGTCTGAGTGCCATTCACCTAATAATGTGCACTCAGACCTGAGCTATCTGGGGATATGTAACATGTCTATGTTTAATGTATAAAAAGTAACTTTATATATGTTAAAGCATAATACTGCATTTGGGTCCCCATGTGTGTAATGGAGTCTCGCTGTCAAAACTTGTTTTAGCTGCAGAGAGGGGGGGGGGGATTGTTTCCAGCAGCCCCTCCTAAAGAATGTCTACTGATTAACTCAGTGCTTTTGTCTAAAATAGGACAGTATGTTAATAGGGTCTGAGACTATTGATAAGTATGTTAATGAGCTCACCTGGCTGTAATTACACAGTCATTTTTCATGTGGTATTCTCAAAGTATATATAAGTGTGTGTTTCTTGCAATAAAAGAGAAGAGAGTTACTCTTGATCGAACCTCACTACAGAGCCTTGTCTCGTACTTGGGGGGGAATTATTGATGTGCTTCATGTATGGCGGATTGGAGTGGTCGATAGCTGTCCGGGTGTTTGGGAGTGGATTATCCTAGACGACTGTAACCCCTGTTATACTTGGCGTGTCATAACAAGGGGGAAAGGGAGAGAGAGAGAGGGGGGGGGAATAGGGGGGAGAGGGAGGAGAAGGAGAGGGAGGAGAGAGAGAGAGAGAGAGGGGGGGGGAGAGAGGGGGGAGAGAGGGAGGGGAGAGAGGGAGAGGGGGAGAGAGGGAGAGGGGGGAGAGAGGGAGGGGAGAGAGGGAGAGGGGGGAGAGAGAGAGGGGAGAGAGAGAGGTGCGGGGTGGTCTGTCTGGAGTTCCGCTTTAAGAAATGAATGTTGGAGATTTGCTCACCTTTGTTTTCAATGTCATGCAGTCTCTGCTGCCAGAACCCTCTGAAGGGGGCAATTCCGGTTCCGGGGCCCACAAGGATGCAGGGGGCTTTTATATCAGGTGGAAGGTGAAAGGTGGGGGCTCTGTAGAGGAAGACAGACAGATACAGAATAAGGTGACAGGTGACCAGAGGCTGCAGTACCCTGGTAACAGAGAGAGAGAGATGAGGCACATCCACAGTAGTAAAGAAGTCTTTGGTTTATTGGTATTCCACACTCACAGGCTAAAAATATGACACACAGGAGAACCACAATGTTCAGCAGACGCGTTTCACACTAAGTGCTTATTCATTGCTAGAACCTCTGCAATCGCTGCAGTACCCCGGTACCTGGGGAATCGCTAGACAGACAATTCCCCCCCCCCCCCCCCCCAGGCTCCTGGCACATGTTCCAGAACATGAGCCTGTAAATCATTTGGTATTGTTGGCAGTCTGAGAGGGTGACATTATCGCTATACCTGGCGGTCACCCCACTCGTAGCCCATACTTATGATGTATGCAGTAGTATAAGTATGCATCATTCAGGGGCATTGATAGACCAAGGCACCAAGGCATGTACCCCCAGGTCTTCTATTAAGTGCCTAGGGTCTTCTATTGGGTGGCCCAGGGTCTTCTATTGGGTGGCCCATACATTCATGCATGTAATAATAGTAGTTAGCATCATTCAGGGGCATTTTTTAGACCATGGCACCCAGGGCATGTGCCCCCAGGTCTTCTATTAAATGCTCATGGTCTTCTGATGGGTGGCATGGATCTTCTAAAGGGTGGCCCATACATATAATGCATGTAATAGTAGTAGTCAGCATCATTCAGGGGCATTGCCTCCATGTCTTCTTTTGGGTGGCTTGGGGTCTTCTACTGGGGGCCCGTACATATAATGCATGTAATAGTAGTAGTTAGCATCATTCAGGGACATTTCTAGAACCTGGAACCCCACGACATGTGCCCCCACAGGTCTTCCATTAAATGCTCATGGTCTTCTTTGAAAGAGATGAGTTTTTGGATCTTATAGTGGAAAGTTAGGTAGTCATTTCTGCCACCATCCCGAGAGAATATTGTGTAGGTTGTGATGCCTCAGGTCAGGTGTGGGATTTTAAGGGCAGGAGTAAAGGAGGTATGCAGTAGTAAATAAAATAAAATTTATTATACAGTGTATTTATATACAACAGAGGAGTGAATATATGGGTAAAGTCCCATTGTGCAGGTGAAGAGGAAATATAAGTTGTGTTACATGTGATAAGTACGTGACTTGAAAGTATCGTGGATAGGTCCAGCTCTGCAGTTCCTCTTGTCAAAGGACAGGGATTGGTGCAGAGAGGGGACCTGATCGGTAATCCGACATGTTTCGGCCTATCAAGGCCTTTATCAAGGATGTGTCACCGATTCTAAGAATAATTGAAAATAAATATATAGAAATATCAGATCATGATATCATGGTGATTCAAAAACAATTGATATAAAGTATGGTTGAACATACATATTTGTCCACTTCTTAGGGTATTGCCTCCCCAAAGTTTCTCCAGGTGCTACAGGAACAGTGTGCTGTGTTGGTGAGAAAATGGCGAATTTAGAAAGGAATTGGGTATACAGAGGATTACTCATAAATATAATAGTGATAATTACTTCTTGGGTAGCATGTCTGGTCCCAGGGTCCAATGTGGTTGAGGTTAGGAAAACTCCCACATTGATAGTAATCGTCTGTAATTATAGGTGTATAGGCTTAATATCTGGAGTACATGCCGATGATAGTAAGTACATAAATTGTTTGGAAAAAGTTAGGTTTGGTTTAGGAGATATGGTAAGTCTCCTACCAAATCTAAACTTACATTTTGGTTGGTTCCTGAATGGTAAAGTAACCGTTGCAGGATCTTAGTCCGTTTGGAGACGATTCCTGTGAAAAAAATGATGAACAGCCGTTGTCTGCAAGGTCCGTGTTCCTCCCTGGGTTCGGGAGAGACTGAGACATTGCAGTGTTCCCCGGCCTTTTATGGGCAGTCACGCATGCGCCGTCGTGCGCTGTGTGATGCCGATGGGCGGAGTCCGTGATACGGTGTGAGGCGCGCCTGCGTGAAGCTGGAAGCCGCATCCCTTGTAACCGTGCGGACGTGCCTTCGTGGCCGCCGACACGGAGTAGAAGCCGAGATCCCTGACAGGGATAGAGGAAGGTAGAGAGACCCCCCCATCGGTTTCAGATGCCCCGATCCCGGAGGATTCGGGGCTTACCGTGCCGGGAGCTCCTGGAGATTAAGGGATAGAGGCAAAAGGAAGTTGGACAATCTGGTTAAATAAGCTTGATTATGCGATGGTGCACTGTGCAACAGTGTCATCACATATATGTATCAATAATACGTTTACAATATTATAACATTAATTAGGACATAAAATGAAAATTGCAGCATATATATTAAGAAGAAACGTCTGTGAGAGAATGTGGGTGGGTCGGAGGGAGAGATTGTGGTCGGTCTAACCAGTTAAAAGATACTGGGTAAAAGATACTGGGTAGAGTGGCCCAATGATGTTGTATGGGAATCAAAAGGTCTATGGTGAACCATTGTGGAGTCGGGAGTGCAGGTTGTATGAATCTTGGAGGGGGGGGTGTCAGTTGAGATTGTGCATATACTTTTGGGGGTTCCAGGGCCGATTCTGTGTCCTGGTAGGGGGTTTAATCTTTTTTCCCCGATGAAAAGCCTTGTAAGAAGGGACGGAAGCTTTGTGCTTCATTTAACCCGGGCGGGATAGTAGCTTTAAGTCGCGAAATCCATCGCATTTCCAGTTGCAATAAGGTTTTGTTCCAATCACCCCCTCGTAACGGGATGTGGACCCTGTCCAGGGCCATGAATTTGATTTTAGGCATTTTGTAGTTGTGGTATTCTTTTACGTGTCTCCCTAGTGGGACATAGAAGTTGCCAACATGCATGGTCTGAAGATGTTGACTTACTCGTTTGCCAAACTCCTGTCGGGTTTTCCCTATATAAAAGGACCCGCATTCGCAGGTCATCATGTAGACTATTCCCCTGGTCTTGCAGTTGCAAAAATGTTTCGGGTGAAATGGGTCACCATTGGGTAATATGGTATTGATCGTTTGGGAAATAACGTAACATTGGGCACAGGACCCGCAGGGGAATGTGCCTTTTGTTTTGCAGGGGTCTTTTTTGGATCCTTCTTTGAATTCACTTTTTACCAATTGTTGTTGTAGCGAGCCGGCTTTTCTGAAGGTGATGGGTGGATGTTGAGGTAGGAGTTTAGAGGTGCTGGGTTCTTCCAAAAGGATGGACCAATTTTTTGTGAGGATATTTCTGATTTCCTGGTGTTCGTTGGTGAATCTGATGATTATTCGGGTATCTGGTTCGGTTTGAGTTGGTTTTTTATTTTTGAAGAGCAGTGTTTCTCTGTCTTGTTGATTGGCACGATTAAAGGCCTTGCGTAGTGATGTTTTGGTGTAGCCTCTTTGTGATAGTCGAGTAGTTAGTGCATTGGCTTCTATTTGGAATTTTGCTGGATCTGAGCAGTTCCTTTTTAGCCTTAAGTATTGGCTATAGGGTATTGAGTTGATTAGAGGTTGAGGGTGAAAACTTGAGGCATGGAGAATCGAGTTGCCTGCTGTATCCTTTCTGAACAGTGTGGTGGAGATTTTGCCCATAGTATCTTTATATATTAAGGTGTCGAGAAAAGATACTTGTTGTTTGTTATAGGTCATCGTGAAGAACATATTGTGTTCGTTCTGGTTCATCCTGGTTAATAGGTCTTTTATCATGTATTCCGGTCCATTCCATATAATCAATATATCGTCAATATATCTTTGCCATATAAGGATTTTGTCAGCGTAGATGGTGTTTACCTCGTTTGATAAAAATTCTTGCTCCCATGAGCCTAGGTAGATATTGGCATAAGATGGGGCGCAGTATCTTTTAACTGGTTAGACCGACCACAATCTCTCCCTCCGACCCACCCACATTCTCTCACAGACGTTTCTTCTTAATATATATGCTGCAATTTTCATTTTATGTCCTAATTAATGTTATAATATTGTAAACGTATTATTGATACATATATGTGATGACACTGTTGCACAGTGCACCATCGCATAATCAAGCTTATTTAACCAGATTGTCCAACTTCCTTTTGCCTCTATCCCTTAATCTCCAGGAGCTCCCGGCACGGTAAGCCCCGAATCCTCCGGGATCGGGGCATCTGAAACCGATGGGGGGGTCTCTCTACCTTCCTCTATCCCTGTCAGGGATCTCGGCTTCTACTCCGTGTCGGCGGCCACGAAGGCACGTCCGCACGGTTACAAGGGATGCGGCTTCCAGCTTCACGCAGGCGCGCCTCACACCGTATCACGGACTCCGCCCATCGGCATCACACAGCGCACGACGGCGCATGCGTGACTGCCCATAAAAGGCCGGGGAACACTGCAATGTCTCAGTCTCTCCCGAACCCAGGGAGGAACACGGACCTTGCAGACAACGGCTGTTCATCATTTTTTTCACAGGAATCGTCTCCAAACGGACTAAGATCCTGCAACGGTTACTTTACCATTCAGGAACCAACCAAAATGTAAGTTTAGATTTGGTAGGAGACTTACCATATCTCCTAAACCAAACCTAACTTTTTCCAAACAATTTATGTACTTACTATCATCGGCATGTACTCCAGATATTAAGCCTATACACCTATAATTACAGACGATTACTATCAATGTGGGAGTTTTCCTAACCTCAACCACATTGGACCCTGGGACCAGACATGCTACCCAAGAAGTAATTATCACTATTATATTTATGAGTAATCCTCTGTATACCCAATTCCTTTCTAAATTCGCCATTTTCTCACCAACACAGCACACTGTTCCTGTAGCACCTGGAGAAACTTTGGGGAGGCAATACCCTAAGAAGTGGACAAATATGTATGTTCAACCATACTTTATATCAATTGTTTTTGAATCACCATGATATCATGATCTGATATTTATATATATTTATTTTCAATTATTCTTAGAATCGGTGACACATCCTTGATAAAGGCCTTGATAGGCCGAAACATGTCGGATTACAGATCAGGTCCCCTCTCTGCACCAATCCCTGTCCTTTGACAAGAGGAACTGCAGAGCTGGACCTATCCACGATACTTTCAAGTCACGTACTTATCACATGTAACACAACTTATATTTCCTCTTCACCTGCACAATGGGACTTTACCCATATATTCACTCCTCTGTTGTATATAAATACACTGTATAATAAATTTTATTTTATTTACTACTGCATACCTCCTTTACTCCTGCCCTTAAAATCCCACACCTGACCTGAGGCATCACAACCTACACAATATTCTCTCGGGATGGTGGCAGAAATGACTACCTAACTTTCCACTATAAGATCCAAAAACTCATCTCTTTCAACGAATACCCCGGATGGATAACACATCCACGTCCTCTCGGATCTTTGGAAACACTATATTCCACTAAACTACAATTCTTGGTTGCTAGGCAGCAAGCACCTACCTACCTAATCCAGGCCAACATAGCCTTCATTGTGGAACTTCCTCCACAGTTTCAGTAAGGCATTGTTAAAACCTGTTTTTCACCAACACCTTTCTCCTACAAAGAAAGGATGACTGAAGAAGAAGAAAAAGATGTGGGAGATCTGGTTGGCGATGAATGGGAGACCCTCATGTCGGGCATCCAAACCAGTTTTAAAGTCAAAGAACAAACTGAATCAGATATCCTGGCACTATTCAGGACACTCCAAAAACACCTGGAGAGAAAGTCTGCGCTTCACTGGCACATTAAGACCTTCGAACGCTATATCAGCGAGAAAATCAACCCTGTAGGTTTAAGAATCCAAATTTTCCCTACTATGGAAAACATCACAACCCAACTCAAAAAAGAATGGGAAAACCAACTAAACGAATGTTCACGGAATTTAATGATCCTTTTGCAAGAAGAATATTTAAGACAAATAAAAACCCTAGATCTTGACATTAAAAAAACCTACGAACAACTAGCCCCTCTCAAAAAGGCACAACTATACAGTGAACAGGAAAATAAACTTAAATCACATTTAGAAGACTATGGTAAGGATATCCTCAGGAAAAAAGAAAGAAAATATTGGCGCGATAAGAACGCCTTTGCCCAAGGCAGAGCCTATAGATGGGCCAATCAACGCTCCAACCGAAGAAATCAGTATGGCAAACCCACAGATAGAATGGGACAACCATACTACTCATCGGATTCATCTTCCTATAACTCTGGGACTGAACACTACAAAAATAGAAGAAGGGAACCCTCAAAACAACATGAAGCTCAACATAAAACTAATGAGGATAACTACCAGGAAACGGAACCCCAAGAAACCAATCCTGCAGAGGAACAAGGAACACACTCGGGAAACATGAACCCACCCCTCAAACCCCATAATTTCTTTACAAGATCCAAAGTGGACCCCAAACAACAACAAGGGTTTTTTTTAGGGAAAACAACTCCGAAACCGCCAAAGAAACACCAATCAGAGAAGAAACGGGAGGAAGAAAAACGGTCATAAATCTATCATCTCATACACTGACGAATGACCAAAAAGAAGTACTATCTTTAGGACTCTCTTTTTGCCCAAATACCGACCTGGATAGATTCGAAACCATCAAAGATGTGAACCTATTTGCCAGAAATTTATTACTCAAAACCTTTTATCAAAAACAACCTCAACCCTCACAACCTGCATCCACATTAACCGCGGCTGAGTTCAGAGCCATCCGCGACCTCAACCTACTACTTCAGGAAAGTGACCTAGATGATTGGGACGATCCAACTGAATCAGATAAAGAATCTGACGAAGAAGAACGGGAAACACCCCCTGACCAATTGTCCTTCAAAAGGAAATCTAATAAATTCCCATCCCTCAACCTTAACCCAGCAATTGCACTCTTCGTCCGACAAACCACTAAAGATATAGAATCAATTAAAGAGAAACAACACACGTCGAACTTAACAAACAAGCAAAAGCAAGCCCTCCAGGAACTTAGAAATAATGATGACATCATCATCAAACCCTCAGACAAGGGAGGAAATGTAGTCATCATGAACAAAGAAAAATACAAACACATGTGTCATACAATATTGTCGAATACTAAATGCTACAAGAAGATCCTTCCCATAATGACAAAATCTTATGAAGAAATCTTCTACTCCAAAATCGATAATGCATTCAAGAATGGCATCATCTCCCAAACATTGTGGGAATATATCAGAACACCACATCCAAGAACCCCCACACTATACGCCCTACCGAAACTACACAAGAACTTGCATGATCCACCGGGAAGACCAATCATCTCGGGTAATGGAAGCATTTCAGAATCTATGAGCAGGGTCATAGACAGATACTTACGCCCTCATGTCAAAGAACTACCCTCATATACCCAAGATACCCTTCATCTCCTGAGGATACTCAATGACATCACTGTTCCAGAAGAAACATACCTAATCACCATAGACGTCGAATCATTATACAACAATATACCCCACACCAAAGGACTACAGGCAGTTGAAAACATACTTCATTGCCACAGTGAACGAGACCAAAACTTCAATAAATTCATCATTGACATGCTGGATTATATACTCAACCACAACATCTTCACCTTTGGCGGCAACTACTACATCCAAACATGTGGGGTAGCTATGGGAACCAGCTGCGCCCCATCTTATGCCAATATCTACCTAGGCTCATGGGAGCAAGAATTTTTATCAAACGAGGTAAACACCATCTACGCTGACAAAATCCTTATATGGCAAAGATATATTGACGATATATTGATTATATGGAATGGACCGGAATACATGATAAAAGACCTATTAACCAGGATGAACCAGAACGAACACAATATGTTCTTCACGATGACCTATAACAAACAACAAGTATCTTTTCTCGACACCTTAATATATAAAGATACTATGGGCAAAATCTCCACCACACTGTTCAGAAAGGATACAGCAGGCAACTCGATTCTCCATGCCTCAAGTTTTCACCCTCAACCTCTAATCAACTCAATACCCTATAGCCAATACTTAAGGCTAAAAAGGAACTGCTCAGATCCAGCAAAATTCCAAATAGAAGCCAATGCACTAACTACTCGACTATCACAAAGAGGCTACACCAAAACATCACTACGCAAGGCCTTTAATCGTGCCAATCAACAAGACAGAGAAACACTGCTCTTCAAAAATAAAAAACCAACTCAAACCGAACCAGATACCCGAATAATCATCAGATTCACCAACGAACACCAGGAAATCAGAAATATCCTCACAAAAAATTGGTCCATCCTTTTGGAAGAACCCAGCACCTCTAAACTCCTACCTCAACATCCACCCATCACCTTCAGAAAAGCCGGCTCGCTACAACAACAATTGGTAAAAAGTGAATTCAAAGAAGGATCCAAAAAAGACCCCTGCAAAACAAAAGGCACGTTCCCCTGCGGGTCCTGTGCCCAATGTTACGTTATTTCCCAAACGATCAATACCATATTACCCAATGGTGACCCATTTCACCCGAAACATTTTTGCAACTGCAAGACCAGGGGAATAGTCTACATGATGACCTGCGAATGCGGGTCCTTTTATATAGGGAAAACCCGACAGGAGTTTGGCAAACGAGTAAGTCAACATCTTCAGACCATGCATGTTGGCAACTTCTATGTCCCACTAGGGAGACACGTAAAAGAATACCACAACTACAAAATGCCTAAAATCAAATTCATGGCCCTGGACAGGATCCACATCCCGTTACGAGGGGGTGATTGGAACAAAACCTTATTGCAACTGGAAATGCGATGGATTTCGCGACTTAAAGCTACTATCCCGCCCGGGTTAAATGAAGCACAAAGCTTCCGTCCCTTCTTACAAGGCTTTTCATCGGGGAAAAAAGATTAAACCCCCTACCAGGACACAGAATCGGCCCTGGAACCCCCAAAAGTATATGCACAATCTCAACTGACACCCCCCCCTCCAAGATTCATACAACCTGCACTCCCGACTCCACAATGGTTCACCATAGACCTTTTGATTCCCATACAACATCATTGGGCCACTCTACCCAGTATCTTTTACCCAGTATCTTTTAACTGGTTAGACCGACCACAATCTCTCCCTCCGACCCACCCACATTCTCTCACAGACGTTTCTTCTTAATATATATGCTGCAATTTTCATTTTATGTCCTAATTAATGTTATAATATTGTAAACGTATTATTGATACATATATGTGATGACACTGTTGCACAGTGCACCATCGCATAATCAAGCTTATTTAACCAGATTGTCCAACTTCCTTTTGCCTCTATCCCTTAATCTCCAGGAGCTCCCGGCACGGTAAGCCCCGAATCCTCCGGGATCGGGGCATCTGAAACTGATGGGGGGGTCTCTCTACCTTCCTCTATCCCTGTCAGGGATCTCGGCTTCTACTCCGTGTCGGCGGCCACGAAGGCACGTCCGCACGGTTACAAGGGATGCGGCTTCCAGCTTCACGCAGGCGCGCCTCACACCGTATCACGGACTCCGCCCATCGGCATCACACAGCGCACGACGGCGCATGCGTGACTGCCCATAAAAGGCCGGGGAACACTGCAATGTCTCAGTCTCTCCCGAACCCAGGGAGGAACACGGACCTTGCAGACAACGGCTGTTCATCATTTTTTTCACAGGAATCGTCTCCAAACGGACTAAGATCCTGCAACGGTTACTTTACCATTCAGGAACCAACCAAAATGTAAGTTTAGATTTGGTAGGAGACTTACCATATCTCCTAAACCAAACCTAACTTTTTCCAAACAATTTATGTACTTACTATCATCGGCATGTACTCCAGATATTAAGCCTATACACCTATAATTACAGACGATTACTATCAATGTGGGAGTTTTCCTAACCTCAACCACATTGGACCCTGGGACCAGACATGCTACCCAAGAAGTAATTATCACTATTATATTTATGAGTAATCCTCTGTATACCCAATTCCTTTCTAAATTCGCCATTTTCTCACCAACACAGCACACTGTTCCTGTAGCACCTGGAGAAACTTTGGGGAGGCAATACCCTAAGAAGTGGACAAATATGTATGTTCAACCATACTTTATATCAATTGTTTTTGAATCACCATGATATCATGATCTGATATTTCTATATATTTATTTTCAATTATTCTTAGAATCGGTGACACATCCTTGATAAAGGCCTTGATAGGCCGAAACATGTCGGATTACCGATCAGGTCCCCTCTCTGCACCAATCCCTGTCCTTTGACAAGAGGAACTGCAGAGCTGGACCTATCCACGATACTTTCAAGTCACGTACTTATCACATGTAACACAACTTATATTTCCTCTTCACCTGCACAATGGGACTTTACCCATATATTCACTCCTCTGTTGTATATAAATACACTGTATAATAAATTTTATTTTATTTACTACTGCATACCTCCTTTACTCCTGCCCTTAAAATCCCACACCTGACCTGAGGCATCACAACCTACACAATGCTCATGGTCTTCTATTGGGTGGCTGGGGGTCTTCGATTGGGTGGCTGGGGGTCTTCTACTGGGTGGCTTGTGGATATAATACCTGTACTAGTAGTAGTTAGCATCATCCAGGGCTAGAACCTGCTAGAACCTGGCACCCAGGGTATGTTCCCCCAGGTCTTCTATTGGGTGGCCGGGGTCTCCTACTGGGGGCCTGTACATAAAATGCATGTAATAGTAGTAGTTAGCATCATTCAGAGGCATTGCTAGAACCTGGCACCCAGGGCATGTGCCCCCAGGTCTTCTATTGGGTGGCCCAGGGTCTTCTACTAGGTGGCCCGGGGTCTTCTACTGGGGGCCTGTACATATAATGCATGTAATAATAGTAGTTAGCATCATTCAGAGGCATTGCTAGAACCTGGCACCCAGGGTATATTCCCCAGGTCTTCTATTGGGTGGCCCAGGGTCTTCTACTAGGTGGCCCGGGATCTTCTCCTGGGTGGCCCATGCATATAATGCATGCAAAAGTAGTAGTATGAATCATTCAGGGGCATTTCTAGAACTTGGCACCTAGGGCATGTGCCACCAGGTCTTCTATTAAATGCCCAAGGTATTCCACTGGGGACCCCCAGGTCTTCTAGGGTGCCCCCGGGTCTTCTAGAGTGGCTCTGGTCTCCTTTTAGATATGGTAATGATACATTCAACGCATTTTACCGTTTTGATACAGTTTTTAGGCCAATTTATTTTTGCTCAGTGATAAAGATTGTTCCAGTCTTAGATTTGATACAAAGTGGTCATCATGGTATCCTATCAAACCCTCAACATTTTCACCTGTGTGCCCCCTGGTCTATTAGGACTTTTCACCTTGAGTCTCCTCCCAACCTCCCTCTTGCAAATGTCCCATATGGTGCCCACCAGCCCTTGGAGGCTTAACCAATTAGAGAAGGTGAAGGGGTAAAGGAATTCATGGCTGGTAGGTAATAATGGAGCCATTATATTCAGGTCCTCCGACTTCTACCTTTTTTTTAACTCACCTCATATTATACAGCTAAGGGGGCAATCCCCCAGGACAGGCTGCCTTTACCCCACCCATGATGATACATACCTTGCCCTGGTCTAAGCCCCTGACTCCCTCTGCCAGCTGAACCCTGAACCATCTCAAATGATTAGTGTGGGTGAGGGACGGGGGTCAGTTTCTGCCATTCACCCCTTTGGATGGAGGAGCATTTGGGGTATTTCTGTAGAATTTTGGTATATTTACCCGCGGACAAAGCAGGGGACGGAGGAGCCAAGGCAGAGCTGGTCCAGCCACGTTGAGCAGACCCCGTAGTGCAGAGGACCTTTATTTTCTGTGGGAGATAATGGAGATAAAATAAATTTCAGACACTCAGCCAATATAATTTCCACATACAATGTCATAATTGTGGCCCCCCGGGGCCCTCACCCTGAGTGCGGTACGACACTACGGCCACGGTGAGGTGGATCTGGTCAGAACAAGTGTCCATGGAGGAGCTGATGGAGTAATACCGCGCCTGAAGGAGAGGCAACTGTGTGAGAAGAAGGGAACTGGGGATGGAGATTGATGGGAACTCCTCCAGAACCTCCACCAGATTGGGGCATCGGAACCACTTCCACTCCTCGTACTGCCGGGCGTCCTGCGGGGGGCGATAAGGTGACCCCGGTTACATTTCCCACAACACAGAGCACAACAAAACCACAGAGATCAGAAAGAAAAATATCAGTAATGCCCGGAGTTCCGGATTCTCCCATCTTTTTACACTCATGGCCAATCCCAAAGATGTTCCGGGGGGTTCCTGGACTCAGGACTCTGCTGGGGGATTGGACACCTATTAAATGTTACTGAATCCACAAACACCAATCAGAACCCTTCTTATTTAACGGATGGCCCTAGACTGGTGAAAGGTTCAATCTGATTGGTTAATTGCAACATTGCACAACACCTGACATCATAGAATGGTTTATAAAGAAGATCTGTCAGATTCAAGGTTAGAGAATTAATACTGAAACCTGATTGGTTCAGCCTGGCCGGCGCTCTCACCTGGCTCAGGGTCTCCAGCCTCTGCTTCTCGGTGGGGTCCTCACACAGGGCGCTCAGCAGCTGCAGGAACTGAGGTGTGGGGGGTGTGGTGATGTCCAGGTAATTAGTCAGAGCCTGACGCAACGTACAGGGGGGGATCCGAGTGTCCGAGACCCAGTTCACTTTCCGTCCGGATCCCAATCCTGACAACACAGACAAACCAATTAGAGAGAAGGAAAGGATCAGTGATTGAGCATTAGAACCCCGGTGCAAGACAGGAGCTTGGGCCCCGAGGGTCAGTACTATACCTAGTGCTCCAGATTTCACCCCCCCCCGCAAAAAAAACTGCCCTACAGCTTACATGTCAGCCCCCCCCCCCATTACTGGCTGTAAAGCTCCCAACCTTGGCAACCACTTCTCTGTACCCAACTCACTCAACTCCTATTACCCCCTCTGAACCCAATCCCCCAACCCTCATAACCCCCCCCCCCACCTGCTTAACCCCCCCCCCCCACCTGCATAACCCTCCTCCTAACCCTCATAACCCCCCACCTGCATAACCCTCACAACTCCCCCCCATCTGCATAACCCTCCTCCTAACCCTCATAACCCCCCCCCCCACCTGCTTAACCCCCCCCCCACCACCTGCATAACCCTCCTCCTAACCCTCATAACCCCCCCCCCCACCTGCATAACCCTCACAACTCCCCCCCCCATCTGCATAACCCTCCTCCTAACCCTCATAACCCCCCCCCCCACCTGCATAACCCCACTCCTAACCCTCATAACCTCCCCCCACCTGCATAACCTCCTCCCCCCACCTGCATAATCCTCCCCCTAACCCTCATAACCCACCATCTTCATACCCCCCCTCGCCTGCATAACTCTCCTCCTAACACTCATAACCTCCCCCCACCTGCATAACCCTCTTTCTAACCCTCATAACCCCCCCCCCCACCTGCATAACCCTCCCCCTGACCCTCCTAACCTCCCCCCCACCTGCATAACCCCCCCAACACCTCCCCCCACCTTACCTTCATAACCTCACCAACTTTAATATTCCCCCGAAATACTCGAAAACCACTCCCTAACCCTAATAACCTCCTCCCGCCCTCATAACTACACCTCTGTACCGAACCCTCTCTACCCCCCTCTAAACAAAATCCCCCCAAACCTCCATAACCCCCCCCCCCTACCTGCATAAGTCCCCCCCCAATCTTTATAAGCTCCCTCCCCAACCTGCATATCCTCCCTCTTACCCTCACACCCCCCCCCATCTTCATCACCTCTCCAACTTTCATAAACCCCTCCCCTCAATGCTTGAACCCAGCCCCCCAACCTTCATAACCGCCCCTTTCCCACTTGCATAACCTCCTCCCGCCCTCTTAACTACACCTCTGTTCCGAACCCTCTCTACCCCCCTCTGAACCCAATCCCCCCAACCTTCATAACCCCTCCCCACCTGCATAACCTCCCCTTAATCTTTATAACCCCCCTCCCCAACCTGCATATCCTCACCCTAACCCTCGTCTCCCCCCCCCACCCAATGTTCATCACCTCCCCAACTTTCATAAACTCCTCCCCTCAATACTTGAAACCACTCCCCCAACCTATATAATCTACTCCCCAACCCTCTTAACTGCTTCTCTGTACCTAACCCACTCAACTCCTTTTACCCCCCTCTTAGCTTCCTAACCACCCCCCCCAACCCTCATAACTCCTCCTCCACACCACTAACTTCTATTACCCATTTTTTCCAACCTAACCTAGAACCCATTGTGGTCCCATCTCTGCACTCCAATCTTCATGAACCCTTCCTCATTCCCAAATTCCTCAGCTCTAATTACCCCTCCAAGCCTTTTCCCCAAACCTCCTAACCCCTCCACCACACAGTCCCCACCCCAACAGCTCTTCCTCTAATGGTAATTTCCTAATCCCCTAACCCTCCTGGCCAAACACTGCACCCCCCCCCCCCCCCAAGCACCTAACCCACTTAATTAGCTGTACTGTGAACCTAACCCCCCACCCTCACACCCATCTTCTCTCCTATTATCTCTCCTCCTCACCCAACTCCACTTCCTGAACCCTCAACCCACCTCAATCTTTATAACCTTTCCTCTGCACCCCACAACTACTCCCCACCAACCTAACCCCCAACCCTGATAACCTTTCCTACAAACCCCCCGAACTCCCATTATTCCTCCCCTGCACCTAACCTCCTAAACCTTAGAGCCTCTTCTCTGCACCCCTCAATCTTTCTAACCCTTTCTCCACTCCCATCCATCTCCTAATACCCCTCCTCCTCACCTCCCCTCACCTTCCAACTTCTGCTCTCTCCCTTCTGAACCTAACCTCCCGATCATCATAGCCCCTCCTCCACACCTCCACTCAACACCTACTATCCTTCCTCAAAACCTAACCTCCAAACCCTCATAACCCACCCCATTAGCTATTACCCCTCCTTCTAACCTAACCCCCTAACCTTTATAACAGCTCTTCCATGCCTCCCCTCAACACCTACTACCCCTCCTCCATCCTAACCCCAAACCCTCATAACCCACCCTATTACCCCTCCTTCTAACCTAACCCCCTAACCTTTACAACAGCTATTCCACTCCTCCAATCAACTTCTACTACCCCCTCCTCTAAACCCAACCCCCTCCAACACCTATTACCCCTCCTTCTCAGCCTAACTCCCCAACCCTTTTACCCTTCTTCTCTCCCCAACTCCTATTATACCTTCTTGGCACCTAACCTCCAATCCACAAAACCCCCCTCCCTCACCTTCCAACTTCTGCTATCTCTTCTATGAACCTAACCTCCCAACCCACACAGCCCCTCCTCCACATTCACCTGAATACCTCCTGCACACCTGGCCCCCCAACCCAAACACCATTACCCCTCCCCCTACTTTGTACTGTAAGCCTGATCTCCTCCAAGTCTTCCTCTCTAGTCATTAGACCCCCAAAGAGAACCCTACATGTGACATTGGAACCCCTACATGTGACATTGGACCCCATGATGTGCCTGTAAACTTGCTCCAGTGATGGAGATGGGGGGGGGGGTAGATATGGCCTTGTAAACTCTATGGGCCCTCTTCAGTAGACACAACCTCTGCTACCCCTCCACCCACCCCACAGGAAAGTATCACTAGGGGTATGGTGGTGGGGCATCTACTACTCACGGTTGTTGGAGTCTTTCTCCATCGTCTCCACCAGGACGGTATCATTAGCCGGCGGTGGGTCCTCCACCCTCTCCAGCAGTGCCAGAACCAGTTCTTCCCGGTTACATGGGAATACCCCGAGATGGTCCCCAGGTGAATAACAGAGCTCCTTCTGCCCCTCCGTGTTCAACTTTACCAGGATGGTGGAACGGCTGAGACACCAGAAGGACCAATCAGAATGGAGGAAGGAAATGTTATTAAAGTGAGACGCCACCTGCCCCCCCCCCCCCCACAGTCACACAATATTATTATTATACATTTCTATAGCTCTGACATATACTGCAGTGCTGTACAGAGATCACTGAGCCAATCACATCAGTCTCTGTACCAGAGGAGCTTACACTCTCATTTCCCCTCCCACACAGTCCCATCAGTCTCTGTACCAGAGGAGCTTACACTCTAATTTCCCCTCCCCCCACAGTCACATCAGTCTCTGTACCAGAGGAGCATACACTCTCATTTCCCCTCCCACACAGTCCCATCAGTCTCTGTACCAGAGGAGCTTACACTCTAATTTCCCCTCCCCCCACAGTCACATCAGTCTCTGTACCAGAGGAACTTACACTCTATACCTGTAAGGAATCAGAAATGATCTAGAGGAGGGGATATCTAGTACTACAATCTCAGTATTTGCGGATGATACTAAACTAAGCATGCCAATATCTTCTATGCAGGATGTGGAAACCTTACAAGCGGACCTGAACAAAATAATGGGGTGGGGGAGGGGGGCAACTACATGGCAGATGAGATTTAATGTTGATAAATGTAAAGTAATGCACTTGGGGGCCAAAAACCAGAAAGCAAGCTACTCATTAGGGGGGGAACCTCTGGGTGAGTCTAGGATGGAAAGGACCTGGGGGTACTGGTAGACAACAGGCTTGGCAGTGGCATGCAATGCCAAGCCGCTGCAAGCAAAGCCAACAGAATACTGGGATGTATAAAAAAGGGGATTCACTCCAGAAATAAAGAGATTATTCTTCCACTCTACAAGACTCTGGTCCGGCCACATCTGGAGTATGCTGTCCAGTTCTGGGCACCGGTCCTCAGGAAGGATGTGCTGGAACTGGAGAGAGTCCAGAGAAGGGCAACAAAGATAATTAGGGGAATGGAGGACATCAGCCATGAGGAAAGACTACAAGCACTGAACCTATTCTCTCTGGAGAAGAGACGCTTGAGGGGGGATATGATATCAATGTACAAATACTGTACTGGTGACCCTAGCATTGGGAGGAAACTATTCAGAGAAAGGGAATACAATAAGACACGTGGCCACTCACTAAAACTAGAGGAAAAACGGTTTAACCTTAAAATACGTAAGGGGTTCTTCACTGTAAGAGCGGTAAGGATGTGGAATTCTCTTCCATAAGCAGTGGTATCAGCAGGGAGCATCGATAGTTTCAAAAAACTATTAGATGGGCACCTTAAAGACCACAACATACAGGGGTATACAATGTACAACATACAGGGTGTATACAATGTACAACATACAGGGGTATACAATGTACAACATACAGGGGTATACAATGTACAACATACAGGGGTATACAATGTACAACATACAGGGTTATACAATGTACAACCTACAGGGGGTATACATTGTGCAACATACAGGGGGTATACAATGTACAACATACAGGGGTATACAATATACAACATACAGGGGGTATACAATGTACAACATGCAGGGGTATACAATGTACAACATACAGGGGGTATACAATGTACAACGTACAGGGGGTATACAATGTGCAACATACAGGGGTATACAATGTACAACATACAGGGGGTATACAATATACAACATACAGGGGGTATACAATGTACAACATACAGGGGTATACAATGTACAACATACAGGGGTATACAATGTGCAACATACAGGGGTATACAATGTACATCATACAGGGGGTATACAATATACAACATACAGGGGGTATACAATATACAACATACAGGGGGTATACAATGTGCAACATACAGGGGAATACAATGTACAACATACAGGGGGTATACAATATACAACATACAGGGGGTATACAATATACAACATACAGGGGGTAAACAATATACAACATACAGGGGGTATACAATGTACAAAATACAGGGGTATACAATGTACAACATACAGGGGTATACAATGTACAACATACAGGGGTATACAATGTACAACCTACAGGGGGTATACAATGTGCAACATACAGGGGGTATATAATGTACAACATACAGGGGTATACAATGTACAACATACAGGGGTATACAATATACAACATACAGGGGTATACAATGTACAACATACAGGGGGTATACAATGTACAACCTACAGGGGTATACAATGTACAACATACAGGGGTATACAATGTACGGTTAACAGCAAACACACACACACATCATAGGTTGAACTGGATGGACTGATGTCTTTTTTCAACCTCACTAACTATGTACTACTGGTGGGGATCGGAGTGCTATATCTGTAAGGAGGATTGGTGACACATCTACTACTATTAAAGCTGTTTTGACCCCAGACTGAATCATCCATGGGGTCCAATACTTCCGGTGGGCGGGGACACAAGGGGAGTTGAGCGCCCCACACCGGCTGGTGAGTCTTTAAGCACCTTGGCATCTTCTTTGGCACATCTCCGCACCTTTTGAAGAACTTTCAATTGTGGAATATTGAATTTTTGACACTATATTGTATTTATTCGTTATAATTCACCTTTATAGACTTTTGTAGCACAGATGCACTTTTTGTGGAATATTCAATGAATTTTTTTTGGCACAGTTTTGTATTTATTTATTATTTAGTCTTTGTTGTTTATTTTAGAATTATATAGTTTGTTTCATTATAGTATTGCACATTTTTATATTTATATTTTAGGCAAGCGCTTTTATATTGATATTTTTCTATTTCGGAGTCTCCTCAGTGTATAGCTGCTGCCTATGAGCGTTTCACCTATCAGCACGATTGATTTTGTATAATTACATGCAAGGGTTTTTTTTAATCAATATCTAAAATAAAGAATCTGATTGGTTATCATGAACAACGCAAACATGTTTCAGTCACTGGGCTCTGCGTCTCACCTGGACTGGTCACTCTGCAGGTTCTCCTTGGCTAGGAATACGGCCTCATAGACTTTCCTTCTGTGCACCTGAGAAAGTCCTGAGAGAGAGAAACACTGATCAATACAACGGGGCCCCTACAATGCAGTCCCAGGACCCCCCGAGAGGATCAGACAAGGGGGGGAGGGGGAGATCTACTAACACGAAACCAGGGAACCAGAATATGTGATAGATGGACACAGTGGTGGGGCAATGGGATCTACTAGATCTAGACTGGGTACTGAAGATCCCCTAATGCCCAAGTCTGACAAGACTAGACATGGGGGGGGATCCAGAATCTGGGAGTAGTGGACATCGGAGGGGGGGTACCCGAGGACTAGATGGGGGAATCAACAATCTGGGTGGGGGGGATCCAGCTGGGGGACTGAACCTTGGGGGGGGGGTTACTTATGTGTCCAGGCTTCTCTCTCATGCCCAGAGCTGTTGACTTCCTTTTCTGTCTCCCCAACATCTTCCTTCCGTGACACTTCCACAGACCGCACCTAGGAGCTCCACCCACACCAGAATCCCATCCCCTCCCCTGTTCTTCCCACAGAGGTGAGGTCACACCTGAGATAAGGTCAGGGAAGGAGGTGAGGTCTAACCTAGGATGAGGTCGGGGGCACAGAGGTGAGGTCGTACCTAGGATGAGGTCGGGGGCACAGAGGTGAGGTCATACTTGTGATGAGGTGAGGGTCTGAGGGACGGAGGTGAGGTCATACCTGGTATGGGGTCAGGGAAGGAGGGGAAGTCATACCTGGGATGAAAGTGGGGGGACGGAGGTGAGGTCATACCCGGGATGAGGTCAGGGACACAGAGGTGAGGATATACCTGGGATGAAGTTGGGGGGGCGGAGGTGAGGTCATAACTGTGATAAGGGTGGGGGGACAGAGTTGAGGTCATACTTGTGATGAGGTGGGGGGACGGAGGGGAGGTCATACTTGTGATGAGGTGGGGGGACAGAGGTGAGGTCATACTTGTGATGAGGGAGGGTGGACGGAGGTGAGGTCATACCTGTGATGAGATGGGGGGATGGAGGTGAGGTCATACTTGTGATGAGGTGGGGGACGGAGGTGAGGTCATACTTGTGATGAGGTGGGGGGACAGAGTTGAGGTCATACTTGTGATGAGGTGGGGGGAAAGAGGCGAGGACATACCTGTTATGAGGTTGGGTGGGTGGTCACGAAGAGTTTACAATTGTGATAAGGTCGGGGAGGGGGGAGGTGAGGTCATACCTACGATGAGTTTAGGGAGGGGGAGGTGAGGTCACACCTGTAGTGAGGTAGGCTTGGAGGTCATACATGGTCGGGGCGGAGGTGAGGTCATACCTGGGATGAGGTTGGAGAAGGAGGAGAGGTCATACCTGGGATGAGGTCAGAGATGAGGTCTGGGGGGGGTGGAGGTAAGGTCATACCTGTGATGAGGTTGGGGGGGAGGGAGGTGAGGTCACACCTGAGATGAGGTTGGGGGAGGGAGGTCATATCTGTGATGAGGTTGGGGGAGGGAGGTCATACCTGTGATGAGGTTGGGGGGGAGGGAGGTGAGGTCACACCTGTGATGAGGTTGGGGGAGGGAGGTCATATCTGTGATGAGGTTGGGGGAGGGAGGTCATATCTGTGATGAGGTTGGGGTGGGGGGAGGTGAGGTCACACCTGTGATGAGGTTGGCGGAGGGAGGTCATATCTGTGATGAGGTTGGGGGAGGGAGGTCATATCTGTGATGAGGTCAGGGGGGGGGGAGGTGAGGTCACACTTGTGATGAGGTTGGCAGAGGGAGTTCATATCTGTAATGAGGTTGGGGGGGGGGGGGGGTGAGGTAACGCCTGTGATGAGATTGGGGGGAGGGAGGTCATATCTGTAATGAGGATGGGGGAGGTGAGGTCATACCTATGATGAAGTCAAGGGAGGGGGGTGAGGTCACATCTGTGATGAGGTCGAGGGAGGGGAGTGAGACCCCACCTGTGATGAGGTCAGGGAAGGGGGGGGGTGGCGGAGGTGAGGTCATATCTGTGATTAGGATGGGGAAGGGGGAGGTGAGGTCCTACCTTGGATGAGGTCGGGGGGGGGGAGACAGAGGTGAGGTCATACCTGTGATGAGGTGGGGGGGGATGGAGGTGAGGTCATATCGGTGAGGAGGTTGGGGAGGTGAGGTCCTGCCTTGGATGAGGTAGGGCGGGGGGACTGAGGTGAGGTCATACCTGTGAAGAGGTTTGGGGGGATGGAGGTGAGGTCATACTTGTGATAAGCTAGAGGGACGAAGGTGGGGTCATACCTGTGATAAGGTGGGGGGGGTCAAGGTGAGGTTACACCTGTGATGAGTTTGGAGAGGGGGAGATGAGGTCACAACTGTGATAAGGTCAGCAGGGGCAAGGGTTAGGTCATACCTGTGATGAGGTTGGGGGGGGGGGGCGGAGGTTAGGACATACCTGTGATTGAGGTGAGGGACGGAGGTGAGGTCATAACTATGATGAGGTAGGGGGACAGAGTTGAGGTCATACTTGTGATGAGGTGGGGGGAGGGAGGTGAGGTCATACCTATGATGAGGTAGGGGGACAGAGTTGAGGTCATACTTGTGATGAGGTGGGGGGACATAGGTGAGGACATACCTGTTATGAGGTTGGGTGGGTGGTCACGAAGAGTTTACACTTGTGATGAGGTCGGAGAGGGGGGAGGTGAGGACATACCTGTGAGGAGGTCGGGGGGGGGGAGGTGAGGTCATACCTAAGAAGAGTTTAGGGAGGGGGAGGTGAGGTCACACCTGTAGTGAGGTAGGTTTGGAGGTCATACCTGGTCGGGGCGGAGGTGAGGTCATACCTGGGATGAGGTCGAGGGAGGGGAGTGAGATCCCACCTGTGATGAGGTCAGGGAAGGGGGGGTGACGGAGGTGAGGTCCTACCTTGGATGAGGTTGGGGGGGGCAGAGGTGAGGTCATACCTGTGATGAGGTGGGGGGGGTGGAGGTGAGGTCATATCTGTGAGGAGGTTGGGGAGGTGAGGTCCTGCCTTGGATGAGGTAGAGCGGGGGGCCTGAGGTGAGGTCACACCTGTGAAGAGGTTTGGGGGGATGGAGGTGAGGTCATATCTGTGATGAGGTTGTGGGGACAGAAGTGAGGTCACACCTGTGATGAGGTGGGGGGGGGAGGTGAGGTCATACCTGTGATGAGGTGGGGGACGGAGGTGAGGTCATACCTGTGATAAGGTTGAGGGGTCAAGGTGAGGTCACAACTGTGATGGGGGGGGGGCGGAGAGGTGAGTTCACACCTATGATGAGGTTGGGGGGGGCAGAGGTGAGGTCATACCTTTGATGAGGCCAAGGGAGGTGAAGTGCCACCTGTAATGAGGTTGGGGGAGGTGAAGGCAAGGTCATACCTGTGATGAGGCCAAGGGAGGGAGGTGAGGTCCCACCTTTGATGAGGTCGGGGGAGGTAAGGTCATACCTGAGATGAGGTCGAGGGAAGGAGGTGAGGTCATACCTGAGATGAGGTCGAGGGAGAGAGGTGAGGTCATACCTGAGATGAGGTCGAGGGAGGGAGGTGAGGTCATACCTGAGATGAGGTCGGGGGAGGTAAGGTCATACCTGAGATGAGGTCAAGGGAGCGAGGTGAGGTCATACCTGAGATGAGGTCGAGGGAGGGAGGAGAGGTCATACCTGAGATGAGGTCGAGGGAGGGAGGTGAGGTCATACCTGAGATGAGGTTGAGGGAGGGAGCTGGGGCATGCCTGAGATGAGGTCGGGGTGGGGGGGCGGAGGTTAAGTCATACCTGTGATGAGGTGGGGGATGGAGGTGAGGTCACACCTGTGATAAGGTGGAGGGGTCAAGGTGAGGTTACACCTGTGTTGAGGTTGGAGAGGGGGAGATGATGTCACAACTGTGATGAGGTCGGGGGGGGGGCGGAGAGGTGAGTTCATGCCTATGATGACGTCAGGGGGGCAAAGGCGTGGTCACACCTGTGATGAATTTGGGGGGGGGGCAGAGGTGAGGTCACACCTGTGATGAGGTCAAAGGATGGAGGTGAGGTCACACCTGTGATGAGGTTGGGGAGAGGGGAGGTGAGGTCATACCTGGGATCAGGTTGGGAGGAGGGAGGTGAGGTTATACATGTTATAAGGTCGGGGGTAGGTCAAGGTGAGGTTACACCTATGATGAGGTTGGAGATAGGGGAGGCATGCTCATATCTGTGATGAGGTCGGGGGGTCGGGTGGAGAAGGGAGGTCACACCTATGATGAGGTCAGGGAGAGGGGAGGTGAGGTCACACCTGTGATGAAGTGGGGGGCCCGAAGGGAGGTCATACCTGTAATGAGGTTGGGGGGTGGAGGTAAGGTCATACCTGTAATGAGGTCGGGGGGATGGGGGATGAGGTCATACCTGTAATGAGGTCGGGGGGAGGGGGGATGAGGTCATACCTGTGATGAGGTCGGGGGGAGAGGGGATGAGGTCATACCTGTGATGAGGTCGGGGGAGGGGGGATGAGGTCATACCTGTGATGAGGTCGGGGGAGGGGGGATGAGGTCATACCTGTGATGAGGTCGGGGGCAGGGGGGAGGGGGGGTGAGGTCATACCTGTAATGAGGTCAGGGGACGGGGGATGAGGTCATACCTGGGATGAGGTTGGGGGGAGAGGGGATGAGGTCATACCTGTGATGAGGTCGGGGGGATGAGGTCATACCTGTGATGAGGTCGAGGGGAGGGGGGATGAGGTCATACCTGTGATGAGGTCGGGGGAGGGGGGAATGAGGTCATACCTGTGATGAGGTCAGGGGGAGGGGGGGTCATACCTGTGATGAGGTCGGGGGAGGGGGGATGAGGTCATACCTGTGATGAGGTTGGGGGAGGGGGGATGAGGTCATACCTGTTATGAGGTCGGGGGGAGGGGGGATGAGGTCATACCTGTGATGAGGTCGGGGGGGTGGTGAGGTCATACCTGTGATGAGGTCGGGGGGAGGGGGGATGAGGTCATACCTGTGATGAGGTTGGGGGAGGGGGGATGAGGTCATACCTGTGATGAGGTCGGGGGGAGGGGGGGTCATACCTGTGATGAGGTCGGGGGAGGGGGGAGGGGGGGGTCATACTTGTAATGAGGTCGGGGGGATGGGGGATGAGGTCATACCTGTGATGAGGTCAGGGGGAGGGGGGATGAGGTCATACCTGTGATGAGGTCGGGGGAGGGGGGATGAGGTCATACCTGTGATGAGGTCGGGGGGAGGGGGGATGAGGTCATACCTGTGATGAGGTCGGGGGAGGGGGGATGAGGTCATACCTGTGATGAGGTCGGGGGGAGGGGGGTGGAGGTCATACCTGTGATGAGGTTGGGGGAGGGGGAGGAGGTCATACCTGTGATGAGGTCGGGGGGAGGAGGGATGAGGTCATACTTGTGATGATGTCGGGGGGAGGGGGGGTCATACCTGTGATTATGTCGGGGGGAGGGGGGAGGCGGGGGTCATACCTGTGATGAGGTCGGGGGGGTCATACCTGTGATGAGGTCGGGGGAGGGGGGATGAGGTCATACCTGTGATGAGGTCGGGGGGAGGGGGGTGGAGGTCATACCTTTGATGAGGTTGGGGGGGAGGGGGGATGAGGTCATACATGTAATGAGGTCGGGGGAGGGGGGATGAGGTCATACCTGTGATGAGGTCGGGGGGAGGGGGGATGAGGTCACACCTGTGATGAGGTCGGGGGGAGGGGGGATAAGGTCATACCTTTGATGAGGTCGGGGGGAGGGGGGATGAGGTCATACCTGTGATGATGTCGGGGGGAGGGGGGTTCATACCTTTGATGAGGTCGGGGGAGGGGGGGTCATACCTGTGATGATGTCGGGGGGAGGGGGGATGAGGTCATACCTGTGATGAGGTCGGGGGGAGGGGGGATGAAGTCATACCTGTGATGAGGTCGGGGGGAGGGGGGGTGAGGTCATACCTGTGATGAGGTCGGTGGAGGGGGGATGAGGTCATACCTGTGATGAGGTCGGGGGAGGGGGGATGAGGTCATACCTGTGATGAGGTCGGGGGAGGGGGGATGAGGTCATACCTGTGATGAGGTCGGGGGAGGGGGGATGAGGTCATACCTGTGATGAGGTCGGGGGAGGGGGGGATGAGGTCATACCCCTGATGAGGTCAGGGTGGGGGGGGAGGTGAGGTCATACCTGTGATGAGGTCAGGGTTGGGGGGGGAGGTGAGGTCATACCTGTGATGAGGTCGGGGGGGGGGGAGGTGAGGTCATACCTGTGATGAGGTCGGGGGGAGGGGGGATGAAGTCATACCTGTGATGAGGTCGGGGGGAGGGGGGGTGAGGTCATACCTGTGATGAGGTCGGGGGAGGGGGGATGAGGTCATACCTGTGATGAGGTCGGGGGAGGGGGGATGAGGTCATACCTGTGATGAGGTCGGGGGAGGGGGGATGAGGTCATACCTGTGATGAGGTCGGGGGAGGGGGGGATGAGGTCATACCCCTGATGAGGTCAGGGTGGGGGGGGAGGTGAGGTCATACCTGTGATGAGGTCGGGGGAGGGGGGATGAGGTCATACCTGTGATGAGGTCGGGGGAGGGGGGATGAGGTCATACCTGTGATGAGGTCGGGGGAGGGGGGGATGAGGTCATACCCCTGATGAGGTCGGGGTGGGGGGGGGGAGGTGAGGTCATACCTGTGATGAGGTCGGGGGAGGAGGCTTGGATGGACATTCTGTACATCGATCGCTGCCAGCTGCCTTTGGCCTTGAAGAAATCCTGAAGGTTCAGATCGATGTCGTCACCAACACAAAACGTGTCACACGCCGCCTGGGGGGACAGACAAGATGTCACTACATGTTGGGGGTTATTATTCCTCTCACTGACACCAATGTTGGGGGTTATTATTCCTCTCACTGACACCAATGTTGGGGGTTATTATTCCTCTCACTGACACCAATGCTGGGGGTTATTATTCCTCTCACTGACACCAATGTTGGGGGTTATTATTCCTCTCACTGACACCAATGTTGGGGGTTATTTTTTCTCTCACTGACACCAATGTTGGGGGTTATTATTCCTCTCACTGACACCAATGTTGGGGGTTATTTTTTCTCTCACTGACACCAATGTTGGGGGTTATTATTCCTCTCACTGACACCAATGTTGGGGGTTATTATTCCTCTCACTGATACCAATGTTGGGGGTATTATTGCTGATTGGGGGCACATACATGCGCAGTCCATTGGCTGTGACGTGATTGGCTCACCTTAAAGACGGCCTTGGCCCACACCCGGAAGGAATCCTCTTGTCCGCACAGCTCGTCCCCCTCCCCCATCTGCAGGATCCGCTCTCCCCCCAACTCCTCCAGCCGGGTGTCCACCGCGTGACCGAAGGCACAGAAATGGGGGTACGCCCGGGACCCCAAACCGAAGACCGAGAACCTGGGAGAGAGGGGGCGGGGTCAGTGTACACAGAGACCACCGGCATTGGTCACTTACCTCAACCACACTCTGCTTCTCAGCCATGTCTATCTATCATCAGAGGGTCACACTATGCTTCTCAGCAATGTCTATCTATCATCAGAGGATTACATTGTGCTTCTCAGCCATGTCTATCTATCATCAGAGGATTACATGTGCTTCTCAGCCATGTCTATCTATCATCAGAGGGTTACACTCTGCTTCTCAGCAATGTCTCTCTATCATCAGAGGATTACATTGTGCTTCTCAGCCATGTCTCTCTATCATCAGAGGATTACATGTGCTTCTCAGCCATGTCTATCTATCATCAGAGGGTTACACTCTGCTTCTCAGCCATGTCTCTCTATCATCAGAGGATTACACTGTGCTTCTCAGCAATGTCTCTCTATCATCAGAGGATTACACTGTGCTTCTCAGCCATGTCTCTCTATCATCAGAGGATTACACTGTGCTTTTCAGCAATGTCTCTCTATCATCAGAGGATTACACTGTGCTTCTCAGCAATGTCTCTCTATCATCAGAGGATTACATTGTGCTTCTCAGCCATGTAATTCTCTGATGATAGAGATAGATGGCTGAGAAGCACAGTGTAAGGAAAAGGACCAGGATAGAGGAGATCACCGCCAAGGGGAAGAACCAGGACAGAGGAGATTACCGCCAAGGGGAAGGACCAGGACAGAGGAGATTACTGCCAAGGGGAAGGACCAGGACAGAGGAGATCACCGCCAAGGGGAAGGACCAGGACAGAGGAGATCACTGCCAAGAGGAAGAACCAGGACAGAGGAGATCACCGCCAAGGGGAAGGACCAGGACAGAGGAGATTACCACCAAGGGGAAGGACCAGGACAGAGGAGATTACCGCCAAGGGGAAGGACCAGGACAGAGGAGATCACCGCCAAGGGGAAGGACCAGGACAGAGGAGATTACCGCCAAGGGGAAGGACCAGGACAGAGGAGATTACTGCCAAGGGGAAGGACCAGGACAGAGGAGATTACCGCCAAGGGGAAGGACCAGGACAGAGGAGATCACCGCCAAGGGGAAGGACCAGGACAGAGGAGATTACTGCCAAGGGGAAGGACCAGGACAGAGGAGATCACTGCCAAGGGGAAGGACCAGGACAGAGGAGATTACCACCATGGGGAAGGACCAGGACAGAGGAGATTACCACCAAGGGGAAGGACCAGGACAGAGGAGATCACCGCTAAGGGGAAGGACCAGGACAGAGGAGATCACCGTCAAGGGGAAGGACCAGGACAGAGGAGATTACCGCCAAGGGGAAGGACCAGGACAGAGGAGATCACCGCTAAGGGGAAGGACCAGGACAGAGGAGATCACCGTCAAGGGGAAGGACCAGGACAGAGGAGATTACCGCCAAGGGTAAGGACCTGGACAAAGGAGATCACCGCCAAGGGGAAGGACCAGGACAGAGGAGATTACTGCCAAGGGGAAGGACCAGGACAGAGGAGATTACTGCCACGGGGAAGGACCAGGACAGAGGAGATTACCGCCAAGGGGAAGGACCAGGACAGAGGAGATCACCGCCAAGGGGAAGGACCAGGACAGAGGAGATCACTGCCAAGGGGAAGGACCAGGACAGAGGAGATTACTGCCAAGGGGAAGGACCAGGACAGAGGAGATCACCGTCAAGGGGAAGGACCAGGACAGAGGAGATTACCGCCAAGGGTAAGGACCTGGACAAAGGAGATCACCGCCAAGGGGAAGGACCAGGACAGAGGAGATTACTGCCAAGGGGAAGGACCAGGACAGAGGAGATTACCGCCAAGGGTAAGGACCTGGACAAAGGAGATCACCGCCAAGGGGAAGGACCAGGACAGAGGAGATTACTGCCAAGGGGAAGGACCAGGACAGAGGAGATTACTGCCACGGGGAAGGACCAGGACAGAGGAGATTACCGCCAAGGGGAAGGACCAGGACAGAGGAGATCACCGCCAAGGGGAAGGACCAGGACAGAGGAGATCACTGCCAAGGGGAAGGACCAGGACAGAGGAGATTACTGCCAAGGGGAAGGACCAGGACAGAGGAGATCACCGTCAAGGGGAAGGACCAGGACAGAGGAGATTACCGCCAAGGGTAAGGACCTGGACAAAGGAGATCACCGCCAAGGGGAAGGACCAGGACAGAGGAGATTACTGCCAAGGGGAAGGACCAGGACAGAGGAGATTACCGCCAAGGGTAAGGACCTGGACAAAGGAGATCACCGCCAAGGGGAAGGACCAGGACAGAGGAGATTACTGCCAAGGGGAAGGACCAGGACAGAGGAGATTACTGCCACGGGGAAGGACCAGGACAGAGGAGATTACTGCCACGGGGAAGAACCTGAGCAGCTGTTTGGAGACCACTGATATATAGAAATGATTCAAATAGAGGAACTCTTTGAATAGCAGGCAAAGTGCAAGTCTTTGTAGACGGATCCTCCAGATAGAAGGTGATTCACACTGCATCAGTCAGGTTTGACACAGCCAACCGTCTAAGGAATCAACTTCAGGAAACAGTGATGACTTTATTGGTTGAATTAGATGGACTTGTGTCTTTTTTCAGCCAGACTAACTATAACTATAGAACTATGACCCCAAAAGAGCACTTTCAGAAATAGACTGCTGGGGTTTTGAATCAGAATCAGGAATGGTAACTAGGGATAATCGAACAGTTTGGGTCAACCATCGGTTCGACCCGAACATTGGCTGTTCGAAATTCAGCCGAATTCCAAACTTTTTGCGGTAAAAGTTCGGAATTCGGGCACCAGAACTGCCCAAAATGCAATGGGACAGGAACTGGGCTTTAAAAGCCTGTGATTGGCCCAGAAACATCAGTAAAAGCAGATTGGAGTTACTAGGGGGTCCAGAGGCCAATCAGTAGTGAATACGCCCCCCAGTATATAACATAGCCCCGCCAAATCTCTAGCACTGTAATAGAGAGGCTGTGGAATAGAGTGGAAGCATTTCTGTTACTCCAGGAGGTAGGTGTATGTGTGTCAGATGAAGATCACTCTCCAGGAGGTAGGTGTATGTGTGTCAGATGAAGATCACTCTCCAGGAGGTAGGTGTATGTGTGTCAGATGAAGATCACTCTCCAGGAGGTAGGTGTATGTGTGTCAGATCAGGAACACTCACCAGGAGGTAGGTGTATGTGTGTCAAAGTCAACAATCAAGAGAAGACTTCACCAGAGTGAATACAGAGGGTTCACCACAAGATGTAAACCATTGGTGAGCCTCAAAAACAGGAAGGCCAGATTAGAGTTTGCCAAACAACATCTAAAAAAGCCTTCACAGTTCTGGAACATCCTATGGACAGAGGAGACCAAGATCAACTTGTAGCAGAGTGATGGGAAGAGAAGAGTATGGAGAAGGAAAGGATCCAAAGCATACCACCTCATCAGTGAAGCATGGTGGTGGTAGTGTCATGGCGTGGGCATGTATGGCTGCCAATGGAACTGGTTCTCTTGTATTTATTGATGATGTGACTGCTGACAGAAGCAGCAGGATGAATTCTGAAGTGTTTCGGGGAATATTATCGGCTCATATTCAGCCAAATGCTTCAGAACTCATTGGACGGCGCTTCACAGTGCAGATGGACAATGACCCGAAGCATACTGCGAAAGCAACCAAAGAGTTTTTGAAGGGAAAGAAGTGGAATGTTATGCAATGGCCAAGTCAATCACCTGACCTGAATCCGATTGAGCATGCATTTCACTTGCTGAAGACAAAACTGAAGGGAAAATGCCCCAAGAACAAGCAGGAACTGAAGACAGTTGCAGTAAAGGCCTGGCAGAGCATCACCAGGGATGAAACCCAGCGTCTGGTGATGTCTATGCGTTCCACACTTCAGGCTGTAATTGACTGCAAAGGATTTGCAACCAAGTATTAAAAAGTGAAAGTTTGATTTATGATTGTTAATCTGTCCCATTACTTTTGGTCCTTTAAAAAGTGGGAGGGGCATATACAAACTGTTGTAATTCCTACACCGTTCACCTGATTTGGATGTAAATACCCTCAAATTAAAGCTGAAAGTCTGCAGGTAAAGCACATCTTGTTTGTTTCATTTCAAATCCATTGTGGTGGTGTATAGAGCCAACAAGATTAGACTTGTGTCCATGTCCCAATATTTATGGATCTGACTGTAATTCTATACAAGCCGGATCCACATCCTCCTCTTCTGATATCACCAGAGGATGAGAGTATAAATATCTGAGAGTGAAATCCTGGTTTTCTCTCCACCCTTAGTAGGGTTATCTCCCTCCCTCACCACCCTTAGTAGGGTCCTCTCCCTCCCTCACCACCCTTAGTAGGGTCATCTCCCTCCTTCATCCACCCTTAGTAGGGTCCTCCCCTGCCCTCTCCACCCTTAGTAGGGTCCTCTCCCGCCCTCTCCACCCTTAGTAGGGTCATCTCCCTCCCTCACCACCCTTAGTAGGGTCATCTACCTCCTTCACCACCCTTAGTAGGGTCCTCTCCTTCCCTCTCCACCCTTAGTAGGGTCCTCTCCCGCCCTCTCCACCTTTAGTAGGGTAATCTCCCTCCTTCACCACCCTTAGTAGGGTCATCTACCTCCTTCACCACCCTTAGTAGGGTCCTCTCCTTCCCTCTCCACCCTTAGTAGGGTCCTCTCCCGCCCTCTCCACCTTTAGTAGGGTCCTCTCCCACCCTCTCCACCCTTAGTAGGGTCCTCTCCCGCCCTTTCCACCCTTAGTAGTGTCCTCTCCCGCCCTCTCCACCCCTAGTAGGGTCCTCTCCCGCCCTCTCTACCCTTAGTAGTGTCCTCTCCCGCCCTCTCCACCCTTAGTAGGGTCCTCTCCCGCCCTCTCCACCCCTAGTAGGGTCCTCTCCCGCCCTCTCTACCCTTAGTAGTGTCCTCTCCCGCCCTCTCCACCCTTAGTAGGGTCCTCTCCCGCCCTCTCCACCCTTAGTAGGGTCATCTCCCTCACCACCCTTAGTAAGGTCATCTCCCTCCTTCACCACCCTTAGTAGGGTCCTCTCCTGCCCTCTCCACCCTTAGTAGGGTCCTCTCCCACCCTCTCCACCCTTAGTAGGGTCCTCTCCCACCCTCTCCACCCTTAGTAGGGTCCTCTCCCGCCCCCTCTCCACCCTTAGTAGTGTCCTCTCCACCCTTAGTAGTGTCCTCTCCTGCCCTCTCCACCCTTAGTATTGTCCTCTCCCGTCCTTTCCACCCTTAGTAGGGTCCTCTCTCGCCCTCTCCACCCTTAGTAGGGTCCTCTCCCACCCTCTCCACCCTTAGTAGGGTCCTCTCCCGCCCTCTCCACCCTTAGTAGGGTCCTTACCTGCCCTCTCCACCCTTAGTAGGGCCGTCTCCCACTCTCTCCACCCTTGGTAGGGCCCTCTTCCACTCTCTCCACCCTTTATAGGGCCATCTCCTGCTCTCTTCAACCTTAAATAGGGCCGTCTCCCACACTCTCCATCCTTAATAGGGCCATCTACCGCCCTCTCCACCCTTAGTAGGCTTGTCTCCACCCTGTCCATCCTTAGTAGGCTTGTGTACCGCTTTCTCCACTCTTAATACTGCCATCTCCCACCCTCTCCATCCTTAGTAGGCTTTTCTACCACCCTCTCCATCCATAGTAGGCTTGTCTACCCCCCTCTCCATCCATAGTAGGCTTATCCACCACCCTCTCCATCCTTAGTAGTCTTGTCCACCACCCTCTCCATCCTTAGTAGGCTTGTCTACCACCCTCTCCATCCATAGTAGGCTTGTCTACCCCCCTCTCCATCCATAGTAGGCTTATCCACCACCCTCTCCATACTTAGTAGGCTTGTCCACCACCCTCTCCATCCTTAGTAGGCTTGTCCACCACCCTCTCCATCCTTAGTAGGCTTGTCCACCACCCTCTCCATCCTTAGTAGGCTTGTCTACCACCCTCTCCATCCTTAGTAGGCTTATCCACCACCCTCTCCATCCTTAGTAGGCTTGTCTACCACCCTCTCCATCCTTAGTAGGCTTGTCTACCACCCTCTCCATCCTTAATAGGCTTGTCCACCTCCCTCTCCATCCTTAGTAGGCTTGTCTACCAGCCACTCCATCCTTAATAGGCTTGCCTCCACCCTCTCTACCCTTAGTAGGCTTGTCTTCACCCTCCCCATCCTTAGTAGATTTGTCTACCACTTTCTCCACCATTAATACAGCCATCTCCCAGCCTCTCCATCCTTAGTAGGCTTGTCTATCACTCTCTCTACCCTTAGTAGGCTTGTCTCCCACCCTCTCCATCTTTAGTAGGACTGTCTCCCACTCGACCTATCTGTGATCGGGGAGAGGGAAATCCCAAAACTTAAGGAAAAAGCCATTTCATAACTCCACTCAAACAGAACATTGCCATGTAGGAGGTGAGTGACATGTCAGTTTGGCATGTTTGAAGGATGCCGTGGTACCTGAGTGTGCCCAGGGGCCCCGCGCTGTCCGTGTTACTCGATTCCTTCCTCTTATTCTTCCAAGCGGTGACCAGGAGGTCTGTCTGGGACACGCTGTTAAATCGAGTCTTGTAGCTTCTGAAAAAACACAAAATTATAGACACATTCAGTCACCATAGAGATCATCTTCACTGGGGGGGGGGGTTCACATTGCCCTCACCACAGTCCATTCTTCATGATTGACTTTAGAGAATCCACCAGGGAGTTGTGACACCGGCAGTGCTGTATTTTGGCCTAGGCCAACAAGGCCCAGGCCTAGGGCGGCACTTTGCAGGGGGGCGTCAAAAATGCCCCCCTCCACCTTAGACTCTATTGGCCGTTAGTTGCTAGAGCTGCCTCTCTCACCCACCTCTCTCTCTCACCTACCCTCTCTCTCTCTCTCTCTCTCTCTCTCACCCCCTCTCTTTCAGCCCACCCTTTCTCTCTCTCTCTCTCTCATCCCCCCTCTCTCTCGCTCACCCCCCCTCTCTCACCCCCCTCTCTCTCTCTCTCCCCTCTCTCTCTCTCTCACACCCCCCTCTATCTCTCTCATCCCCCCTCTCTCTCCCTCTCTCAACCTTCTCTCTCTCTCACACCCCCCTCTCTCTCATCCCCCTCTTCTCTCTCTCTCACCCCCCTTTATCATCCGCCCTCTCTCTCTCATTCCCCCTCTCTCTCATGCCCCCTCCCTCCCTCCCTCACCCACCCCCCTCTCTCATTCCTCCTCTCTCTCCCTCCCTCACCCACCCCCTCTCTCTCTCTCTCTCTCTGACCCCCCCCCCCCCGTGAGATCTCAGGGATCACGCTGGGACTTGTAGTCCTTCAAATTCGGAGGGGGTCACGTCCATTAAAAAGGAAGGAGTGGGGCAAATTTACATAGGAGGGAGAGGGGGGCACCCGATTTTAGTCTTGCCTAGGGCAGCACAAAACCAAAATACACCACTGGACACCAGCATTACATTCCCAGCATTGTGGGGGTCACCAACCCCCTAGTGGAGGCTTCATAAATGTTGAGGAGTCTACAAATGTCAGTAGAACCCCCAGAGATGTATGGTAAAGAAGTAGAACTACTTCACTATTGTACTTAAGTACGGAAAGGCGGTATCTGTACTTTCCTGGAGTAGAATTCTTTTCTCCTACTTCCACTTTTACTTCAGTACAAATTTTCGATGAGTTTAATACTTCTACTCCGATATTTTTTTTTTATGTGCTGCATCGTTACAATTATAAAAATGTTACGAATCATTCCATTCCAAACCTGCATTACCACTGCTCACTGTCTCTGAGACTCACAAGTCACGACCAATCCCCGACCCGATGCGATGGCTCAGGGGCAGAGCCTCGCCGCCTCTGCCCTCCCTCAGCTCGGCCCGAATCCCGCCTCCCGCTTGGCTCTCAAGTGAAGTGGTGGTGGCGAGAGAGGAGAGATGCCTGCGGAGTGATCGCTCTGGGCCCTGGCTGGGGGAGGGCTGTGAGTTACTAGAGTCTACTAGACTGTCTCTGGGCCCTGTGCAGCGCGGCCGCCCAGCGCAGGAGAATTGGATGGAGGGAGGAATATATTCTTCTTTCAGCAGGGGGGACTGGACTGGGGACTGTGGAGAGAGAGACTGGAGGACTCGAGAAAGCCTAAGGTAGGAGAAGTAAGAACTGTCTGGAAGTCAAGTCACTAACTAAGGGGATCAGATCTATTCAATGGGGGGAGGGACCTGCCCTGGCCTGCTCTAAGGGGGATCTATAATGGGAGGGGGACCCTGGTCTGCTCTAAGGGGGATCTATAATGGGAGGGGACCCTGGCCTGCTCTAAGGGGGATCTATAATGGGAGGGGGACCCTGGCCTGCTCTAAGGGGGATCTATAATGGGAGGGGACCCTGGCCTGCTCTAAGGGGGATCTATAATGGGAGGGGGACCCTGGCCTGCTCTAAGGGGGATCTATAATGGGAGGGGGACCCTGGCCTGCTCTAAGGGGGATCTATAATGGGAGGGGACCCTGGCCTGCTCTAAGTGGGATCTATAATGGGAGGGGGACCCTGGCCTGCTCTAAGGGGGATCTATAATGGGAGGGGACCCTGGCCTGCTCTAAGGGGGATCTATAATGGGAGGGGGACCCTGGTCTGCTCTAAGGGGGATCTATAATGGGAGGGGGACCCTGGCCTGCTCTAAGGGGGATCTATAATGGGAGGGGGACCCTGGCCTGCTCTAAGGGGGATCTATAATGGGAGGGGGACCCTGGCCTGCTCTAAGGGGGATCTATAATGGGAGGGGACCCTGGCCTGCTCTAAGGGGGATCTATAATGGGAGGGGACCCTGGCCTGCTTTAAGGGGGATCTATAATGGGAGGGGGACCCTGGCCTGCTCTAACAACTACATAACACAGTACTTGTACTTTTACTTTCAGTACTTGTAGTAAATTTGTAAATAAACTACTTACAATACTTAAGTACAAGAAATGTTGAATACTTTATTACTTCTACTAAAGTGCGGTGCTTGAAGAGCTCTTCAACTTCTACTCAGTCACTTTTCTGATAGAGCCGCTGTACTTCTACTCATGTCTGGGTCTCCAGTACTTTACACATCTCTGAACCCCGCCAACCACATTACTTTTGTAACCCAAATAAAATTGGGGGTTTCCAGTTCACCAAAATAAACTGGAGGCATCTGATTGGTTGTCATCAATTACATTTTCCTTCAGAGCTTTAAATTAAACATGAATCCCCCCCCTTCCCCCGCTGGCATCGAACAATCATAGTGATGTATTTCTGCTCCTGAAACAACGTGACGAATGAGAAACGACTTCACACAGCGACCCTAAAATTATCCGAAGCCTTTCCTTCCTGGACTTCCCATTTCCTGAATGAGAATTATTAATGATCCGCAAGGAGAGTCCCAACAATACGGGAGTGAGATCTCCAATCAGAGGAGGGGGGAGAGGAGAGGGGAGAGAGGAGAGAGAGGAGAGGGGAGAGAGGAGAGAGAGGAGAGAGAGGGGAGAGAGAAGAGAGAGGAGAGAGGAGAGAGAGGAGAGGGGAGAGAGAGAGAGAGAGGAGAGAGAGAGGGGAGAGAGGAGAGGAGAGAGAGGAGAGAGAGGGGATAGAGAGGAGAGGGGAGAGAGGAGAGGAGAGAGAGGAGAGGGGAGAGAGGAGAGGAGAGGAGAAGGGAGAGAGAGGAGAGGGGAGAGAGGAGAGGAGAGAGGAGAGGAGAGAGAGGAGAGGGGAGAGAGAGAGGAGAGGAGAGAGAGGAGAGGGGAGAGAGAGAGGAGAGAGAGGAGAGAGAGGGGAGAGAGGGGAGAGGGGAGAGAGGAGAGGGGAGAGAGAGGAGAGGGGAGAGAGAGAGGAGAGAGAGGAGAGGGGAGAGAGGGAGGAGAGGGAGGAGAGGGGAGAGAGAGGAGAGGGAGGAGAGGGGAGAGAGAGAGGAGAGAGAGGAGAGGGGAGAGAGAGGAGAGGGAGGAGAGAGGAGAGAGAGAGGAGAGAGAGGAGAGGGGAGAGGGAGGAGAGGGAGGAGAGGGGGAGAGAGGGAGAGGGAGGAGAGGGGAGAGGGAGAGAGAGAGGAGAGAGGAGAGGGGAGAGAGAGAGAGGGAGGAGAGAGGAGAGAGAGAGGAGAGAGAGGAGAGGGGAGAGAGAGGAGAGAGAGGAGAGGGGAGAGAGGGAGGAGAGGGAGGAGAGGGGAGAGAGAGGAGAGGGAGGAGAGGGGAGAGAGAGGAGGAGAGAGAGGAGGGAGAGAGAGGAGAGGGAGGAGAGAGGAGAGAGAGAGGAGAGAGAGGAGAGGGGAGAGAGGGAGGAGAGGAGAGGGAGAGAGAGAGGAGAGAGAGGAGAGGGGAGAGAGAGGAGAGGGGAGAGAGAGAGGAGAGAGGGGAGAGAGAGGAGAGAGGGGAGAGAGAGGAGAGAGAGGAGAGAGAGAAAGGAGGAGAGGAGAGGGGAGAGGAGTAGAGAGGGGAGAGAGAGAGAGGAGAGAGGAGGGAGAGGAGAGAGAGGAGAGAGAGGGAGAGGGGGAGAGAGGAGAGGAGAAGGGAGGGGGAGAGGAGAGAGAGAGAGGAGAGGAGGGGGGGGAGAGGAGAGAGGGGAGAGAGAGGAGAGAGAAGAGAGAGAGGAGAGGGGAGAGAGAGGAGAGAGAGGGAGAGAGAGGAGAGGGGAGAGAGAGGAGAGGGGGGAGAGAGGAGAGAGAGGAGAGAGAGGAGAGGGGAGAGAGAGGAGAGGGGGAGAGAGGAGAGGAGAAGGGAGGGGAGAGAGGAGAGAGAGAGAAGAGACAGAGGAGAGGAGGGGAGAGAGAGAGGAGAGGGGAGAGAGAGGAGAGGGGAGAGAGGGAGGAGAGGGAGGAGAGAGAGAGGAGAGAGAGGAGAGAGAGGAGAGGGGAGAGGAGAGGAGAGGAGAGAGAGGAGAGGGGAGAGAGAGAGAGAGAGGAGAGAGAGAGAGGAGAGGGGAAGGGAGGAAGTGGGGGGGGGGGTGGCGGAGATAGATGAAGTGGGGGGGGGGGGCGGTAATTTGATGGAAGTTGGAATCAGTATAGTAAGGAGATGTTGAGGGCCAACATAGAAACATGTCAGCATTATATGTAGTGGGGCGGAGAGTGACCCCTAGAGGGGTATGGAGGAGAGACACTCACTTCTGCTGTTCTGGCTGCAGAGAGGACACATTGGGAGACGTCATCTCCATCAACTCCTGAGCGAAGGTCTGCAAAGAGAACCAATCAGAATAGAGACAGAGACATTCTGGGATAGATGGAGGAGGTGTAGAACCGTATTCATATATATATATATTGCAGTTTAATTTTCCCCTATATACATGCTCTATAATATATACTCATACACTTTACACTATAGTATCTATTCATGCACTATACACTAAGTTATGTACTAACGCACTATACACTATGGTATATACTCATGCTCTATACACTATGGTATATACTAACGCACTATACTATATATTATTACACAATGATGCTCTCCCATCATACAAATAATGACAATTTCCAGACATCAGGACACAAGGATCTCCTCTTAGTACATTGGAGGACACCTCACTGGTGACTGTAGGTTGGTTGTAGTTGGGACACTTACCTCACCATTCTCTGGAGGATCACCATTGCCAAAGGTGCTGGTCACCACCAATACCAGAGTCTCGTGCTCCAGGCTGATCGTGTCATACTGGTCCATACAGATGACCTATAGAGAGATTTACAGAGAAGGTTACACCCCGGAATCCATGTCACTCTGATCCAGGTTCCCCCCATACTGGAATGTGATTGGTGACACCTGGACATCCCCCATTTGTACAGAATGATTTGTCACCCAATCAGACATCAGGCTTTTCATTCCCTCACTAAGGACCTCCCAGCTTTAAACCGGCTTTCAGGATCTGTTGGTGGTAACCGGAAATTCTGGTATCTGGAACATCCTTCATTTTCCCGATGGTAACCCTGAATTGTCCCATTGTCAGCAAGGTGATGATTGGTTTAGGTGGATCTGGCCATCCTCAGATGGATCTGGTTCTTGGTGCTGCTAGGAGGACCCCTGAGAACCTTGGATGGAGCCTGGTCCTTGGCAGCGTTAGGGGGGATCTGAGAGTCTTAGATGGACTCTGGTTCTTGGTATTTCTTGGAGGACCCCTGAAATTATTAGATAGACCCTGGTTCCTGTCAATGCTGAGAGGGGCCCTGAAAACCTTAGATAGGCCCTGGTTCTTGTCACCACTAGGAGGGTTCTGAGAGCCTCGGATGAACTCTGGTTCTTGCCACTGCAAGGAGGTCCCCTTAGATAGACCCAGGTTCTTGGCAATGCTAGGAGGGCCCCTGAGATCCTTCAATGAAGCCTTGTTCTTGACACTGCTAGAAGGGCCCCTTCAAGTTTTAGATGAACCCTGGTCCTTGGCACTGCTAGATGGACCCCTGAGAGCCTTAAATAGACCCTGGTTCCTGCTACTGCTAGGAGGGCCCCTGAGATCCTTAGATAAACCTTGGTTCTTGGTACTGCTAAAGGGGCCACAGAGAACCTTAGATTGACCCTAGTTCTTGGTATTTCTTGGAGGACCCCTGAAATGATTAGATAGACCCTGGTTCTTGGTATTGCTAGAAGGGTCCCTGATAGCCTTAGATGGACCCTAGTTCTTGGAACTGCTGAGAGGACCCCAGAGAGCCGACCAGCTTACAGGAGAAGACAAACCTTTGTCAGGTTGCTGTCCAAGCTGGAATGACTTCCTTCCTTTTCCTGCCGTGTCTTTGCAGCAGGAAGTAATGGGCAAATCTCCCCAGTGGGGACAAAAGGCCAATGACCCACTGGCAGAGACTCCGATCAAATAACCAATCAAAAAGGACAAGAAAAGGTTTTGTCCAGAGTTTGACTTGATCTGCATGCCTCATGAGCAATCTTGGGGGGAGGGGGAATTCGGCTCCTCATGATTGAGGGCAGATGATTTGTCTGCTGTGGGTGACACAGACAGTTTATTTCTCAGATGATTGAACTGAGAGATTCTAAATGGGGAGTTCCATTGTCCCAAATTTCCCAACTAAACCCTCCAGCTGACAACCCCCCGCCCCCCCCCCAAACCCCATTATCTCAATTCTCTTACCTTGGGGTCGAAGGCGTGAGCGAAGATGTTGCAGAGTTTGTGAGCGTAGGTCTCGGAGCGGCCGGTCTCGGTGGCATACAGGATGGTGGCTTTTACCCGGCGGGCCATGGCCTTCCCCATCAGCTTGGCAGAGAATTTCACAGCACTGAAAGGAAAGGAGAAGGGTCTTTGTAGTGGCCCTCGGCTTATTGTGCCATGAAGAAAATGACATAACTGCTGAAATAAACCGCCGGCGGAACACCAGCAGAACCCCAGTGGAACCCCGGCGGAACCCCGTGCAGAACCCCAGCAAAACCCAGGCAGAACCCCAGCAATTAGAAACCACCCCCTGATTGGCCAACGGAGTATTCATTTAGATCCCATTAAAGGAAATCCCTTCTGAAAAGTTGTCATGTTGTCATGTTAATCCTTTGACTTCATTGCTATCTGCATCACCGACTTTGGGTTGCAGCCAGTAGACATGGGCAATTTTTTTCGGTTCAAATACAAATTTTTGGTGATTCAGAGATTCTGATGTATCCAAATCTCCAAATGGAATAGTAACAAATATCATTGAAGTCCATAAAAATTGTTTCGTTTAATTTGTTTTCTAAAGAATTCCAACTTTTCAGAACGATTATAATTTAGATCGGTCAGAAAAACAATTGATTTGAATTCTATGCTGGTTGTTAAGGGAGGGGGGTTGGGGGGGAACCCGGCCGCTTGCTTCCTTAACAACCGATGACTCATCAGCTGTCAGCGGGCTTCCCCACTTACAGATAAATGTAAAAGGTAAAGAATGCCAACAAAAGAATAGAAAAAATGTTGGGTCCCCCCCAAAATCCCTAACAGACCCTTACCCCGCAGGTTAGGAAAGGGGGGGGAGCAAGCGCACCCCCCCCCCACCCCCGTACGAATCATACCAGGCCACATGCCCTCAATATGGGGGGGTGGCTGCTTTGTGATGGGAACAAGGGCCTCATCCCCACAACCCTGGCCAGTGGTCATGGGGGTCTGCGGGCAGGGGGCTTATCGGAATCTGGAAGCCCCCAGGCCCTCTAGTACCCCTACCCATTCACCAAAAAAGTGTCAAAAAGTAATAAAAGCACAGACAGTTTTTGCCAAATCCTTTATTAAAAAATTAAAGAGAGTGTCCCCCAATGTAGATCCATCGTCAATCACGCCCCCCCCCCCCCCCCAAAGAAAAGGAAAGAAAATTGCACTCGCCACCACCGAGGCCATCTGCCTGCTGCAGGCTCCTTCGTTTAACATTTCTTATATAGGTAAGGGGCGGGTCCACCTGTCTAAATCACCTGGTGGCACTGCCCCTTCTGGTGCATGCTGGGACCGTGATGTCAGAAGGGGGTGGTGCCACCAGGTGACATAAACAGGTGGACCCGCCCCTAAGAAATGTCAAAACAGAGGAGCCTGCAGAAGGCAGATGGCCCCTGTGACGGCGAGAGCGATATTTTGGCCGGAGTGGCGGGATTGATGACGGATCTAAGGGGGGGGGGGCACCGTTTTTTATTTGTTAATAAGGAATTTATCAAAAACTACCTCTGTGTTTTTATCACTTTTTGACACTTTTATTGGTGAATGAGTATACTCATTCACAAGGGGAGGGGGGATCTGGGGGTTCCCCTTATTAAAGGGGGATCCTAGATCCTGATAAGCCCCCTACCCGCAGACCCCCACAACCACCGGCCACTGTTGTGGGGATGAGGCCCTTGGCAGTGCCCCCCCTACCCCAAAGCACCCACCCCCCTCTTGGTGAGAGCATGTGGCCTGGTATGGTTTAGGAGGGGGGAGTTGCTTGCTCGTCTCCCCCCCCCCTTCTCTATCCTGACCTGCAGGGCTGTATGCTCTATAAAAGGGTCCGTTATAGAGTTTGGGGGGACCCCACGCCGTTTTAAAAAGAGTTTTTGGCATGGGGTTTTGTTTAACATTTTTCTATTGCCGGGCAATGCCGGACTTCTTTTCTTTGCATTCATCTGTCAGTGGGGAAGCCCGCTGACAGCTGATGAGTCATGGTTGTTAAGGATGCGGGCGGCTGCCTTCCCCGCCCACTGCTTAACAACCAGCTATTTCTTCATACAGAATCTGAATTGGTCGCAAATTGATTGGCCGATTCAAATTCTAATTGCTCTGAAGAGTTGGAATTCGTTAGAAAATGAATAAACGATTTAAATTTTAAATAAAAATGAAACAAAATTTAACGAAAAAGAAACGAAACGAATTCCATAACAAAATGAAAACGAATCTATCTGAAACCAAACAAAATGTTTCCGTTCTGCACATGTCTAGCAGCCAAAGGCGCGGGAAAAGTCAAATCTCCATGCTGGCTTTAGGTCAGGGGCTCAAAACTTTTAGAAGCTGGAGGATATTCATGAAGGTCAGGCAACAAGCCCTATAGAAGAAGGTCAGCAACAGCAACTCCAAATTTCTCTTCCCTTTACATGTTGCTAATCAAGCTGTCTAAAATGTATTTCTTATATGCATTTACCAATAAGAATGGGAAGTCCCACACTGTGGGCCAACCAGAATCTACCACATAGTACAGTGCTTTAACCTCTTAAGCCCCAGAGGATTTGACTACTCAAAGACCAGGGCCTATTTTGCGATTCGGCACTGCGTGACTTTAACCCACAATTGCGCAGTCGTGCGATGCTGTACCCAAATAAAATTGACGTCCTTTTTTTCCCACAAACAGAGATTTCTTTTGGTGGTATTTGATCACCTGTGCGATTTTTATTTTTTGCGCTATAAACAAAAAAAGAGCAACAATTCTGAAAAAATAACAATATTTTTCAAATTTTTTTATATGAAATTCCCAAAAAAAAAAAAAAAAGTAAAAATCAAAATTTTGTAACATTTTAGGCCAATTTGTTTTCTGCTACATATTTTTGGTAAAAAAAATAGCAATAAGCGTATTTTGATTGGTTTGCGTAGAAGTTATTGCGTTTACAAACTAAGGGAAAGATTTATGTCATTTTTATTGTTTTTTTTTTTTAACTAGTAATGGCGGCGATCTGCGATTTTTTTTGCGGGACTGCGACATTGCGGCGGACAGATCGGACCCCTAACTGACATTTTTTACACTTTTGGGGTTACCAGTGACATTACTACAGTAATCAGTGCTATACATATGCACTGTTACTGTAAAAATGACACTGGCAGGGAAGGGGTTAACTTTATTAGTGATCAAGGGGTTAAGTGTGTCACTAGGGGCGTGATTCTAACTGTAAAGGGGCGTGGCTTTTGATGTAACCACAGAAACATACGATCCTACATAGCAGGATCGTATGATCTCTGCAGTTACACCAGGGAGAATGACAGGCGGTTGTGTTTACATCAGCCGTCTGCCTTTCTCCCTCTCCTGCGGGAGATTGCGAGTGTCCGGCGGACATCGGAGCCGCCAGTCACTCGCACGGGGATCCCTGTGAACGAGGGGGGGCGGGAGCGCGCCTCCGGCGGCGCGCGCTAGCCCCCTATAGGCTCGTGGGTGAGTGACGTACCAGTACGTCACTTTGCCCAGGAGGGGCTGACCGCCGCAGTATATTTACTTGCGGCGGTCGGCAAGTGGTTAAACCTAAAATGTTTTAGGCCAGCCTTTATCAACCTTTTCAACACAGAGGAACCCTTGAAATAAATTTCTGGTCTCGGGGAACCCCTGCTAAAAATGAAAAATCTACAACTCATGACACATTAGTGGGACAGTCGGTGGGAAGAATGCTCCTCACTCTTCTCATCATTGGGAAGAATTGCCCCCCTTACAGATAGCTAGAAGGAACAATGGTGTCATTGGAAACTTATCTGAGAGGCAGAAATTGTCCATTGCTCAAGGAACCCCTAGCAACCTCAGGAGGAACCCCTAGCAACCTCAGGAGGAACCCCTAACAACCTCAGGAGGAACCCAGGGGCGTAACTACAGGGGTTGCAGGGGTTGCGATTGCTACCGGGCCCCATGCTCCAGGGGGCCCAGTAGCAAACCAGTGGGTGAACTTCCAGGATTGCAAAAGTCACACTTGCGACCGGGCCCTGGCATTGCACCACTGTGGGGAGGCCCCAAGATTGCAGGAAGGGAGCCCACTGCAGAACTTGTGAAAGGATCCTGCTGCGGGACCGTAATAAAAGGCCATGCAACGAGAATAAAGAGCCCCAGGATTAGTGGGAAGAGCCCTGGGCTTGAAGGGAAGGGCCCCGGCCAGGGATCTGGGGGGGCCCTTCATGGTTTCTTGCATCGGGGCCCTGAAGGCTCTAGTTACGCCTCTGGAGGAACCCCTAGCAACCTAAGGAGGAACCCCTAACAACCTTTAGGAGGAACCTCTAGCAATCTCAGGAGGAACCCCTAGCAACCTTAGGAGGAACCCCTAGCAACCTCAGGAGGAACCTCTAGCAACCTCAGGAGGAGCCCTAGGGTTCCACATGAACACTGGTTGAGAAACCCTGTTTTAGGCAATAGATCTGTCTACAGAATTGTACCCGAGGCAGAGAGCACTGGGGGGAGGAACTGGGAAGCCTGGCTATTTTATAGTTTACCGCATTGTCTAATGGCAGCTCATATATAAAAGTGACCCTGTGATCACTATGCAGGCAGGACATGCATGACCACCTACCTTCAGAAGCCACAAATGATGAAGATCTTTCCCAGCTCCTGTTATCACAAGCTCGGGCTGAGCTTCTGCCACCCCCCACATCTCTCTATTACCCAATAAAGTACGACACTCTTGGCCAGTTGTCTGTTTAAATTTACCATGGCATCCCTTCGAGCTGCCTAGGTGCAGACTTACTATAGGGGGTTCACCCACCAGCTATTGTATGCAGTCTGGCATTGGTTTGCTGACTGAACAGAAGTACCCATTCATGGCAGGTCACATACATGTTATTAGCTGCTTACTTGGCAACTTCTTTGAAGGTCCTCTTCCGGGTGATGGTGCTCTGAGAACCTTTCCAAATGTGATACTTCCAGGGGTCCGGCTGTAATACCAACATTGTCCAGAGGTCAGTGATGATGAGGCACAGAGCAAGAGCCAAGACACAATGGGAATGGAAGACTCAAAACACAAAGAGATGAGAGAACGGGAGACATGGAAGAAGACCCAACACATAGAAAGATGAAAGAACGAGAGGGACGTGAAGGAAGGCCCAACACATAAATGGGATAAGAGAATGGGAGACACGAAAGGCAACTCAGCATACAGAGAAATGGAGAAATTAGAGAATGGGAGACATGGAAGAAGACCCAACACATAGAAAGATGAAAGTATGAGAGGGACGTGAAGGAATGCCCAACACATAAAGAGATAAGAGAATGGAAAACATGAAAGATGACCCAACACATAGAGAAATGAGAGAATGGGAGACATGAAGGAGGACCCAACACAGAGAAAGATGAAAGAATGAGGGAGGTGAAGGAAGGCCCAACGCATAAAGAGATAAGAGAATGGGAGACACGAAAGGCAACTCAGCACACAAAGAACTGGAGAAATTAGAGAATGGGAGACATGAAGGAGGAACCAACACAAAATTAATGAGAAAATGAAAGACATAGAAGAAGACCCAACATATAGAAACATCAAAGAACAGGACACATGAAGGAAAACCCATGACAAATATAACAGAATGGGAGTCATGGAGGATAATCCAACACATACAGAGAGGAGGGAATGGGGGATATAACAGAAGCTCCAACATGCAGAGATTAGAGAATTAAAGAAATGGAAAAATACCCAACACAGATAGATGAGAGAAGAGGAGACAAGTGGAAGACCCATCAAAAAGATATACGAGATGGGAGGCAGAGCAGGACTCAACACTTGGAGAGATGAAAGCAAAAGGAAACATGGAGGAAGATCCAACACAGAGAATTGCGGGAATTGGAAACATGGAGGAAGATCCAACACAGAGAATTGCGGGAATTGGAAACATGGAGGAAGATCCAACACAGAGAGAGATGTGGGAATGGGAAACACGGAGGAAGATCCAACACAGAGAGAGATGTGGGAATGGGAAACATGGAGGAGGATCCAACACAGAGAGAGATGTGGGAATGGGAAACATGGAGGAAGATCCAACACAGAGAGAGATGCGGGAATGGGAAACATGGAGGAGGATCCAACACAGAGATCTGAGGGAATGGGGGACAAAGAAAGATCAAACACACAGAGAGATGGGAGAAATGCTCAACATAGAGAAAGGAGGGAACAGGAGAAATGAAGGCTGGAAAACCTAATAAAAGAGTTGAAAGAGGCAGAGACAGGCAGAAAGACCCAACACAGCGAGAGAAAGAGAGACATGGAGGAGGGTCCAACATATAGAGGGATAAATTCTAATTTCAGTGAAGAGTAAAGCCCCGTACACACGCGTCGAAAATCGACAGGGAATTTTCATCCGACGACCGATCTGCCGATTTTCGGCTTGTTAGTATGATGCTTCTGACAACTGACTCCGACTTTTCGGCCGAAAAAATCCTGGTGTGCAGGCTATAAAATTTTTGTCCGCCATCAATACACGTCCGATTTTCGTGCAGTCAGTACAGATTTCGACAGGGAAAAATCTGATCAGCAAGTCTGGGCATGCTCAGAGAAGAAAGAACACAAAGAAAGCAAACCAACACATGACATCACTTCTGAAGTAGAATTTTGTTGGGCAAAAAAATTTGTGTGCAGTCTAGGCACATTCCAACCAACAAAACACAACTCTGGACAAAAGACGGACGATCGGTCGGCCGATAATCGTTGCGTGTGTACGGGGCTTAAGTTAGTGAGTACTAGATATCTATTAGAGCTAGATAACTGAGCTGCATTCTTCAATCTCCTCATCAGTGCTATCTCAGGGCTTTGGTACCTGATAGAGAAAGGAAGGGGACAGTTGGTAGTTGACCATCTCCTGGTGAAATACGGGGGTCAGACTTCCAGACATCGGAGGTACAATCCACACCCAATCTGCTGGGCAGCCTCCTCGCAGGCGGGTCTCATGTTCCAGATGCTTCATGAAGGACTCTGTAGCGGCATGGTGGTCTACAATGGTGACTTTATCACTCTACGAGACAGACAGATTCATTATGAGACATGTGAAACTTTAGTTGGACAAAACGCAAGCAGATCATTGGACTGCATTTCCTAAAGATGGCTGCTGAGCCACGCTACAGCACCAACCTAACTGTAACTAAATGTAACGGTCAATCCATCTGATAATATTGAGAAATACACAGTGAAAGGAATTATTAATTATTAATTTCCTGACAGAGCCCCACCCAAATACACTAGAAGGGTCTATATCTAAGGGCTTTGGACTTGGTTCTGACCTTCTTCTGAGCTGCATCCACTTGCTTTGAATTTTTTAGCAATCCTATTGATGTGAATGCGAATCCATTCCGACAAAAATATGAGATTGGCCCCGTATCAGACAGCTGGACACCATGTCCGATTCTCGGGATAGATTTCATCTGGGGTAAACGCTCCTTCACAATATAAAAGCTGCAGTCTCTCTAAGTTTGTAATTCTGGGTTATTCTCCCCATGTGATTGCTTTTTAATACTTCAGATCATTTGTACACCTGAGACAGGGAATGGTCAGACCTTTTCTACTGTTACAGTAAGTCAGGAGTGGTCAGCCAGCACACGAGGGGCATCAGCAGGCACATGGGGAGGAAGTCAGCTGGCACAGGAGGGGCATCAGCTGACACATGGGGAGGGTGTCATCCGACACATAGAGAGGGTGTCATCTGGCACACGGAGAGGGTGTCAGCCGACACATGGAGAGGGTGTCAGCCGACACATGGAGAGGGTGTCAGCCGACACATGGGGAGGGTGTAAGCAGGCACATGGGGAGGGTGTAAGCAGGCACATGGGGAGGGCGTTAGCCGCACAGGAGGGGTGTTAGCAGGCACATGGAGAGGGTGTCAGCCGGCACATGGAGAGGGTGTCAGCAGGCACATGGAGAGGGTGTCAGCCGGCACATGGAGAGGGTGTAAGCAGGCACATGGAGAGGGTGTCAGCCGGCACATGGAGAGGGTGTAAGCAGGCACATGGGGAGGGCGTCAGCCGGAACATGGAGAGGGTGCAAGCAGGCACATGGGGAGGGCGTCAGCCGGCACAGGAGGGGCGTTAGCAGACAAATGGAGAGGGTGTCAACCGGCACATGGAGAGGGGCATCAGCCGGCACAGGAGGGGTGTTAGCAGGCACATGGGGATGGCGTCAGCCAACACAGGGGGAGGGCATTAGCCGGAACATGGGGAGGGCGTCAGCCGGCACATGGGGAGGGTGTCAGCCGGCACATGGGGAGGGTGTCAGCCGGAACATGGGGAGGGTGTCAGCAGGCACATGGGGAGGGCGTCAGCCGGCACACACACGGCTGCTTTGATATTATGGTACCTGGTAACTGTACAGGACGGCGATGTTTATCTCCAGAGCTGCCCGGTCCTTCCACAGAGATGACGTTTTCTTGGTGTCCAAGCCCAGGCGTTTAGCCACGTCCTACAATCACAGAAAATGTCTAAAATATTAAAAGGACCTAAAATCCAAAAACAAGTGAATTTTTTTATATGTATTGTAAAACATGAAAAAAATAAAAATAAAATAAAAATATAACTGATTGGCACCACGGACAATAATAGGGGAATTCTGGGTATTTGCTATCCATGATCTGCATGTTCTATGACACGGGTCTAGAAGAAGCATTTCCTGCATACAGCTCCGTGCTGGGGGATTATAGAGGTGATCCATGAACTATATCTAGAATGTACAGACAATGTAGATCATATATGTTCTAGACAGAGAGGGGGCTAGGGTGGGGTCCAAAGTGTGAGCCCCTGAGCTACAATTCACATAGCACAGAGTCATGGACCCAATAATGGGGTCAGCTGGACCAGATTACCAGGAGTCATAGAGAAGATGTTACCAGTGATGCCATGATCACAATGTTGGTGTGTAGCCAGTGATGCCATGATCTCAGTGTTGCGTGTAGCCAGTGATGCCATGATCTCAGTGTTGCGTGTAGCCAGTGATGCCATGATCTCAGTGTTGCGTGTAGCCAGTGATGCCATGATCTCAGTGTTGCGTGTAGCCAGTGATGCCATGATCTCAGTGTTGGCATGGAGCCAGTAATGCCATGATCTCAGTGTTGGCGTGTAGCCAGTGATGCCATGATCACAGTGTGGGCGTGTAGCCAGTGATGCCATGATCACAGTGTTGCGTGTAGCCAGTGATGCCATGATCTCAGTGTTGGTGTGTAGCCAGTAAAGCCATGATCTCAGTGTTGGCATGTAGCCAGTGATGCCATGATCTCAGTGTTGGCATATAGCCATTGATGCCATGATCTCAGTGTTGGCGTGTAGCCATTGATGCCATGATCTCAGTTTTGGCGTGTAGTCAGTGATGCCATGATCTCAGTGTTGGCATATAGCCATTGATGCCATGATCTCAGTGTTGGCGTGTAGCCATTGATGCCATGATCTCAGTTTTGGCGTGTAGCCAGTGATGCCATGATCTCAGTGTTGTGTGTAGCCAGTGATGCCATGATCTCAGTGTTGGTGTGTAGCCAGTAAAGCCATGATCTCAGTGTTGGCATGTAGCCAGTGATGCCATGATCTCAGTGTTGGCATATAGCCATTGATGCCATGATCTCAGTGTTGGCATGTAGCCATTGATGCCATGATCTCAGTGTTGGCATGTAGCCATTGATGCCATGATCTCAGTGTTGGTGTGTAGCCAGTGATGCCATGATCTCAGTGTTGGCATGTAGCCATTGATGCCATGATCTCAGTGTTGGCATGTAGCCATTGATGCCATGATCTCAGTGTTGGCATGTAGCCATTGATGCCATGATCACAGCGTTGGCATGTAGCCAGTGATGCCATGATCACAGTGTTGCGTGTAGCCAGTGATGCCATGATCTCAGTGTTGGCATGTAGCCATTGATGCCATGGTCTCAGTGTTGGCATGTAGCCATTGATGCCATGATCTCAGTGTTGGCATGTAGCCATTGATGCCATGATCACAGCGTTGGCATGTAGCCAGTGATGCCATGATCACAGCGTTGGCATGTAGCCAGTGATGCCATGATCACAGTGTTGCGTGTAGCCAGTGATGCCATGATCTCAGTGTTGGCATGTAGCCATTGATGCCATGATCTCAGTGTTGGCATGTAGCCATTGATGCCATGATCTCAGTGTTGGCATGTAGCCATTGATGCCATGATCTCAGTGTTGGTGTGTAGCCAGTGATGCCATGACCTCAGTGTTGGCATGTAGCCATTGATGCCATGATCTCAGTGTTGGCATGTAGCCATTGATGCCATGATCTCAGTGTTGGCATGTAGCCATTGATGCCATGATCACAGCGTTGGCATGTAGCCAGTGATGCCATGATCACAGTGTTGCGTGTAGCCAGTGATGCCATGATCTCAGTGTTGGCATGTAGCCATTGATGCCATGATTTCAGTGTTGGCATGTAGCCATTGATGCCATGATCTCAGTGTTGGCATGTAGCCATTGATGCCATGATCACAGCGTTGGCATGTAGCCAGTGATGCCATGATCACAGTGTTGCGTGTAGCCAGTGATGCCATGATCTCAGTGTTGGCATGTAGCCAGTGATGCCATGATCTCAGTGTTGGCATGGAGCCAGTGATGCCATGATCTCAATGTTGGCAGATTGATAGTGATGTCAGTCATTTACCACCAGCTCATAGGGCAGGAAGGAGGAACTTCATTGAAGGAGAAGATGGAAGATGGGCAGCCAGGTGAAGGTCCTCAGAGCTCACATCTCCTCCAGGATCCAATCACTTTATTCATTGCTGTGACCTTTATATTACAATATTTCATCATCAGTACGGGGCCTTTCCTTCATTCTACATATTCCCGCCACTCCTGCTACCTGCATGAACCCCAATCCATTAATAGGTCCTCCAATGGCCTCCACACTCACCACATCTCATCCAATAGAGCACCTTTGGGATGTGGTGGAATGGGAGATTGGCATCATGGATGTGCAGCCAACAAATCTGCAGCAACTCCGTGATGCTATCATGTCACTATGGAGGAAAATCTCTGAGGAAAGTTTCCCACACCTTGTTGTATCTCTGCCACCATGAATGAAGGCAAAAGGGGGTCCAACCCACTACTAGCAAGGTGTACCTAATAAAGTGTCCGGTGAGTATATAGGGGGGGGGGGGTGAGTGTATATGGTTCTACATGGAGGCAGTGTGAAAATGCTGCTGATTCTGGCTGCAGTGGACATATGACACATAGCGGACATCCTCACTTCCTCTCCTAGAAATCTGATTTTTACTTATTGTCTGCTGTTGCTGAGAGTTGAATCCCCCATTCTGAATAGCCCAGATAATAGCAGAATCCCCACCATGGTAGGGGCCCCTGACCTCGGAAATGTTGTATCGGGAGGAGTCACACAGGTTCCGCATCCCAATCTCGGTGCTCATATACCAGCCATTAAATGGCACCGCCGGGAACTCCAGACCTCCAATCTCTAGGAGGAGGCTGCTGACAGCGGGTAAGGCGTACCACTTCAACCCCAGGTCTGCGAACCATTCATATCTGGGGGAGGAGAAAGATGAACCAACGTTAGACTGGAGCTTCATCACAGAAATCCAACATGTTACAGGCACTGGGGGCCCAGCACTCACTGTGGGTGTCGAAGGGGCACCTCCTGAATGAGTTCTGGAGGAATCTCAAAGAGTTTCGGGTCGTCCCCATTGGCTTGCAGCAGGAGAGGTAACACGTCAAATCTTCCACCTTTTGGCTTCCAGCCAAGCTGAACGCAGAGCTGTAGAGGGAATGATGGGTATATGAGAAGATTAAACCTATTGGTGAACAGATGAGGAATGACAACATGGGACAGCAAACATGGAGTCTAACAGTTCCAGCATTTGTGAAAGGACAGGGCACACTGATGGCTGGATTGGCACTGATAACGTGTTTCATGCAACATGCGCTTAATCAGGACATATGATTATCTTGCTATGATTAAGCCCATATTGCATGAAACCCGTTAACATCCTGCCCCCTGCCTCTCAGAGCTGTGATACCTTTTACTATGGATTTAGATCAATAAACTTTGTTGGATTTCTTGCCAATTGGAGTGCGGTCAATCCCTTTGTATATTTGTGGACTACGAGGAATGCAGTGAAGTGTGTGGAGGGCATCAGAGGGGTGCAAAGAGCAGTGAAGAGGGCAGAGGAAGGGTGCTCAGTGATGGATTGGGAAAGATTAGTGGGCAGAGTTCAAGGAAGGTGACACATGGGGTCAGTGTAATTACAAAGAAATTGGAACTGGCCCAGCCACCGATGGCAGCAATTGGCCAAGCCACCAATGGTGGGAACTGGCCCGGGCCACCAATGGCAGCAACTGGCCCGGGCTACTGATGGCGGGAACTGGACCGGCCACCGATGGCGGCAACTGGCCCGGGCTACTGATGGCGGGAACTGGCCCGGCCACCGATGGCAGGAACTGGCCCGGACCACCGATGCGGGAACTGGCTCGGGCCTTTGATGGCAGCAACTGGCCCGGGCTACTGATGGCGGGAACTGGCCCGGGCTACTGATGGCAGGAACTGGCCCAGGCTACTGATGGCGGGAATTGGCCCGGGCTACTCATGGCGGGAATTGGCCCAGGTTACTGATGGCGGGAACTGGCCCGGGCTACTGATGGCGGGAACTGGCCCGGGCAACCGATGGCGGGAACTAGCCAGGCCACCAATGGTGGGAACTGGCCAGGCCACCAATGGCAGCAACTGGCCCGGGCTACTGATGGCAGAAACTGGCCCGGGCTACTGATGGCAGGAACTGGCCTAGGCTACTAATGGCGAAAATTGGCCCGGGCTACTGATGACGGGAATTGGCCCGGGCTACTGATGGCGGGAATTGGCCCGGGCTACTGATGGCGGGAATTGGCCCGGGCTACTGATGGCGGGAACTGGCCCAGGCTACTGATGGCGGGAACTGGCCCGGGCTACTGATGGCGGGAACTGGCCCAGGCCATGGATGGCGGGAACTGGCCTGGGCCACCGATGGCAGCCACTGGCCCGGGCCACTGATGGCAGCATTTGGCCTGGGCCACTGATGGCAGCAACTGGCCCAGGCCACCGATGGCGGGAACTGGCTAGGCTCTTGAGGATGGCTTCCAACAGACAGCAAGAGAAGTTAAAACATAGTAAAGTTAGTGCTTAAAGACCGAGAGCAGCAAGATGGCTGATTAGTATTGAAGGATGTTGGAAATGGAATTGGTAGACTCATGAGAAGTGACATACATGTGAAGTGGTGGCTTAGTGGATAAGGTCACATGGAGAGGTTGTAGTAATAGGCAACGGTGGTGGGGGATGCTGAGAGATATATTATTATTGTAAGGAGAGGAGAGTTGTGAGGAGGTGGATGAAACAGAAGGCTATGGAGGAACTGGATGAGGGTTCTATAACTGCAGAGCAGATATTGCCCCATCTTTAGTCATCTATGGCCAGACTTAGAGGGAATATGAGAAATCCCACCTCGGTTAGCTCCACGTTGGCTGGATCCCCCACCACTGTGTCGTCTTGCTGCGTATACCCCGCGTATCGGATCAGCTGACTGTTCCATATCCGGAAATCTGAGCTTCCATCTTTTCTCTGTGGGAAAATGGTGATGGCTGACCTGGAAGAAAGGCGATGAGACATTGTGAGATCATTGGGGGGACAGAAGCTCCATCAAACAGACTTCTCTTCAATGAAAATCAAAAAGACAAAAATGGGAATAGAATTACTCAGAATTTACGGTGGGATCTACCAAGTCCCTTGTATGTAGAGATAAGTCTGCCATGGACAAAGCAAACACTTGGGCATGAAGAGGTTACAGGGGGTTGCATTGTGTGTAGATTGTTGATGGAGATTGGTGGACATCGTACCTGATGTTGCCTTTGTTTGTGGCGTACTTGATGTGGTTGCAGATGTTGGTGAACATCTCATGGGTGGTCCTGCAATCTCGGGCATCAAACAACTGAGAGGGAATACAAACCACCATAATAAATGGAGAGACATGAACAATTTGTCAGACTAGGATTCATTCCATCAAATTTCCTCAAGATCAAAGCCTGTGTGCTCTTCTCACCTGGAGCTTTGACCACTGTATCCGGCCCACACATCGGGACGCGTTTCGCCACGCCTGCTTTGCTCCAAAGATCAGTTCCGTCTCCTTGAGTTGGTAGGTTCCTGTGGACATTATCTCCTGCTCAACCTCCTTTAGACGCTCTGTGTGTGCCTTGGACTGGGCCCTGGAAGAGGAATAAGGACCATCATGGAGAGCCTGAAGATAACATTCTACTGACCTCTACACCTCCTCCCTGGGTCAGCTGATTGCCTCCCATGGCTTTAAATATCATATCTACGCTGATGACACCCAAATCTATCTCTCCACCCCTCAGCTCACTCCTTCAGTCTCCTCACCCATCACCAACTTACTAACAGACATATCAGCCTGGATGTCCCATCACTTCCTCAAACTCAACCAATCCAAATCCGAGCTCATGGTATTTCCTCCCCCACGGTCCTCTTCCCCTGATTTCTCTGTCAACATCAACGGCTCAACTATCAACCCGTCCACCCATGCCAAGGTCCTCGGTATAATCCTGGACTCTGAACCATGCTTTCAGCCACACATCCAGTCACTGTCCTCAACCTCCGCATCATCTCCAAGATACGTCCCTTCCTAACCAATGATACCACAATGCTTCAAATCCACTCCCTGGTCATCTCTCGTCTCGATTACTGCAACTCCCTTCTCATTGGCTTACCTTTAAAAAGACTCCTCCCCCCTTCAGTCCATCATGAACGCTGCTGCCAGGCTCATCCACCTTGCAAACCGCTCTGTGTCTGCCACCCCTCTTTGCCAACCCCTCCATTGGCTGCCACTCAACCAACAAATTAAATTCAAGTTACCAACCATAACCTACAAAGCCATCCATAACTTGGTGCCCAGCAACGTCACTAATCTGGTCTCAAAATACCGACCAACTCGTTCTCTTCGTTCCTCCCAGGACCTCCTGCTCTCTAGCTCCCTTGTAACCACTTCCCATGCTCGCCTCCAGGACTTCTTCCGAGCTTCTCGAATCCTCTGGAATGCTCTACCCCCATCTGTCCGACTATCGCCTACTTTGTCTACTTTCAGACGATCCCTGAAAACTCATCTCTTCAGAGAAGCCTATCTGGCAACCACCTAACAACTGTACTCTTATTTTCTCCATCAGCCCATACCCCACAGTTATTACCTCTTGTATTTCTTGACCGCCCCTCTTAGATTGTAAGCTCTAACGAGCAGGGCCCTCTGATTCCCCCTGTATTAAAGTGTATTGTAGTTGTACTGTCTACCCTCAAGTTGTAAAGTGCTGCGTAAACTGTCGGCGCTAAATAAATCCTGTATAATAATAATAATAATAATACTGACCAGATATAAATGATGTTGTATCTACGAGTCCATCAACATGAATTCTTTATAGAAACCAATCAGATGAATCAAACCCAGACTTATGCACTGAGAAATCCACTAAGATACCAATACCACAAATTCTCACAGTTCTTTTGGTAGTCCAAAAGCCAACTAACAGAACGTAACGACACCCCAAAGTATGAAAGGGGTTACAGTCGTCTAGGATAATCCGCTCCCGAACACCAGGACAGCTATCGACCACTCCAATCCGCCATACATGAAGCCCATACAAATTATCCCCCCCCCCCCCCCCAAGTACGAGACAAGGCTCCGTATTGAGGTCAAGTGAGAATAACTCTCTTCTTCTTCATTGAAAGAAACACAGCATTTATATATACTTTGAGAATACCACATGAACAATGACTGTGTAATTACATCCCTTAGTAGACAGCCAGGTGAGCTCATTAACATACTTATCAATAGTCTCAGACCCAATTAACATACTGTCCTATTTTAGACAAAAGCACTTAGTTAATCAGTAGACATTCTTTAGGAGGGGCTGCTGGAAACAACCCCCCCCCCTCTCTCTGCAGCTAATACACATTTATTAGCAGACATGGTGTCTCTCGTAGTTCCTGGACGCCCAAATTAGGAGTTGCACTTCCTGTGCCTTACAGTGTATAGGAATAAGATAGATCTCCATATTTCCTGAGAGATACTGGTAATGTATATTACTGTCCCATTTGAAGTAGTCCAAACCATATTCTCAGTGTACACCACCCTCCCGGTCACCCTGCATCCATAAAAGATGCAGGGTGACTTAAACATAAGAAAGCGACACAAGGCTGGACATGGTGCCTCCCAACCTCTTTAAAGGAATTTGGGGTTCACAACCCCCATGATCAAAGTGACTCCTGTCACAGTAACATAATGACTTTGGCGAGTAATCGATGGGTTTCCATGGTCTACATTTTCTCATGACTTATACTTCCTATTCTGTCACCATGAAGAAGATCTGCCTAATAGTTATTTGAATAGTTATTGAAAAACAGCCAACATCCACAGACGAGACACGGTGCTCAGAATGGAGCATTTACATATCTGGATACTGATAATATGAAGACATGGCTGAAGAACAGGTGTGAGTGTTCACATGATGATGAATTCTCACGACAGGTGGAGGATTAGAAGACACGTCCTCCATGTTACCCAGTCATGTACAGCATATTCCTGACCTCCTGCTAGACCACCAAAAAAGTGGTTTAGCTTTTAGGTTGACACTGGCGGTTGATCTCCACCACTAAGGTTAATATGCTGCCTAGTCTCACTCCTGATGCTGAAGAATGTTCACTAGAAGTCAGCAGTGGTTTCTTCTAGAATTTACCCAAAACTGAAAGAATTTTAAAAACTTTAACCACTTGCCGACCGGTCACATTGACCGTACTGCGGCAAAGTGGCTCGCTATCGTCCAGCGACGTAGACCTACGTCGCTGGACTCCTCCCCTTGTGGGCGGCGCTCGCGCGCCGCCAGAGGCTCGCTCCCAGTGATTCAGACACAGCGGGAGTCGGGCCAGGGGAAGAGATGCGGTGATCACCGCCGCTCTTCCCCGATCGTCGGGGAATCGAGTCTGGAGATCCGCCCACTTGTGTAAACACAGCAGGCAGATCTCCTAAGTGACAGACAGGGTCAGATCACAGGATTCAGCATAGCTCAACCTGCGATCTGTCCCTGTGTCACACAGTCCCTTCCCCCCACACACGTCAGTAAGCATGAGGCATACATTAATCCCTTGATCACCAATAAAGTTAACCCCCTTCCCTGCCAGTGTCATTTTTACAGTAACAGTGCATATGTATAGCACTGATTACTGTAGTAATGTCACTGGTCCCCCCAAAAGTGTCAAAAATGTCAGTTAGGGGTCCGATCTGTCCGCCGCAATGTAAAAATCGCTGATCGCCGCCATTACTAGTTAAAAAAAAAAACAATAAAAATGACATAAATTTCCCGTAGTTAGTAGCTGCGATAACTTTTGCGCAAACCAATCAAAATATGATTATTTTTACCAAACATATATAGCAGAAAACAAATTTGCCTAAAATGGAAAAAAAAATTGATTTTTACATTCTTTTGGGAGGAATTTCATATAAAAAATGTGGAAAATATTGTTATTTTTTCAAAATTGTCGCTATTTTTTTTGTTTATAGCGCAAAAAGTAAACATCGCACAGGTGATCAAATACCACCAAAAGAAAGCTCTGTTTGTGGGGGGAAAAGGACATAAATTTTATTTGGGTACAGCATCGCACGACTGCGCAATTGTCCGTTAAAGTAACGCAGTGCCGAATCGCAAAATATGGCCTGGTCAGGAATGGGGTAAAATCTTCCGGTCTTAAAGCGGTAAAAATACGCTCATTGAGAATTTTTTTGTCAAAGACATGGAGCTAAATAAATTTTGGCCAAAATATATGACAAAAATTTAATATATTGGATATTTTTTAACTGTCAAAGTAGAAAAATATTGTTATTTTTTCAAAATTGTCGTGTTTTTTTATTAATATCGCAAAAAAATGAAAAGCGCAGAGATGATCAAATACCACCAAAAGAAAGCTCTGTTTGTGGGGAAAAAAGGACGTAAATTTCATTTGAGTACGGCGTTGCATGACTGCGCAATTGTCAGTTAAATTCGCGCAGTGCCAAGTTGCAAAAAGTGACCTGGACGTTAATCAGGAAAATCCTCCGGTCCTAAAGTGGTTAAAGTCCATCAAGTTGAGATGTAAAAAAAACAAAATCCATTTGGTCACCTTTTGATGGAGATGTAGTACTGGTTGATGAAGTCTTTGGCCTTGGGAAGAATTTCTTCTGGACTTTTTGCTTCTTGTGGAGGAGGACACATCATTGGAGATGGAAACATGTTGGAGCCCAGACATCGGGCTTTGGTACAGGCCACATCCTATAAGAAACAGATTACAAATCCAAAATGTCAACTTCATCAGAGTGCATGTAGGGAAAGCTGGCGATGTGATGATGTCATGTGATCATAACGAGCCGATGTATGTAGCGCATGCTGACACTGGGATGTCATGAGGGGCCAATGCCTTTGTAATACCCCTCCCAATGAGGTTTTAGTCCTTAGCATTCCCGTAGCTGGTAAATTTCCCAGGGACAGTCCTGGGTTATCCAGAGCGGTCCCTGGCAAAGTCTGGAAATTTCTATGGTTCTATATCTCAGGTTAGGTTCTAGGGGACTTCTATGCTCCCAATGAGGAAGGTGTTGTATGATCCTGTAGATGGCCAGTCTGTCTTACCTTCTCCGCTTGGACGTTCAGCGTGTCGTACGCCAGCGTTCGGTTCTCCCAGTTCCTGACCCGCAGACATTTCTGGTTCTGAGTTCCGTTGGCTTGGCTGCTACAAGACACAATAGGGGTTATTTGGCAAAGAACGAATTACAACCAATCAGAAATCATCTTCACCAACTCACACCATTCTACTAAAAATAGAAAAATGGTAAAAAAGGGAGGAATATCAGCAATATAAAAACATTTCATCCCACTAGAGCAGGGGTGTCAAACTCTTTGAGGGGCGTGCTACGCACAGAGCGCAGGGTTCAGGGGCGTGCTCTCATACACATCATATTTGTTTTCCCAGATCTGAATAAGTTCTTCTCCTGGCTCCTGGAGCCCTGAGGCTTTGTAGAGCTCAGACGAGAAGATGTTCTGCTTTATGCCATGGACTGTACAAAGTTCTCCAGCATTCCAACTGTGTTTGTGGGTTACCTTGCTGAAACCTGATTGGACCATTCCTGGTTACCCATGTCTCGTGCATTGCTGACCGCTACCAATACCAGCTGAGACTAAGGGGGGGGGGGGGGACTGGGGTATAATAGAGGGACAGAGGGGGGATTGAGGTATAATAGAGGGACAGAGGGAGGATTGGGATATAATAGAGGGACAGAAGGGGGATGGGGGAATAATAGAGGGACAGAGGGGGGATTGGGGTATAATAGAGGGACAGAGGGAGGATTGGTGTATAATAGAAGGATGGGGGGGGTTGGGGTATAATAGAGGGACAGAGGGAGGATTGGGGTATAATAGGGGGACAGAGGGGAGATTGGGGTATAATAGAGGGACAGAGGGAGGATTGGGGTATAATAGAAGGATGGGGGGGGGGGTTGGGGTATAATAGAGGGACAGAGGGGGGATTGGGGTATAATAGAGGGACAGAGGGAGGATTGGGGTATAATAGAAGGATGGGGGGGGGGTTGGGGTATAATAGAGGGACAGAGGGGAGATTGGGGTATAATAGAGGGACAGAGGGAGGATTGGGGTATAATAGAGGGACAGAGGGGGATTGGGGTATAATAGAAGTATGGGGGGGGGGGTTGGGGTATAATAGAGGGACAGAGGGGAGATTGGGATATAGCAGAGGGACAGAGGGGGGATTGGGGTATAACAGAGGAACAGAGGGGGGATTGGGGATGTTAGAGCCCTGGGTGAGTACAACCCCCACCATGTTGTACATGGAGATAGAGGCGATCACTCCATGGGGTTGATTCCAGTCTAAGGTCTGGAGTAAAGATGATATAACAGAGGCAGCCGCCCCTCACCCCCCACCTCGTACTTTGGGCCTCTATGTCCTCGTCACCCGGGCTTGGAGATGTGACAGTTGACTTCGGTCCTGGAAAATGTCATCTGTTGTTGGCAGTTCTCCTGTTTGGAGGATGGAGATGACGCATGGAGACGGGAGGGAGAGAGGCTGAGTCAGCAGATCTCAGCAGTCTCTCTTCCTGAGGAGGACAATGGGGGTCCTGGCAGAGTCTCCGCTCTCTCTCTTCCTGAGGAGGAGAATGTGGGTCCCAGGACAGCACTTAGTGATGAAGAACGCAGTAACCAATAGCAACCAGGTTCACATTTTACCTTCAAGTGTGAGAACAGGTCAGTGAATAACACTGATTGGCTGCTATGACTATCTGTACTCTGCACATTGCTCTCTGATTGGCTGCTATGACCAGCCGTACTCTTCATCTTATTAGATAACAATACTCTCAATAATGACATACGTCACCTCATTAATATCTGGGGGCCAATCAGATCCTCAATCTGGACAGTTCATAGTGGGAGTTCTCCTCTCTAGCGCACAATTTAATTTCTCTGCACCCAGTCCTGGTCAAAGTTGTTGGAAGCCTCCATCCAATGTACAATGAGAAGCCTCACACTTAGCCTCCCGGCCCTTCCGCCCAGATTACTGAAGCTGTGCGTGTATCGGCCCTCCCCTGAGCAGCCGGAGAGGAGGCGGAGCATTATAATAAGTGTACAGATTGGCTCATACAGTGGGGGAAAATAATTAGTTGATCCCCTGAAGAAGTTTGCCCACTTACAAAGAAATGTCGGGTGTATCATTTTTATCATAGGTGTATTTTATATGATAGAGACAGTATATCAACCAAAAATCCAGAAACAACACATGATACAAATGTTATAAATGGAGTTGCAGTTCAGTGAGTAAAACAAGTATTTGATCCCCAAGCAAAACATGACTTGGCCTTCAATGCGGCAAAGTCGGCCAGGGCCTTTCGCAGAGAAACTGCCCCAAAGCATCATGTTTCCACCTCCATGCCTGACTGTAAGGATGGTGTGCTTGGGGTCATAGTCAGCACTTTTCCTCCTCAAAACACAGTGAGTTCCCCTCCTCAGGAAGGCACATGGATAGTCATGCCACTCCAATCCTTCTCTGAATCGTTTAGATGTTCACTGGCTGCCAATTGTATACCCCTGTATGTTGTACATTGTATACCCCTGTATGTTGTACATTGTATACCCTTGTATGTTGTACATTGTATACCCCTGTATGTTGTACATTGTATACCCCTGTATGTTATACATTGTATACCCCTGTATGTTATACATTGTATACCCCTGTATGTTATACATTGTATACCCCTGTATGTTGTACACTGTATACCCCTGTATGTTGTACATTGTATACCCCTGTATGTTGTACATTGTATACCCCCTGTATGTTGTACATTGTATACCCCTTTATGTTGTACATTGTATACCCCTGTATGCTGTACATTGTATACCCCTGTATGTTATACATTGTATACCCCTGTATGTTGTACATTGTATACCCCTTGAATGTTGTACATTGTATACCCCTGTATGTTGTACATTGTATACCCCTGTATGTTGTACATTGTATACCCCTGTATGCTGTACATTGTATACCCCTGTATGCTGTACATTGTATACCCCTGTATGTTGTACATTGTATACCCCTGTATGTTGCACATTGTATACCCCTGTATGCTGTACATTGTATACCCCTGTATGTTGCACATTGTATACCCCTGTATGCTGTACATTGTATACCCCTGTATGTTGTACATTGTATACCCCTGTATGTTGTACATTGTATACCCCTGTATGTTGTGGTCTTTAAGGTGCCCATCTAATAGTTTTTTGAAACTATCAATGCTCCCTGCTGATACCACTGCTTGCGGAAGAGAATTCCACATCCTTACTGTTCTTACAGTGAAGAACCCCCTACATACTTTAAGGTTAAACCGCCTTTCCTCTAGTTTTAGTGAGTGGCCACGTGTCTTATTGTATTCCCTTTCTCTGAATAGTTTGTTCCTTATGCCAGGGTCACCAGTACAGTATTTGTACATTGATATCATATCCCCCCTCTCATCGTCTCTTCTCCAGAGAGAATAGGTTCAGTGCTTGTAGTCTTTCCTCATAGCCGATGTCCTCCATTCCCCTAATTATTTTTGTTGCCCTTCTCTGGACTCTCTCCAGTTCCAGCACATCCTTCCTGAGGACCGGTGCCCAGAACTGGACAGCATACTCCAGATGTGGCCGGACCAGAGTTGCAGAGGAACTAGAGATCAAAATTGCCAACAGTCACTGGATCATGGAGAAAGCAAGGGAGTTCCAGACAAATGTCTACTTCTGCTTTATTGACTACAGTAAGGCCTTCCATTGTGCGGATCACAACAAGATGTGGCAAATACTGAAAGAAATGGGAATACCCGACCTCCTTACCTACCAGTCTTCTGAAAAATCTGTATGCAAGTCAGGAAGTAGCGGAACCGGACATGGAATGACTGCTTCTAAACTGAGAATGGAGTGCGGCAAGGATGTATATTGTCACCCTACTTATTCAACTTATATGTGAAATGCCGGGATTGACGAATCACAAGCCGGAATAAAGATCTACAAAGATCTAAGAAATATCAACAACCTGAGATATGCAGACAATACCACACTAATGGCAGAAAGTGAAGAAGAACAAAGGTGTCTCCTAATGAAGGTGAAAGAGGAGAGCGCAAAAGCTGGCCTGAAATTGAACATTAAGAAAACTAAGATCATGGCAACCAATCCCATCACTCCTTGGCAAATAGAAGGAGAAGAAATGGAAACAGCGAAAGATGTGATCTTCCTAGGCTCCAAGATCACAGCAGACGGTGACTGTAGCCATGAAATTAGGAGACGCTTCTCGGGAGGAAAGCAATGGCAAACCTAGACAACATTATATAAAGCAGAGACCTCACCCTACAGACAAAGTGCCGTATAGTCAGAGCTATGCTATTCCCAGTAGTAACCTATGGCTGTGAAGGTTGGACCATAAGGAAGACTGAATGCCGGAGAATTGATGCTTTTGAACTCTGGGGTTGGAGAAAACTCTTGAAACTCCCTTGGAGGGCAAGAAGATCAAACCAGTCATTCCTGAAGGAAATCAACCCTGAATATTCACTGGAAGGACGGATCCTGAAGCTGAAACTCAAATACTTTGATCTGCCCAACTCTTACTTTTTCCGATTCCTACAACTCCGCCATGCCTTTCAGACTCAATTTGGGGGTTCCTCCCCGGATTTGACTCAGGCAGTCTTGGAACTGGTTCTCCGGGATGAGGATCTTCAGAAACCTCTCTACTCCGTATACAGATCCCTGATGCCTAGTGTGCATGTTGGTCTGGAGGGGTTGCAGGCGTTCTGGGTGGCGGAGGTGCCGGAGTTGGATCCAGAGGACTGGGAAGATGTCTGGGATTATCCCTTCAATCATTTGGTTTCCTCAAGGGATCGCTTAGTTCAATTCAAAATTCTGCATAGGTTTCACCTCATACCTTCCAGATTGCATCGGGTGTCTCCCGACTTCCCGGATGTCTGCTGGCGGTGTGGCTCTACCGCCCCTTCTTATGCCCATATGATCTGGCACTGTCCGTCCCTGCAAAGCTTTTGGTCTGAGGTCTTGGGTTTCATTACCCGTTTGACTACTATCACTGTCCCAGCCGGAATTGAGACCTGTATCCTGGGACTTGTGAATGCGTTAGCACACTCTGTTGCCACTCGCACCCTGTTGGGACTATTGCTCTTTTATGCTAGGAAGTTGGTGGTGATGCGGCCGCGGCCCTATCACAGTGGAAGGCCTTAGTGAATTCGATGGTACCAATGTATAAAGCTGTTTACAAATTTAGGGGTTGCCTCAATAAATTCCACAAAGTCTGGAACCTGTGGTTGGAAGCTACAGATACTGCTGATGAGCCCTCCGTTCCGGATCCCATTGTGTCTTTGGCTGATGAGTAGGTTGTTCCTGTCCATGTAGGCTAGTGTGAACTGTTTGCGCTTCCCTGACCACGCTGTATTCTTTACCTGTCTGTTGGACTGCCGGTACTCGGACCTGTGAAGCTCAGGACCTTCTTGGAGCTACAGCCTTGTTGGGGGGTGGGTGGGTGGGGGTTTTTTATTTTTATGTTGGTCTTGTTATTGTGGTTCTATATTGTTGGGCCTGGGCATGCCCACACGGCTCGGTTTTGAATGTTGTTTTTCAAAACTTCAATAAACAGAATTTCAAAAAAAAAAACTTGAATACTTTGGCCACCTAATAAGAGGAGTCATTGGAGAAGACCCGGATGCTGGGAAACATGGAGGGAAAAGGAGACGAGGACGACAGGAAACAAGATGGATGGATGGCATCATCAAAGCAATGAACATGAAGGTAAGCAAGCTCCGAGAGGCAGTGGAGGACAGAAAAGCCTGGTGTACTATGGTTCATGAGGTCACCGAAGAGTCGGACACGACTAAACAACAACAGAACATCGTACAAAAGCCTTTCTAGATTTCTGTAGATCAATGTCAGAGAACATGGAATACTGGAGACTGCAGAGTTTAGGGAGAAGTCAGGATGGGACCGCATTCTAGCACAGACCACCCATAATGCATTGCAAAAAACTATGGATGCAATAATACCAATACCTGACTTCCCGCTGCTGTGTGGTCATCATGTGGAGGAATGATGATGATGATGATGATGATGAGCCGACTGACCAAATGTCACCTGGATGAGGGGAAGAGACGAAGGTGGAGAGCCCACCGATCCATCCTCACAAGACACGGCTATTAGTACACTACCTGAGACAAAGGACCAAACCACTGAAGACCACCATCCACCGTACCATTCTGTCCAATAATCCCCCCCACCCCAATGTATCATTCCATCCTATACCCCCCACCCCAATGTATCATTCCACCCTATACCCTCACCCCAATGTATTATTCCATCCTATACCCCCCACCCCCAATGTATCATTCCATCCTATATCCCCCACCCCAATGTATCATTCCATCCTATATCCCTCACCCCAATGTATCATTCCATCCTATACCCCCCACCCCAATGTATCATTCCATCCTATACCCCCCACCCCCAATGTATCATTCCATCCTATATCCCCCACCCCAATGTATCATTCCATCCTATACCCCCCACCCCCAATGTATCATTCCACCCTATATCCCCCACCCCCAATGTATCATTCCATCCTATATCCCCCACCCCAATGTATCATTCCATCCTATACCCCCCACCCCCAATGTATCATTCCATCCTATACCCCCCACCCCCAATGTATCATTCCATCCTATATCCCCACCCCAATGTATCATTCCACCCTATATCCCCCACCCCCAATGTATCATTCCATCCTATACCCCCCACCCCAATGTATCATTCCACCCTATACCCCCCACCCCAATGTATCATTCCATCCTATACCCCCACCCCCAATGTATCATTCCATCCTATATCCCCACCCCAATGTATCATTCCACCCTATATCCCCCACCCCCAATGTATCATTCCATCCTATATCCCTCCCCAATGTATCATTCCATCCTATACCCCCCACCCCCAATGTATCATTCCACCCTATACCCCCCACCCCCAATGTATCATTCCATCCTATATCCCCCACCCCCAATGTATCATTCCATCCTATATCCCCCACCCCCAATGTATCATTCCATCCTATATCCCCACCCCAATGTATCATTCCACCCTATACCCCCCACCCCCAATGTATCATTCCACCCTATATCCCCCACCCCAATGTATCATTCCATCCTATACCCCCCACCCCCAATGTATCATTCCACCCTATATCCCCCACCCCCAATGTATCATTCCACCCTATATCCCCCACCCCCAATGTATCATTCCATCCTATATCCCCCACCCCCAATGTATCATTCCATCCTATATCCCCCACCCCCAATGTATCATTCCATCCTATACCCCCAATGTATCATTCCATCCTATATCCCCCACCCCCAATGTATCATTCCATCCTATATCCCCCACCCCCAATGTATCATTCCATCCTATATCCCCCACCCCCAATGTATCATTCCATCCTATATCCCCACCCCAATGTATCATTCCACCCTATACCCCCCACCCCCAATGTATCATTCCACCCTATATCCCCCACCCCAATGTATCATTCCATCCTATACCCCCCACCCCCAATGTATCATTCCACCCTATATCCCCCACCCCCAATGTATCATTCCACCCTATATCCCCCACCCCCAATGTATCATTCCATCCTATATCCCCCACCCCCAATGTATCATTCCATCCTATATCCCCCACCCCCAATGTATCATTCCATCCTATACCCCCAATGTATCATTCCATCCTATATCCCCCACCCCCAATGTATCATTCCATCCTATATCCCCCACCCCCAATGTATCATTCCATCCTATATCCCCCACCCCCAATGTATCATTCCACCCTATACCCCCCACCCCAATGTATCATTCCATCCTATACCCCCAATGTATCATTCCACCCTATATCCCCCACCCCAAATGTATCATTCCACCCTATACCCCCCACCCCCAATGTATCATTCCATCCTATACCCCCAATGTATCATTCCATCCTATATCCCCCACCCCCAATGTATCATTCCACCCTATATCCCCCACCCCCAATGTATCATTCCATCCTATATCCCCCACCCCCAATGTATCATTCCATCCTATATCCCCCACCCCCAATGTATCATTCCATCCTATACCCCCAATGTATCATTCCATCCTATATCCCCCACCCCCAATGTATCATTCCATCCTATACCCCCCACCCCAATGTATCATTCCATCCTATACCCCCCACCCCAATGTATCATTCCATCCTATATCCCCCACCCCCAATGTATCATTCCACCCTATATCCCCCACCCCCAATGTATCATTCCATCCTATATCCCCCACCCCCAATGTATCATTCCACCCTATATCCCCCACCCCCAATGTGTCATTCCATCCTATATCCCTCCCCAATGTATCATTCCATCCTATACCCCCCACCCCCAATGTATCATTCCATCCTATATCCCCCACCCCAATGTATCATTCCACCCTATATCCCCCACCCCCAATGTATCATTCCATCCTATATCCCCCACCCCCAATGTATCATTCCATCCTATATCCCCCACCCCCAATGTATCATTCCATCCTATACCCTCACCCCAATGTATCATTCCATCCTATATCCCCCACCCCCAATGTATCATTCCATCCTATACCCTCACCCCAATGTATCATTCCATCCTATATCCCCCACCCCCAATGTACCATTCCATCCTATATCCCCCACCCCAATGTATCATTCCACCCTATACCCCCCACCCCAATGTATCATTCCATCCTATATCCCCCACCCCATGTACCCTATAATACAATGTACACCCCTCTATACTCTGTACTATAATCTGGGGGGGGGGGGGGAGGGGGTGATTTGTGCAGTCATACAATCCATGGAAAAGGTTTTATTCTTCCAGAACACACATGTGCGGTCCGGAGTTTTTGGGGGACCCAACCACAGGTAAAGGAACCCTCTTCTGCCCCTGAAAGGGACCATAATCCATTCTTTGCACATTGCTCTCTGATTGGCTGCTAATTCATATAAAGGGGCGGTGGGAAGGGGGGGGGGGATATGTCTCCCATCAGGGACCTCTCATGTCCTGTACAACTTGTATACAGTCCTTAATACACCCTCCTCCAATATACACCGTCCTCCAATATACACCGTCCTCCAATATACACCCTCCTCCAATATACACCCTCCTCCAATATACACCCCATCCTCCAATATACACCCCATCCTCCAATATACACCCCATCCTCCAATATACACCCTCCTCCAATATACACCATCCTCCAATATACACCCCATCCTCCAATATACACCCCATCCTCCAATATACACCCTCCTCCAATATACACCGTCCTCCAATATACACCCCGTCCTCCAATATACACCGTCCTCCAATATACACCATCCTCCAATATACACCCTCCTTCAATATACACCGTCCTCCGATATACACCCTCCTCCAATATACACCCTCCTCCAATATACACCGTCCTCCAATATACACCCTCCCCCAGTATACACCGTCCTCCAATATACACCCTCCTCCAATATACACCCTCCTCCAATATACACCCTCCCCCAATATACACCCTCCTCCAATATACACCCTCCTCCAATATACACCCTCCTCCAATATACACCCTCCTCCAATATACACCGTCCTCCAATATACACCCCGTCCTCCAATATACACCGTCCTCCAATATACACCATCCTCCAATATACACCCTCCTTCAATATACACCGTCCTCCGATATACACCCTCCTCCAATATACACCCTCCTCCAATATACACCCTCCTCCAATATACACCCTCCTCCAATATACACCGTCCTCCAATATACACCCTCCTCCAATATACACCCTCCCCCAATATACACCCCGTCCTCCAATATACACCCTCCTCCAATATACACCCTCCTCCAATATACACCCTCCTCCAATATACACCCTCCTCCAATATACACCCTCCTCCAATATACACCCTCCCCCAATATACACCCCGTCCTCCAATATACACCCTCCTCCAATATACACCCTCCTCCAATATACACCCTCCTCCAATATACACCCCGTCCTCCAATATACACCCTCCTCCAATATACACCCTCCTCCAATATACACCCTCCCCCAATATACACCCCGTCCTCCAATATACACCCTCCTCCAATATACACCCTCCCCCAATATACACCCCGTCCTCCAATATACACCCTCCTCCAATATACACCATCCTCCAATATACACCCTCCTCCAATATACACCATCCTCCAATATACACCGTCCCCCAATATACACCCCGTCCTCCAATATACACCCTCCTCCAATATACACCCTCCTCCAATATACACCGTCCTCCAATATACACCCTCCTCCAATATACACCATCCTCCAATATACACCCTCCTCCAATATACACCGTCCTCCAATATACACCGTCCTCCAATATACACCGTCCTCCAATATACACCCTCCTCCAATATACACCCCATCCTCCAATATACACCCTCCTCCAATATACACCATCCTCCAATATACACCCTCCTCCAATATACACCCTCCTCCAATATACACCCTCCTCCAATATACAGCCTCCTCCAATATACACCCTCCTCCAATATACACCCCATCCTCCAATATACACCCTCCTCCAATATACACCGTCCTCCAATATACACCGTCCTCCAATATACACCATCCTCCAATATACACCCTCCTCCAATATACACCGTCCTCCAATATACACCGTCCTCCAATATACACCATCCTCCAATATACACCGTCCTCCAATATACACCCTCCTCCAATATACACCGTCCTCCAATATACACCGTCCTCCAATATACACCCTCCTCCAATATACACCATCCTCCAATATACACCCCGTCCTCCAATATACACCCTCCTCCAATATACACGCCGTCCTCCAATATACACCGTCCTCCAATATACACCCCGTCCTCCAATATACACCCTCCTCCAATATACACCCTCCTCCAAAATACACCGTCCTCCGATATACACCATCCTCCAATATACACCCTCCTCCAATATACACCCTCCCCCAATATACACCATCCTCCAATATAAACCGTCCTCCAATATACATCCTCCTCCAATATACACCCTCCTCCAATATACACCATCCTCCAATATACACCCTCCTCCAATATACACCCTCCTTCAATATACACCCTCCCCCAATATACACCGTCCTCCAATATACACCGTCCTCCAATATACACCCTCCTCCAATATACACCCTCCTCCAATATACACCCTCCTCCAATATACACCCTCCTCCAATATACACCCTCCTCCAATATACACCCCATCCTCCAATATACACCGTCCTCCGATATACACCATCCTCCAATATACACCGTCCTCCAATATACACCGTCCTCCAATATACACCCTCCTTCAATATACACCCTCCTCCAATATACACCCTCCCCCAATATACACCCTCCTCCAATATACACCGTCCTCCAATATACACCCTCCTCCAATATACACCCTCCTCCAATATACACCCCGTCCTCCAATATACACCGTCCTCCAATATACACCCTCCCCCAATATACACCATTCTCCAATATACACCCTCCTCCAATATACACCGTCCTCCAATATACACCCCGTCCTCCAATATACACCGTCCTCCAATATACACCCTCCCCCAATATACACCATTCTCCAATATACACCCTCCTCTAATATACACCGTCCTCCAATATACACCCTCCTCCAATATACACCCTCCTCCAATATACACCGTCCTCCAATATACACCGTCCTCCGATATACACCCTCCTCCAATATACACCCTCCTCCAATATACACCCTCCTCCAATATACACCGTCCTCCAATATACACCGTCCTCCAATATACACCCTCTAACAATATACACCCTCCTCCAATATACACCCCATCCTCCAATATACACCCCATCCCCCAATATACACCCTCCTCCAATATACACCCCGTCCTCCAATATACACCCCATCCCCCAATATACACCCTCCTCCAATATACACCCTCCTCCAATATACACCCCGTCCTCCAATATACACCCTCCTCCAATATACACCCCATCCTCCAATATACACCCTCCTCCAATATACACCGTCCCCCAATATACACCGTCCTCCGATATACACCCTCCTCCAATATACACCCTCCTCCAATATACACCCCGTCCTCCAATATACACCCTCCTCCAATATACACCCCATCCTCCAATATACACCCTCCTCCAATATACACCGTCCTCCAATATACACCGTCCTCCAATATACACCATCCTCCAATATACACCCCGTCCTCCAATATACACCGTCCTCCAATATACACCCTCCTCCAATATACACCCCGTCCTCCGATATACACCCTCCTCCAATATACACCCTTCTCCAATATACACCGTCCTCCAATATACACTTTCCTCCAATATACACCCTCCTCCGATATACACCCTCCTCCGATATACACCGTCCTCCAATATACACCCTCCTCCAATATACACCCTCCTCCAATATACACCGTCCTCCAATATACACCATCCTCCAATATACACCCTCCTCCGATATACACCATCCTGAATATACACCGTCCTCCAATATACACCGTCCTCCAATATACACCCTCCTCCAATATACACCGTCCTCCAATATACACCCTCCTCCAATATACACCCTCCTTCAATATACACCATCCTCCAATATACACCCTCCTCCAATATACACCCCGTCCTCCAATATACACCCTCCTCCAATATACACCCTCCTCCAATATACACCCTCCTCCAATATACACCCCGTCCTCCAATATACACCGTCCTCCAATATACACCCCGTCCTCCAATATACACCCTCCTCCAATATACACCCTCCTCCAAAATACACCGTCCTCCGATATACACCATCCTCCAATATACACCGTCCTCCAATATACACCCTCCTCCAATATACACCCTCCTTCAATATACACCGTCCTCCAATATACACCCTCCTCCAATATACACTGTCCTCCAATATACACCGTCCTACAATATACACCCTCCTCCAATATACACCCCGTCCTCCAATATACACCGTCCTCCAATATACACCGTCCTCCAATATACATCCTCCTCCAATATACACCCTCCTCCAATATACACCCTCCTCCAATATACACCCTCCTCCAATATACACCCTCCTCCAATATACACCATCCTCCAATATACACCGTCCTCCAATATACACCGTCCTCCAATATACACCCTCCCCCAATATACACCCTCCTTCAATATACACCCTCCCCCAATATCCACCATCCTCCAATATACACCGTCCTCCAATATACACCCTCCCCCAATATACACCATCCTCCAATATACACCCTCCCCCAGTATACACCGTCCTCCAATATACACCCTCCTCCAATATACACCCTCCTCCAATATACACCCTCCTCCAATATACACCGTCCTCCAATATACACCGTCCTCCAATATACACCCTCCTCCAATATACACCGTCCTCCAATATACACCCTCCTCCAATATACATCGTCCTCCAATATACACCCTCCTCCAATATACACCGTCCTACAATATACACCCTCCTCCAATATACACCCCGTCCTCCAATATACACCGTCCTCCAATATACACCCCGTCCTCCGATATACACCCTCCTCCAATATACACCGTCCCCCAATATACACACCGTCCTCCAATATACACCCCGTCCTCCAATATACACCGTCCTCCGATATACACCCCGTCCTCCAATATACACCGTCCTCCGATATACACCCCGTCCTCCAATATACACCCTCCACCAATATACACCGTCCCCCAATATACACCCCGTCCTCCAATATACACCGTCCTCCGATATACACCCCGTCCTCCAATATACTCCCTCCTCCAATATACACCCTCCTCCAATATACACCGTCCTCCAATATACACCCTCCTCCAATATACACCCTCCTCCAATATACACCCTCCTCCAATATACACCCCGTCCTCCAATATACACCGTCCTCCAATATACACCCTCCCCCAATATACACCATTCTCCAATATACACCCTCCTCCAATATACACCGTCCTCCAATATACACCCCGTCCTCCAATATACACCGTCCTCCGATATACACCCTCCTCCAATATACACCCTCCTCCAATATACACCCTCCTCCAATATACACCGTCCCCCAATATACACCGTCCTCCAATATACACCGTCCTCCAATATACACCATCCTCCAATATACACCATCCTCCAATATACACCCTCCTCCAATATACACCCTCCTCCAATATACACCCTCCTCCAATATACACCCTCCTCCAATATACACCCTCCTCCAATATACACCCTCCTCCGATATACACCGTCCTCCAATATACACCCTCCTCCAATATACACCCTCCTCCAATATACACCCCATCCCCCAATATACACCCTCCTCCAATATACACCCTCCTCCAATATACACCCCGTCCTCCAATATACACCCCATCCCCCAATATACACCCTCCCCCAATATACACCATTCTCCAATATACACCCTCCTCCAATATACACCGTCCTCCAATATACACCCCGTCCTCCAATATACACCGTCCTCCGATATACACCCTCCTCCAATATACACCCTCCTCCAATATACACCCTCCTCCAATATACACCGTCCCCCAATATACACCGTCCTCCAATATACACCGTCCTCCAATATACACCATCCTCCAATATACACCATCCTCCAATATACACCCTCCTCCAATATACACCCTCCTCCAATATACACCCTCCTCCAATATACACCCTCCTCCAATATACACCCTCCTCCAATATACACCCTCCTCCGATATACACCGTCCTCCAATATACACCCTCCTCCAATATACACCCTCCTCCAATATACACCCCATCCCCCAATATACACCCTCCTCCAATATACACCCTCCTCCAATATACACCCCGTCCTCCAATATACACCCCATCCCCCAATATACACCCTCCTCCAATATACACCCCTTCCTCCAATATACACCCCATCCCCCAATATACACCCTCCTCCAATATACACCCTCCTCCAATATACACCCCGTCCTCCAATATACACCCTCCTCCAATATACACCCCATCCTCCAATATACACCCCGTCCTCCAATATACACCCCATCCTCCAATATACACCGTCCCCCAATATACACCGTCCTCCGATATACACCCTCCTCCAATATACACCCTTCTCCAATATACACCCTCCTCCAATATAAACCGTCCTCCAATATACACTTTCCTCCGATATACACCCTCCTCCAATATACACCCCGTCCTCCAATATACACCGTCCTCCAATATACACCCCGTCCTCCAATATACACCGTCCTCCAATATACACTTTCCTCCGATATACACCCTCCTCCAATATACACCCTCCTCCAATATACACCCCGTCCTCCGATATACACCCTCCTCCAATATACACCCTTCTCCAATATACACCGTCCTCCAATATACACTTTCCTCCAATATACACCCTCCTCCAATATACACCGTCCTCCAATATACACCCTCCTCCAATATACACCGTCCTCCAATATACACCATCCTCCAATATACACTTTCCTCCAATATACACCGTCCTCCAATATACACCATCCTCCAATATACACCCCGTCCTCCAATATACACCATCCTCCAATATACACCCCATCCTCCAATATACACCCTCCTCCAATATACACCGTCCCCCAATATACACCCTCCTCCAATATACACCCTCCTCGGATATACACCCTCCTCCAATATACACCCTCCTCCAATATACACCGTCCCCCAATATACACCATCCTCCAATATTCACCCTCCTCCAATATACACCGTCCTCCGATATACACCGTCCCCCAATATACACCATCCTCCAATATTCACCCTCCTCCAATATACACCCTCCTCCAATATACACCGTCCCCCAATATACACCCTCCTCCAATATACACCCTCCTCCAATATACACCCTCCTCCAATATACACCGTCCCCCAATATACACCCCGTCCTCCAATATACACCCTCCTCCAATATACACCCTCCTCCAATATACACCCTCCTCCAATATACACCATCCTCCAATATACACCCTCCTCCAATATACACCCTCCTTCAATATACACCCTCCCCCAATATACACCATCCTCCAATATACACCGTCCTCCAATATTCACCCTCCTCCAATATACACCCTCCTCCAATATACACCCTCCTCCAATATACACCGTCCCCCAATATACACCGTCCTCCAATATACACCATCCTCCAATATACACTTTCCTCCGATATACACCCTCCTCCAATATACACCCCGTCCTCCGATATACACCCTCCTCCAATATACACCCTTCTCCAATATACACCGTCCTCCAATATACACTTTCCTCCAATATACACCCTCCTCCAATATACACCGTCCTCCAATATACACCCTCCTCCAATATACACCCCGTCCTCCAATATACACCATCCTCCAATATACACCCCATCCTCCAATATACACCCTCCTCCAATATACACCGTCCCCCAATATACACCCTCCTCCAATATACACCATCCTCCAATATTCACCCTCCTCCAATATACACCGTCCCCCAATATACACCCTCCTCTAATATACACCGTCCTCCAATATACACCCTCCTCCAATATACACCATCCTCCAATATTCACCCTCCTCCAATATACACCCTCCTCCAATATACACCGTCCCCCAATATACACCATCCTCCAATATTCACCCTCCTCCAATATACACCCTCCTCCAATATACACCCTCCTCCAATATACACCGTCCCCCAATATACACCGTCCTCCAATATACACCCTCCTCCAATATACACCGTCCTCCAATATACACCGTCCTCCAATATACACCCTCCTCCAATATACACCGTCCTCCAATATACACCATCCTCCAATATACACCGTCCCCCAATATACACCCTCCTCCAATATACACCCCATCCTCCAATATACACCCTCCTCCAATAAACACCCCATCCTCCAATATACACCCTCCTCCAATATACACCCCATCCTCCAATATACACCCCATCCTCCAATATACACCCTCCTCCGATATACACCATCCCCCAATATACACCCTCCTCCGATATACACCCTCCTCCAATATACACCCCATCCTCCAATATACACCGTCCTCCAATATACACCCCGTCCTCCAATATACACCCTCCTCCAATATACACCCTCCTCCAATATACACCCTCCTCCGATATACACCCTCCTCCAATATACACCGTCCCCCAATATACACCCTCCTCCAATATACACCGTCCTCCGATATACACCCTCCTCCAATATACACCCTCCTCCAATATACACCGTCCCCCAATATACACCCTCCTCCAATATACACCCTCCTCCAATATACACCGTCCTCCGATATACACCCTCCTCCAATATACACCCTCCTCCAATATACACCGTCCCCCAATATACACCCTCCTCCAATATACACCATCCTCCGATATACACCCTCCTCCAATATACACCCTCCTCCAATATACACCGTCCTCCAATATACACCCCATCCTCCAATATACACCCTCCTCCAATATACACCCTCCTCCAATATACACCCTCCTCCAATATACACCGTCCTCCGATATACACCCTCCTCCAATATACCCCGTCCTCCGATATACACCCTCCTCCAATATACACCCTCCTCCGATATACACCGTCCTCCAATATACACCGTCCTACAATATACACCCTCCTCCAATATACACCCTCCTCCAATATACACCCTCCTCCGATATACACCCTCCTCCAATATACACCGTCCTCCAATATACACCCTCCTCCAATATACACCCTCCTCCAATATACACCCTCCTCCAATATACACCCTCCTCCGATATACACCCTCCTCCAATATACACCGTCCCCCAATATACACCGTCCTCCAATATACACCCTCCTCCAATATACACCCTCCTCCAATATACACCCTCCTCCGATATACACCCTCCTCCAATATACACCGTCCTCCAATATACACCCTCCTCCAATATACACCCTCCTCCAATATACACCCTCCTCCAATATACACCCTCCTCCGATATACACCCTCCTCCAATATACACCGTCCCCCAATATACACCGTCCTCCAATATACACCCTCCTCCAATATACACCATCCTCCAATATACACCGTCCTCCAATATACACCCTCCTCCAATATACACCATCCTCCAATATACCCCGTCCTCCAATATACACCGTCCTCCAATATACACCCTCCTCCAATATACACCCTCCTCCAATATACACCGTCCTCTAATATACACCGTCCTCTAATATACACCGTCCTCTAATATACACCCTCCTCCAATATACACCCTCCTCCAATATACACCCTCCTCCAATATACACCGTCCCCCAATATACACCATCCTCCAATATACACCCTCCTCCGATATACACCCCATTCTCCAATATACACCCTCCTCCAATATACACACCGTCCTCCAATATACACCCCGTCCTCCGATATACACCCTCCTCCAATATACACCGTCCCCCAATATACACCCTCCTCCAATATACACCCTCCTCCAATATACACCGTCCTCCGATATACACCCTCCTCCAATATACACCCTCCTCCAATATACACCGTCCCCCAATATACACCCTCCTCCAATATACACCCTCCTCCAATATACACCGTCCTCCGATATACACCCTCCTCCAATATACACCCTCCTCCAATATACACCCCGTCCTCCAATATACACCCTCCTCCAATATACACCCCATCCTCCAATATACACCCCGTCCTCCAATATACACCCCATCCTCCAATATACACCGTCCCCCAATATACACCGTCCTCCGATATACACCCTCCTCCAATATACACCCTTCTCCAATATACACCCTCCTCCAATATAAACCGTCCTCCAATATACACTTTCCTCCGATATACACCCTCCTCCAATATACACCCCGTCCTCCAATATACACCGTCCTCCAATATACCCCGTCCTCCGATATACACCCTCCTCCAATATACACCGTCCTCCAATATACACCGTCCTACAATATACACCCTCCTCCAATATACACCGTCCTCCAATATACACCCACCTCCAATATACACCCCGTCCTCCAATATACACCCTCCTCCAATATACACCCTCCTCCAATATACACCGTCCTCCAATATACCCCGTCCTCCAATATACACCGTCCTCCAATATACACCCTCCTCCAATATACACCCTCCTCCAATATACACCCTCCTCCAATATACACCGTCCTCCAATATACACCCTCCTCCAATATACACCCTCCTCCAATATACACCCTCCTCCAATATACACCCCGTCCTCCAATATACACCATCCTCCAATATACACCCTCCTCCAATATACACCCTCCTCCAATATACACCCCATCCTCCAATATACACCCTCCTCCAATATACACCCTCCTCGGATATACACCCTCCTCCAATATACACCCTCCTCCAATATACACCGTCCCCCAATATACACCATCCTCCAATATTCACCCTCCTCCAATATACACCGTCCTCCGATATACACCGTCCCCCAATATACACCATCCTCCAATATTCACCCTCCTCCAATATACACCCTCCTCCAATATACACCGTCCCCCAATATACACCCTCCTCCAATATACACCCTCCTCCAATATACACCCTCCTCCAATATACACCGTCCCCCAATATACACCCCGTCCTCCAATATACACCCTCCTCCAATATACACCGTCCCCCAATATACACCATCCTCCAATATTCACCCTCCTCCAATATACACCCTCCTCCAATATACACCCTCCTCCAATATACACCGTCCCCCAATATACACCGTCCTCCAATATACACCATCCTCCAATATACACTTTCCTCCGATATACACCCTCCTCCAATATACACCCCGTCCTCCGATATACACCCTCCTCCAATATACACCCCGTCCTCCGATATACACCCTCCTCCAATATACACCCCATCCTCCAATATACACCCTTCTCCAATATACACCGTCCTCCAATATACACTTTCCTCCAATATACACCCTCCTCCAATATACACCGTCCTCCAATATACACCCTCCTCCAATATACACCCCGTCCTCCAATATACACCATCCTCCAATATACACCCCATCCTCCAATATACACCCTCCTCCAATATACACCGTCCCCCAATATACACCCTCCTCCAATATACACCATCCTCCAATATTCACCCTCCTCCAATATACACCGTCCCCCAATATACATCCTCCTCCAATATACACCATCCTCCAATATTCACCCTCCTCTAATATACACCGTCCTCCAATATACACCCTCCTCCAATATACACCATCCTCCAATATTCACCCTCCTCCAATATACACCCTCCTCCAATATACACCGTCCCCCAATATACACCATCCTCCAATATTCACCCTCCTCCAATATACACCCTCCTCCAATATACACCCTCCTCCAATATACACCGTCCCCCAATATACACCGTCCTCCAATATACACCCTCCTCCAATATACACCGTCCTCCAATATACACCGTCCTCCAATATACACCCTCCTCCAATATACACCGTCCTCCAATATACACCATCCTCCAATATACACCGTCCCTCAATATACACCGTCCCCCAATATACACCCTCCTCCAATATACACCCCATCCTCCAATATACACCCTCCTCCAATAAACACCCCATCCTCCAATATACACCCTCCTCCAATATACACCCCATCCTCCAATATACACCCCATCCTCCAATATACACCCTCCTCCGATATACACCATCCCCCAATATACACCCTCCTCCGATATACACCCTCCTCCAATATACACCCCATCCTCCAATATACACCGTCCTCCAATATACACCCCGTCCTCCAATATACACCCTCCTCCAATATACACCCTCCTCCAATATACACCCTCCTCCGATATACACCCTCCTCCAATATACACCGTCCCCCAATATACACCCTCCTCCAATATACACCGTCCTCCGATATACACCCTCCTCCAATATACACCTTCCTCCAATATACACCGTCCCCCAATATACACCCTCCTCCAATATACACCCTCCTCCAATATACACCGTCCTCCGATATACACCCTCCTCCAATATACACCCTCCTCCAATATACACCGTCCCCCAATATACACCCTCCTCCAATATACACCATCCTCCGATATACACCCTCCTCCAATATACACCCTCCTCCAATATACACCGTCCTCCAATATACACCCCATCCTCCAATATACACCCTCCTCCAATATACACCCTCCTCCAATATACACCCTCCTCCAATATACACCGTCCTCCGATATACACCCTCCTCCAATATACCCCGTCCTCCGATATACACCCTCCTCCAATATACACCGTCCTCCAATATACACCGTCCTACAATATACACCGTCCTCCAATATACACCCTCCTCCAATATACACCCTCCTCCGATATACACCCTCCTCCAATATACACCGTCCTCCAATATACACCCTCCTCCAATATACACCCTCCTCCAATATACACCCTCCTCCAATATACACCCTCCTCCGATATACACCCTCCTCCAATATACACCGTCCCCCAATATACACCGTCCTCCAATATACACCCTCCTCCAATATACACCCTCCTCCAATATACACCCTCCTCCGATATACACCCTCCTCCAATATACACCGTCCTCCAATATACACCCTCCTCCAATATACACCCTCCTCCAATATACACCCTCCTCCAATATACACCCTCCTCCGATATACACCCTCCTCCAATATACACCGTCCCCCAATATACACCGTCCTCCAATATACACCCTCCTCCAATATACACCATCCTCCAATATACACCGTCCTCCAATATACACCCTCCTCCAATATACACCATCCTCCAATATACCCCGTCCTCCAATATACACCGTCCTCCAATATACACCCTCCTCCAATATACACCCTCCTCCAATATACACCGTCCTCTAATATACACCGTCCTCTAATATACACCGTCCTCTAATATACACCCTCCTCCAATATACACCCTCCTCCAATATACACCCTCCTCCAATATACACCGTCCCCCAATATACACCATCCTCCAATATACACCCTCCTCCGATATACACCGTCCCCCAATATACACCCTCCTCCGATATACACCCTCCTCCGATATACACCCCATTCTCCAATATACACCCTCCTCCAATATACACACCGTCCTCCAATATACACCCCGTCCTCCGATATACACCCTCCTCCAATATACACCGTCCCCCAATATACACCCTCCTCCAATATACACCCTCCTCCAATATACACCGTCCTCCGATATACACCCTCCTCCAATATACACCCTCCTCCAATATACACCGTCCCCCAATATACACCCTCCTCCAATATACACCCTCCTCCAATATACACCGTCCTCCGATATACACCCTCCTCCAATATACACCCTCCTCCAATATACACCGTCCCCCAATATACACCCTCCTCCAATATACACCCTCCTCCAATATACACCGTCCTCCGATATACACCCTCCTCCAATATACCCCGTCCTCCGATATACACTCTCCTCCAATATACACCCTCCTCCAATATACATCGTCCTCCAATATACACCCCATCCTCCAATATACACCCTCCTCCAATATACACCCTCCTCCAATATACACCCTCCTCCAATATACACCGTCCTCCGATATACACCCTCCTCCAATATACCCCGTCCTCCGATATACACCCTCCTCCAATATACACCGTCCTCCAATATACACCGTCCTACAATATACACCCTCCTCCAATATACACCGTCCTCCAATATACACCCACCTCCAATATACACCCCGTCCTCCAATATACACCCTCCTCCAATATACACCCTCCTCCAATATACACCGTCCTCCAATATACCCCGTCCTCCAATATACACCGTCCTCCAATATACACCCTCCTCCAATATACACCCTCCTCCAATATACACCCTCCTCCAATATACACCGTCCTCCAATATACACCCTCCTCCAATATACACCCTCCTCCAATATACACCCTCCTCCAATATACACCCTCCTCCAATATACACCGTCCTCCGATATACACTCTCCTCCAATATACACCCTCCTCCAATATACACCGTCCTCCAATATACACCCCATCCTCCAATATACACCCTCCTCCAATATACACCCTCCTCCAATATACACCGTCCTCCGATATACACCCTCCTCCAATATACCCCGTCCTCCGATATACACCCTCCTCCAATATACACCCTCTTCCAATATACACCGTCCTCCAATATACACCCTCCTCCAATATACCCCGTCCTCCAATATACACCGTCCTCCAATATACACCCTCCTCCAATATACACCCTCCTCCAATATACACCCTCCTCCAATATACACCGTCCTCCAATATACACCGTCCTCCGATATACACTCTCCTCCAATATACACCCTCCTCCAATATACACCGTCCTCCAATATACACCCCATCCTCCAATATACACCCTCCTCCAATATACACCCTCCTCCAATATACACCGTCCTCCGATATACACCCTCCTCCAATATACCCCGTCCTCCGATATACACCCTCCTCCAATATACACCCTCTTCCAATATACACCGTCCTCCAATATACACCCTCCTCCAATATACCCCGTCCTCCAATATACACCGTCCTCCAATATACACCCTCCTCCAATATACACCCTCCTCCAATATACACCCTCCTCCAATATACACCGTCCTCCAATATACACCGTCCTCCAATATACACCATCCTCCAATATACACCCTCCTCCAATATACACCGTCCTCCAATATACACCGTCCTCCAATATACACCATCCTCCAATATACACCGTCCTCCAATATACACCCTCCTCCAATATACACCGTCCTCCAATATACCCCGTCCTCCAATATACACCCTCCTCCAATATACACCCTCCTCCAATATACACCCCGTCCTCCAATATACACCCTCCTCCAATATACACCGTCCTCCAATATACACCGTCCTCCAATATACACCATCCTCCAATATACACCATCCTCCAATATACACCCTCCTCCAATATACACCGTCCTCCAATATACACCATCCTCCAATATACACCGTCCTCCAATATACACCCCATCCTCCAATATACACCCTCCTCCAATATACACCCTCCTCCAATATACACCGTCCTCCGATATACACCCTCCTCCAATATACCCCGTCCTCCGATATACACCCTCCTCCAATATACACCCTCTTCCAATATACACCGTCCTCCAATATACACCCTCCTCCAATATACCCCGTCCTCCAATATACACCGTCCTCCAATATACACCCTCCTCCAATATACACCCTCCTCCAATATACACCCTCCTCCAATATACACCGTCCTCCAATATACACCGTCCTCCAATATACACCATCCTCCAATATACACCCTCCTCCAATATACACCGTCCTCCAATATACACCGTCCTCCAATATACACCATCCTCCAATATACACCGTCCTCCAATATACACCCCCCTCCAATATACACCGTCCTCCAATATACCCCGTCCTCCAATATACACCGTCCTCCAATATACACCCTCCTCCAATATACACCCTCCTCCAATATACACCCTCCTCCAATATACACCCCGTCCTCCAATATACACCCTCCTCCAATATACACCGTCCTCCAATATACACCGTCCTCCAATATACACCATCCTCCAATATACACCCTCCTCCAATATACACCGTCCTCCAATATACACCGTCCTCCAATATACACCATCCTCCAATATACACCGTCCTCCAATATACACCCTCCTCCAATATACACCGTCCTCCAATATACCCCGTCCTCCAATATACACCGTCCTCCAATATACACCCTCCTCCAATATACACCGTCCTCCCTGGTCTTCTATAGACACAATACAGTCCATACATTACACCGGGGTGGAACTTTGTATCGTTTATCGCATTTTCTATCCATGAATTATTTCCTCATCATAAATCTGACATCACACTGATCAGACATTCATGGGATCCTACCGGCCCCGCAGAGCATTCTATTCTGTGTCCAGAGGGGCCCCTGAAACACCCCCCATCTACATGGTCTGATTGTCCGGATGTTATGTCTGTACACTGGGGGGGGGGGGGGGGGGAGAATTGAGGATTCTTGTTTTGGTTCTATGGCTGACCTTGGAGGGAGAAGCCCAATCATTACCGGGAAATGTTTTCCCGTCCAATCAGATCTGACGCCACGAAGGTTAGAGAATCCGGAATGTTATAAACCTTCAACTGCACTGAAATACCGATCGTTATAATATACACCCTCCTCCAATATACACCCTCCCCCAATATACACCCTCCTCCAATATACACCCCATCCCCCAATATACACCGTCCTCCAATATACACCGTCCTCCAATATACACCGTCCTCCGATATACACCCTCCTCCAATATACACCGTCCTCCAATATACACCCCGTCCTCCAATATACACCCTCCTCCAATATACACCCTCCTCCAATATACACCCCATCCCCCAATATACACCCTCCTCCAATATACACCCCATCCTCCAATATACACCGTCCTCCAATATACACCCCATCCCCCAATATACACCGTCCTCCAATATACACCGTCCTCCAATATACACCCCATCCTCCAATATACACCCTCCTCCAATATACACCGTCCTCTAATATACACCCCATCCTCTAATATACACCCCGTCCTCCAATATACACCCCATCCTCCAATATACACCGTCCTCCAATATACACCGTCCTCCAATATACACCGTCCTCCAATATACACCCTCCTCCAATATACACCATCCTCCAATATACACCCTCCTCCAATATACCCCGTCCTCCAATATACACCATCCTCCAATATACACCATCCTCCAATATACACCGTCCTCCAATATACACCGTCCTCCAATATACACCGTCCTCCAATATACACCGTCCTCCAATATACACCCCGTCCTCCAATATACACCCCATCCTCCAATATACACCATCCTCCAATATACACCATCCTCCAATATACACCCTCCTCCAATATACACCGTCCTCCAATATACACCCTCCTCCAATATACACCGTCCTCCGATATACACCCTCCTTCAATATACACCCTCCTCCAATATACACCCCATCCTCCAATATACACCCTCCTCCAATATACACCCTCCTCCAATATACACCCTCCTCCAATATACACCCTCCTCCAATATACACCCTCCTCCAATATACACCCCGTCCTCCAATATACACCCTCCTCCAATATACACCCTCCCCCAATATACACCCTCCTCCAATATACACCCTCCTTCAATATACACCGTCCCCCAATATACACCCTCCTCCAATATACACCCTCCTCCAATATACACCCTCCTCCAATATACACCATCCTCCAATATACACCCCGTCCTCCAATATACACCCCGTCCTCCAATATACACCCTCCTTCAATATACACCCTCCCCCAATATACACCCCGTCCTCCAATATACACCCTCCTCCAATATACACCGTCCTCCAATATACACCCTCCCCCAATATACACCCTCCTCCAATATACACCCTCCTCCAATATACACCCTCCCCCAATATACACCCTCCTCCAATATACACCATCCTCCAATATACACCGTCCTCCAATATACACCCCGTCCTCCAATATACACCCTCCTCCAATATACACCGTCCTCCAATATACACCCTCCTCCAATATACACCCCATCCTCCAATATACACCGTCCTCCAATATACACCCCGTCCTCCAATATACACCATCCTCCAATATACACCCTCCTCCAATATACACCCTCCTCCAATATACACCCTCCCCCAATATACACCCTCCTCCAATATACACCCCATCCTCCAATATACACCCTCCCCCAATATACACCCTCCTCCAATATACACCATCCTCCAATATACACCGTCCTCCAATATACACCCCGTCCTCCAATATACACCCTCCTCCAATATACACCCTCCTCCAATATACACCCTCCCCCAATATACACCGTCCTCCAATATACACCGTCCTCCAATATACACCGTCCTCCAATATACACCCTCCTCCAATATACACCCTCCTCCAATATACACCCTCCTCCGATATACACCGTCCTCCAATATACACCGTCCTCCAATATACACCCTCCTCCAATATACACCCTCCTCCAATATACACCCTCCCCCAATATACACCGTCCTCCAATATACACCGTCCTCAAATATACACCGTCCTCCAATATACACCCTCCTCCAATATACACCCTCCTCCAATATACACCCTCCTCCAATATACACCATCCTCCAATATACACCCCGTCCTCCAATATACACCCTCCTCCAATATACACCATCCTCCAATATACACCCTCCTCCTCCAATATACACCGTCCTCCAATATACACCCCGTCCTCCAATATACACCCTCCCCCAATATACACCCTCCCCCAATATACACCGTCCTCCGATATACACCCCGTCCTCAAATATACACCATCCTCCAATATACACCGTCCTCCAATATACACCATCCTCCAATATACACCCTCCTCCAATATACACCGTCCTCCAATATACACCCTCCTCCAATATACACCCTCCTCAAATATACACCCTCCCCCAATATACACCCTCCTCCAATATACACCCTCCCCCAATATACACCCTCCTCCAATATACACCCTCCTCCAATATACACCCTCCTCCAATATACACCCTCCTCCAATATACACCCTCCTCCAATATACACCCTCCTCCGATATACACCCTCCTCCAATATACACCGTCCTCCAATATACACCGTCCTCCAATATACACCGTCCTCCAATATACACCCTCCTGCAATATACACCCTCCTGCAATATACACCCTCCTCCAATATACACCGTCCTCCAATATACACCCTCCTCCAATATACACCCTCCTCCAATATACACCCCGTCCTCCAATATACACCGTCCTCCAATATACACCCTCCTCCAATATACACCCTCCTCCAATATACACCATCCTCCAATATACACCCTCCTCCAATATACACCCCGTCCTCCAAAATACACCCTCCTCCAATATACACCATCCTCCAATATACACCCTCCTCCAATATACACCCCGTCCTCCAATATACAGCATCCTCCAATATACACCCTCCTCCAATATACACCGTCCTCCAATATACACCGTCCTCCAATATACACCCTCCTCCAATATACACCCTCCTCCAATATACACCCTCCTCCGATATACACCCCGTCCTCCAATATACACCCTCCTCCAATATACACCATCCTCCAATATACACCCTCCTCCAATATACACCCCGTCCTCCAATATACACCATCCTCCAATATACACCGTCCTCCAATATACACCCTCCTCCAATATACACCCTCCTCCAATATACACCCGTCCTCCAATATACACCCGTCCTCCAATATACACCGTCCTTCAATATACACCATCCTCCAATATACACCCTCCTCCAATATACACCCCGTCCTCCAATATACACCCTCCTCCAATATACACCATCCTCCAATATACACCCTCCTCCGATATACACCCGTCCTCCAATATACACCGTCCTCCAATATACACCATCCTCCAATATACACCCTCCTCCAATATACACCCTCCTCCAATATACACCCCGTCCTCCAATATACACCCTCCTCCAATATACACCGTCCTCCAATATACACCCCATCCTCCAATATACACCCTCCTCCAATATACACCATCCTCCAATATACACCCTCCTCCAATATACACCCCGTCCTCCAATATACAGCATCCTCCAATATACACCCTCCTCCAATATACACCCCGTCCTCCAATATACACCCTCCTCCAATATACACCGTCCTCCAATATACACCCTCCTCCAATATACACCCAGTCCTCCAATATACACCCTCCTCCAATATACACGGTCCCCCAATATACACCCTCCTCCAATATACACCCTCCTCCAATATACACCCCGTCCTCCAATATACACCGTCCTCCAATATACACCCCGTCCTCCAATATACACCCCGTCCTCCAATATACACCCTCCTCCAATATACACCCTCCTCCAATATACACCCTCCTCCGATATACACCCTCCTCCAATATACACCGTCCTCCAATATACACCCTCCTCCAATATACACCGTCCTCCAATATACACCCTCCTCCAATATACACCCTCCTCCAATATACACCGTCCTCCAATATACACCCTCCTCCAATATACACCCCGTCCTCCAATATACACCGTCCTCCAATATACACCCCGTCCTGCAATATACACCGTCCTCCAATATACACCCTCCTCCAATATACACCCCATCCTCCAATATACACCCTCCTCCGATATACACCATCCTCCGATATACACCCAGTCCTCCAATATACACCCTCCTCCAATATACACGGTCCCCCAATATACACCCTCCTCCAATATACACCCTCCTCCAATATACACCCTCCTCCAATATACACCCTCCTCCGATATACACCCTCCTCCAATATACACCCTCCTCCAATATACACCCTCCTCCAATATACACCCTCCTCCGATATACACCGTCCTCCAATATACACCCCGTCCTCCAATATACACCGTCCTCCAATATACACCCCGTCCTCCAATATACACCCTCCTCCAATATACACCCTCCTCCAATATACACCCTCCTCCAATATACACCCTCCTCCGATATACACCCCATCCTCCAATATACACCCCATCCTCCAATATACACCGTCCCCCAGTATACACCGTCCTCCGATATACACCCTTCTCCAATATACACCCTCCTCCAATATACACCGTCCCCCAGTATACACCGTCCTCCGATATACACCCTTCTCCAATATACACCGTCCTTCAATATACACCCTCCTCCAAAATACACCGTCCTCCAATATACACCGTCCTCCAATATACACCCCATCCTCCAATATACACCCCATCCTCCAATATACACCCTCCTCCAATATACACCCCGTCCTCCAATATACACCCTCCTCCAATATACACCCTGTCCTCCAATATACACCCTGTCCTCCAATATACACCCTCCTCCAATATACACCATCCTCCAATATACACCCTCCTCCAATATACACCCCGTCCTCCAATATACAGCATCCTCCAATATACACCCTCCTCCAATATACACCGTCCTCCAATATACACCCTCCTCCAATATACACCCAGTCCTCCAATATACACCCTCCTCCAATATACACGGTACCCCAATATACACCCTCCTCCAATATACACCCTCCTCCAATATACACCCTCCTCTAATATACACCCCGTCCTCCAATATACACCGTCCTCCAATATACACCCCGTCCTCCAATATACACCCCGTCCTCCAATATACACCCTCCTCCAATATACACCCTCCTCCAATATACACCCTCCTCCGATATACACCCTCCTCCAATATACACCGTCCTCCAATATACACCCTCCTCCAATATACACCGTCCTCCAATATACACCCTCCTCCAATATACACCCTCCTCCAATATACACCGTCCTCCAATATACACCCTCCTCCAATATACACCCCGTCCTCCAATATACACCGTCCTCCAATATACACCCCGTCCTGCAATATACACCGTCCTCCAATATACACCCTCCTCCAATATACACCCTACTCCGATATACACCATCCTCCGATATACACCCAGTCCTCCAATATACACCCTCCTCCAATATACACGGTCCCCCAATATACACCCTCCTCCAATATACACCCTCCTCCAATATACACCCTCCTCCAATATACACCCCGTCCTCCAATATACACCGTCCTCCAATATACACCCCGTCCTGCAATATACACCGTCCTCCAATATACACCCTCCTCCAATATACACCCTCCTCCAATATACACCCTCCTCCGATATACACCGTCCTCCAATATACACCCCGTCCTCCAATATACACCGTCCTCCAATATACACCCTCCTTTAATATACACCCTCCTCCAATATACACCGTCCTCCAATATACACCCCGTCCTCCAATATACACCCTCCTCCAATATACACCCTCCTCCAATATACACCCTCCTCCAATATACACCCTCCTCCGATATACACCCCATCCTCCAATATACACCGTCCCCCAGTATACACCGTCCTCCGATATACACCCTTCTCCAATATACACCCTCCTCCAATATACACCGTCCCCCAGTATACACCGTCCTCCGATATACACCCTTCTCCAATATACACCGTCCTTCAATATACACCCTCCTCCAAAATACACCGTCCTCCAATATACACCGTCCTCCAATATACACCCCATCCTCCAATATACACCCCATCCTCCAATATACACCCTCCTCCAATATACACCCCGTCCTCCAATATACACCCTCCTCCAATATACACCCTGTCCTCCAATATACACCCTGTCCTCCAATATACACCCTCCTCCAATATACACCGTCCTCCAATATACACCCCGTCCTCCAATATACACCCCGTCCTCCAATATACACCCTCCTCCAATATACACCCCGTCCTCCAATATACACCGTCCCCCAATATACACCCCATCCTCCAATATACACCGTCCCCCAATATACACCCCATCCTCCAATATACACCCTCTTCCAATATACACCCTCCTCCAATATACACCCTCCTCCAATATACACCGTCCCCCAATATACACCATCCTCCGATATACACCCTCCTCCAATATACAGCCTCCTCCAATATACACCCTCCTCCAATATACACCCCATCCTCCAATATACACCCTCCTCCAATATACACACCGCTCTCCAATATACACCGTCCCCCAATATACACCCTCCTCCGATATACACCCTCCTCCAATATACACCCTCCTCCAATATACAGCCTCCTCCAATATACACCCTCCTCCAATATACACCCCATCCCCCAATATACACCCTCCTCCGATATACACCCTCCTCCAATATACACCGTCCTCCGATATACACCGTCCTCCAATATACACCCCATCCTCCAATATACACCCCATCCTCCAATATACACCCCGTCCCCCAATATACACCCTCCTCCAATATACACCCTCCTCCAATATACACCCTCCTCCAATATACACCGTCCTCCAATATACACCATCCTCCAATATACACCGTCCTCCAATATACACCCCGTCCTCCAATATACACCCCTTCCTCCAATATACACCCTCCTCCAATATACACCCTCCTCCAATATACACCGTCCTCCAATATACACCGTGCTCCGATATACACCCCATCCTCCAATATACACCCCGTCCTCCAATATACACCCCATCCTCCAATATACACCGTCCTCCAATATACACCCTCCTCCAATATACACCCCGTCCTCCAATGTACACCGTCCACCAATATACACCCTCCTCCGATATACACCCCGTCCTCCAATATACACCCCATCCTCCAATATACACCCCGTCCTCCAATATACATCCTCCTCCAATATACACCCTCCTCCAATATACACCCTCCTCCAATATACACCCCATCCTCCAATATACACCCCGTCCTCCAATATACACCCCGTCCTCCAATATATACCCTCCTCCTCTCCTCTAATAGTGGCCACCGTCCTCCTTTCCTCCAAAATTCACCGTACTCCAACATACATCATACACTGTCCTCCTCTCCTCCAATTTACAATATACAGCGTCGTCCTCTCCTCCAACACACAACGGTCATCGTCCTCCTCTCCTCCGACATCATACACCGTTCCCCAATATACAATCGTCCTCCTCTCTTCTTATATACACCACCCTCCAACATACAAAGGCCACTGTCCTCCTCTCCTCCAACATACAAAGGCCACTGTCCTCCTCTCCTCCAACATACAACGGCCACCGTCCTCCTCTCCTCCAACATACAACGGCCACCGTCCTCCTCTCCTCCAACATACAACGGCCACCGTCCTCCTCTCCTCCAACATACAACGGCCACCGTCCTCCTCTCCTCCAACATACAACGGCCACCGTCCTCCTCTCCTCCAACATACAAAGGCCACCATCCTCCTCTCCTCCAACATACAACGGCCACCGTCCTCCTCTCCTCCAAACATACAATGGGCACCATCCTCCTCTCCTTTAACATACAACGTCCCCCTATATACACCGTCCTCCTCCTTAATATACAATGGCCACTGTCCTCCTCTCCTCCAATATACACCATTCCCCAATATACAATGGCCATCGTCGTCCTGTCTTCTTATATACACCATCCTCCAACATACAAAGGCCACCGTCCTCCTCTCCTTCAACAAAAAACGGCCACAGTCCTCCTCTCCTCTAGTATACACCGTCCTCCAACATACACCGTCCTCCAATATAAAATGGCCACCATCCTCCTCTCCCCCAACATACATCGTCCACCGCCCTCCTCTCCCCCAACATACAACGGCCACCGCCCTCCTCTCCTCCAACATACACCGTTCCCCAATATACAATGGCCATCGTCCTCCTCTCTTCTGATATACAGTGTCCTCCAACATACAATGGCCACCGTCCTCCTCTCCTCCAATATACAATGGCCACCGTCCTCCTCTCCTCCAACATACAATGGCCACCGTCCTCCTCTCCTCCAATATACAATGGCCACCGTCCTCCTCTCCTCCAATATACAATGGCCACCGTCCTCCTCTCCTCCAATATACAATGGCCACCGTCCTCCTCTCCTCCAACATACAATGGCCACCGTCCTCCTCTCCTCCAACATACAATGGCCACCGTCCTCCTCTCCTCCAACATACAATGGCCACCGTCCTCCTCTCCTCCAACATACAACGTCCTCCTATATACACCGTCCTCCTCCAAATATACAATGGCTACCATCCTCCGCTCTTCTAATATTCATATACACCGCCCTCCTCTCCTCTAATATACAATGTACACAGTCCAGGTACCCCCATTATATCCTCAGCATCCAGTAACCGGTTTTCTATCCCCGCAGGCTCCAGCATATTAGATTTGTAGGTATATCATCCCCTCTCAGGTAATAGGGGTCACCTGGGCCTGGTACTGACCCCTGAAGCCCAGCACAGTGACCCTCCCCTCCCCCCATCCTGATCCCTCATTCTCACTGCTCCAGCCTCCTCTGTGTGGTCAGCCTCCACTGTGTCCTCTGTCCCCGTGTCCTGGCTGTCTCTGACCTTTTTTTAGCAGGCTATGCCAAACTGTGAGTGAGGGGACACCTGATCTGGGGACATTAGAGGAGGATGTGTCCTGAGCTATATCCAGTGCGTCATTCCTAGCACAGCCCTGCCAGGCCTCCATCAACACAGCCTCCCCCCCCCCCCCATGACAGTTCTGGAATGGAGGTTGGACATTGTTGGGGAGACCGTATGATCTTCCGAACGTCTTTCTCTAAGGAGACATTCACCCAACGTGTCCATAATCCCCCGATCCTCACACAACAGCTGCTGCAAATTCTGGAGGGGATCTTCTACCCCGGGGGCACGGGGGGGGGGATCCTCAGATGTCCCTGGGTTTGTTTTTCCGCTGGTGGCCCCATAAACCGACAATTACAACAGAGCAGATTGTAACATTTTCACGAATGTAACCTCCTAATCCGCTACAATTCTGCATATAAACTATATGAAGAAACGTTCTCGGGCCGATGATGATTATCGAATCTCAGACACCCCACATGGAAGAAAAATATATTAAAAATATATTTAAAAAAAAACATTTTTAATTTTTCCCAAATATATTTGCAATGCTACAATTTTGGCCATATTCAATATATTTCAAAATATTTTCCCCTAAATATATTGGAAATACATTTTTCTTCCATATGGGACAAAGCGGAAGCAAAACCCACAATTTATAAATCCAAAGAAGAATAACGAAGTGAAAAAATGATTCCTGAGATAAAAACAGAAAAAAATAAAATAAAATACACAACAAGGAACAGGCACTGCACATCTCCTGTATATGGGATCAAAGGAAACCTACGGGGGGGGCATACAAAGAATCTGCCAGGGCTCCCCTACTCCTGAAAGTTCTACTCACCTGGCTCAATACAAGCATGCAGCAAGTGAAGCCCCATTCAAGGTCAGTGACTCAAAGTATTAAAGAGGACCTGTACTAGGCAAGCCAAGGACAAAGGACCAGTCGGTCACCAGTACTACCAGTGATCTCCCCACAGCTGAGATTCTCCCCATTACTGACTTACCTTCTTTAGTTCTGTACGGTGTCACTGTGTGTGGAGGCAGCCATCTTGGCAAAGGCGAGGCTTTGATTCCTTAGGTCAGGACGGGTGATCTGATGAATGGAGGAAGCACAGATCCAGCAGAAGCAGGGAGATCCTTGCATTTCGGCTCCTCAGGTACGGCTTCCTCTCCAGCAAGGAGATCAGTGATCAGCACAGCAGTGACATCACCAAACCCCGGATCAAATGTAAAGAGACTTTTAGCAACATTGTCATAGATCCTGGATCTCCAAACTTTCCAAACAAAGGGCCAGTTTATTGTCCTTCACTTGACTGTGGTCAGTGGGAGTAAATGAAACATCGCTACATTTATTATTATGGGGGGGGGGGGGGGCAGCGCCTCATCATTGGTGTCAGTGGGAGGAACAGTGCCTAGGCCCACGGAGAGCACCGATCTCGGGCGTGCCCAGACCCAGGGAGCGCACCGATCTTGGGAGTGTACCAATCTCGGGAGTGCCCTGATTTTTATTATTGTGGGGGGGGGGGGGGGGAGACAACGCCTCATCATTGGTGTCAGGGGGGGGAACAGTGCCTAGACCCAGGGAGCGCACCGATCTTGGGAGTGCCCTTATTTTTATTATTGTGGGGGAAGGGGGGGGGGGACAGCGCCTCGTCAGTGGGAGGAACAGTGCCTAGGCCCAGGGAGCGCACCGATCTTGGGCGTGCCTAGACCCAGGGAGCGCACCGATCTCGGGCGTGCCTAGGCCCAGAGAGCGCACCAATCGCGGGCGTGCCTAGGCCCAGGGAGCGCAGCGATCTCGGGAGTGCCTAGGCCCAGGGAGCGCACCGATCTCGGGAGTGCCTAGGCCCAGGGAGCGCACCGATCTCGGGAGTGCCTAGGCCCAGGGAGCGCACCGATCTCGGGAGTGCCTAGGCCCAGGGAGCGCACCAATCTTGGGCGTGCCTAAGCCCAGTAAGAGCACCCATCTCGGGAGTGCCTAGGCCCAGGGAGTGCACCGATCTCAGGCGTGCCTAGACCCAGGGAGCGCACCGATCTCGGGTGTGCCTAGACCCAGGGAGCGCACCGATCTCGGGCGTGCCTAGGCCCAGGGAGCGCACCGATCTCGGGAGTGCCTAGGCCCAGGGAGCACACCGATCTCGGGAGTGCCTAGGCCCAGGGAGCGCACCAATCTTGGGCGTGCCTAAGCCCAGTAAGAGCACCCATCTCGGGAGTGCCTAGGCCCAGGGAGTGCACCGATCTCAGGCGTGCCTAGACCCAGGGAGCGCACCGATCTCGGGTGTGCCTAGACCCAGGGAGCGCACCGATCTCGGGCGTGCCTAGGCCCAGGGAGCGCACCGATCTCGGGAGTGCCTTGGCCCAGGGAGCACACCGATCTCGGGAGTGCCTAGGCCCAGGGAGCTCACCAATCTTGGGCGTGCCTAAGCCCAGTAAGAGCACCCATCTCGGGAGTGCCTAGGCCCAGGGAGTGCACCGATCTCAGGCGTGCCTAGACCCAGGGAGCGCACCGATCTCGGGTGTGCCTAGACCCAGGGAGCGCACCGATCTCGGGCGTGCCTAGGCCCAGGGAGCGCACCGATCTCGGGCGTGCCTAGGCCCAGGGAGCGCACTGATCTCCGGCGTGCTGCCTAGGCCCAGGGAGCGCACCGATCTTGGGCATGCCTAAGCCCAGGGAGCGCACCGATCTCGGGCGTGCCTAGGCCCAGGGAGCACACCGATCTTGGGCATGCCTAAGCCCAGGGAGCGCACCGATCTCGGGCGTGCCTAGGTCCAGGGAGCGCCCTGATCTCCGGCGTGCTGCCTAGGCCCAGGGAGCGCACCGATCTCAGGCATGCCTAAGCCCAGGGAGCGCACCGATCTCGGGCGTGCCTAGGCCCAGGGAGTGCACTGATCTCGGGCATGCTGCCTAGGCCCAGGGAGCGAACCGATCTCGGGCATGCCTAGGCCCAGAGAGCGCACCAATCGCGGGCGTGCCTAGGCCCAGGGAGCGCACCGATCTCGGGCATGCCTAGGCCCAGGAAGGGCACCGATCTTGGGAGTGCACCAATCTCTGGAGTGCCTAGGCCCAGGGAGCACACTGATATCGGGCGTGCCTAGGCCCAAGTAGAACACCAGTATCAGGATAGCCTAGCCACAGGAAGTACAATGTTAGTTTTCATTAGGAATTCAAGCCTAAGGGGAGATTTTTCAGCACACAGCTCTGAAAGATGGAAATTCTGGGAAAATTTATTTCACAAAAAAAAGTGTGATTCCTGTTGGCTGGAGGGAAAAGTCAGAATTTTAAGGAAGTTGTAGAAGATCAGAATGGCTGCTGATGGAAAGGTAATCATTAATAATATTAAATGATGTGTACTGTATGTCCAAACTCACGCGAGCGCAGCAATCAGTGCTCCCCACACAGTCAACGCTCCCCACGCAATCAGTGCTCCCTACGCAACCAGTGCTCCCAACTCTCTCTCCATCTCTGTCCAATGGGGATGATTGGTACTGGGGGAGGGCGGTACTCCGTACTGCACATCCACTGCTGCAGGTCCACCAGCAGAGACCAAAGATACAAGTCCATCACGACCCTCTCCACTATTTGGGGTCCAGTCAAGGTTTTGATCATCTGGATCAGATTGTGCGTTTGCAATCGTTGCGGCTGATCTGATTGGTCCTTTTTGTACTCTGACACCCGTGGTCACCCCTTGATGGGTTTGGAACCTCACAGGGTTACAGACTGTAGAGTTTTCAGAAGTGAGGTTGTAATTTGCCTTTTGTGGGTCTCCTGACACTAAACGGGCAATTCGGTTGTCTTATTGGTCTCTGAGGCTTGATACTTTTCTGGAGGGCCACACTGGACAGGCGCTGCTCTGTTTATCAGCAGGAAACCCTTCCCTTCTCCATCCTAGTTTGGGCCGTTCTTACACTTTAAGGTCGGTTTTCTCTTTAGGGCAGATCCTCTTTTCTTGGCTGGGACACCAAGGAGCTGCTCTGATTCTCAGGTGAAGATGGGGGCTGTTTAGGGCCACCATAGGGGGGTGCTATTGAGCTACTAGAGAGATTTCTCAGGTGTGAGCTCTCCAGCATACAGAAAGGGTTAATAGGTTATAGACGGAGAAGCTGGCACCGATATTCTCTGCCCTGTGGCTGGCAGGGAACGATGCCAATCATTGTCTGGCCGGATACAATGAAGAAAGCAGGGTTACATGGCAATCTGAATCCATCCCAAAATCCCTCAGCGATCCCGAGACACGTTTCTAGAATCACGCCAACATTTCATCAAACATATTCATAAATACAATGAAGACCACACACAGGAAGATACGGATCTGCTGGCTCAAAAAACCCCAACAGCTGCATCAGGAGCTACATCCGATCAGCCAGAGAGAAATGGAACACCTGGCTCCCTGGGGGGGGGGGGGGGGGGGGTCTCAAACAGAGATGGAATTGTGGGTTCCCTCTGGGGCCATACATAGAGAGATGGAACACCGGGCTCATAGACTGATGACGGATAGACACATAGATGGGGGGGGGCTGAAAGTAGTTTAAGGGGGCTAATCTGACAGACATACAGACATACATAGAACGAGGGACAGATGCACAAAGACCAATGGACCGATAGACAGACGCAAGGTCCGATGGACAGACACACGGTCCGATGGGCAGACACACGGTCCAATGGACAGACCGATGGACAGACATACGGTCCGATGGACAGACCGATGGACAGACACACGGTCCGATGGACAGACCGATGGACAGACACACGGTCCGATGGACAGACTGATGGACAGACACGCGGTCCGATGGACAGACCGATGGACAGACACAGTCCGATGGACAGACCGATGGACAGACACACGGTCCGATGGACAGACTGATGGACAGACACACGGTCCGATGGACAGACTGATGGACAGACCGATGGACAGACACACAGTCCGATGGACAGACCGATGGACAGACATACGGTCCGATGGACAGACCGATGGACAGACACACGGTCCGATGGACAGACTGATGGACAGACACACGGTCCGATGGACAGACTGATGGACAGACCGATGGACAGACACATGGTCCGATGGACAGACATACGGTCCGATGGACAGACATGCGGTCCGATGGAGAAACCGATGGACAGACACACAGTCCGATGGACAGACACACAGTCCGTTGGACAGACTGATGTACAGACACACGGTCCGATGGACAGACCGATGGACAGGCACATGGTCCGATGGACAGACACACGGTCCGATGGACAGACCAATGGACAGACACACGGTCCGATGGACAGACTGATGGACAGACACACGGTCCGATGGACAGACCGATGGACAGACACACGGTCCGATGGACAGACCAATGGACAGACACACGGTCCGATGGACAGACTGATGGACAGACACACGGTCCGATGGACAGACCGATGGACAGACACACGGTCCGATGGACAGACCGATGGACAGACACACGGTCCGATGGACAGACCGATGGACAGACACACGGTCCGATGGACAGACCGATGGACAGACACACGGTCCGATGGACAGACTGATGGACTGACATGCGGTCCGATAGACAGACCGATGGACTGACATGCGGTCCGATAGACAGACCGATGGACAGACACATGGTCCGATGGACAGACACACGGTCTGATGGACAGACAGTCTAATGGGCAGACATGGAAATACATAGACAGTCCGATGGAAAGTCAGGCAGATACAGGAATAAACGTACAGAGAGACAAAGACACGCAGACAGACAGATGGACAGACAGACAGTAAGGGGGAGATTTACTAAAACAGGAGCACACAGAATCTGGTGCAGCTCTGCATGGCAGCCAATCAGATTCCAGGTTTTATTATCAAAGCTTCATTGAACAAGCTGAAGTTAGAAGCAGATTCTGTGTGCACCTGTTTTAGTAAATCCCCCCCTATAGAGAAACAGACAGACGGAATCTCGGCTCTGTCCCTGATCTCTGTGTGGACTACAAGGACAACCCCCCCCCCCCCCACTCTCATCAAGGGTCATTGATTTTCAGAAGATCGAGGCGCTTCACCCCGCATTGGACCGAGCAAGGGAGAAACCCATCAGTGCCGGGATAAGGTTCTTCAGCACCCAAGGTGAAAAAGTCAAAGTGCGCCCCCCACAGGCTGTAAACTCCCTCAGCTGCATAGTTTGCAGCCCTTGCCCCTTTTTTGTGCCCCATCCTGCCGAAGCGCCCAAGGCGGTCGTCTCTACTGCCCACCCCTGGTGGCGTTTGCTCAGCGCTGCGATCCACTCTCCTTCACACATCTGGAGGAGAAAAGGAGATTGGTGACTCGGTGATCAACCTGCCCCGCCGCCATCTCCAGTCCAATCTGAGGAATCGTTTTTCACATTGCGCAGAATGACGCCCAGCGCCCGTTTTATACCTCATGTTGCAAAATGAAGGAAATTGTGGGAAGGAACCCCATTCTACTAATCCACAAATCTTCCTCCAAACCAACGACAACTGATAAGCCCTTGCTGAGAATCTCGACTCGCCACTCAGGCAGAGTTTGGGCAGAAGCTGGATGTGCGAGATCTCAAATCCCTCATTGATCTCATACCATAGATAATGCAGCATGAGGAGTGAGACTCCAAGGAGCATTACATTGGAGATCAAGGAACCTGCCAAGAAAACTTCTCAACATCCACCAAAAAAAAATAAAAAATTGAAATGCCAACATTGGGCAGATGATCCCGGAGAATGTCCAGGAGGAGACGCACAGAGCCGTCACCGGCTATCCTGATTGGCTGGTAAGGGGACAGGTGCGCTCACCTGGGCTTCTCGGTCACGGTCAGCGACTCCTCCAGCTCCTTCTCCTCGGGGTCCCGCTCCTTGCAGCAGAAGTTTATGGTGAAGGGGGAGGTCAGGTCCTTGAAGCGGCTGGCGGAGGTCCCCATATCTCAGCGCCGAGCTCAGCACAAGTCAGCCACAGGAAACCGCTTTTCCTTTTCCCCCCCAAATAACAATACTAAGGAGGAGTCCTTCCCAAAACTGGGAGCCCCCCGTCACCGTGCGTCCTGCCCTCCGAGGGAGGGGGAGGGGGGGTACCTGGTGTAATCTCAGGGTTGTGCCATTTCCTCTATTACAACACGCCACCGGACAACCGTCCGCTTTAACCCTTCGCAGGCCCGCCAGTCACAGACTTCTACTTATTATTTATAGAGCCGGGTTTGTAAATGGATTTCTAAGGCTGAACTCCGGGCTCAGAAAATATCATCTGCATACAATGAAGGCGTCACACCATGATAGCGCGCGTTCTACAGCAGGGGTGTCAAACTCTAATATCATTGTGGGCCACATAAACAGTATAGCTGCTTTCAAAGGGCCCGTTGTATCTGGGGTGCTGGAGTGCAAGGTTCAGGGATGAGCTATGTACAGGGTGCAGGGATGCGCTACATACAGAGTGCAGCGTTCAGGAATGCGCTACATACAGAGTGCAGGGTTCAGGGATGAGCTATGTACAGAGTGCAGGGTGCAGGGATGCGCTACATACAGAGTGCAGGGTGCAGGAATGCACTACATACAGAGTGCAGGGTGCAGGAATGTGCTACGTACAGAGTGCAGGGTGCAGGGATGTGCTACATACAGAGTGCAGGGTGCAGGAATGCGCTACATACAGAGTGCAGGGTGCAGGAATGTGCTACATACAGAGTGCAGGGTGCAGGAATGCGCTACGTACAGAGTGCAGCGTTCAGGAATGCGCTACATACAGAGTGCAGCGTTCAGGAATGCACTACATACAGAGTGCAGGGTGCAGGAATGTGCTACGTACAGAGTGCAGGGTGCAGGGATGCGCTACATACAGAGTGCAGGGTGCAGGAATGTGCTACGTACAGAGTGCAGCGTTCAGGAATGCGCTACATACAGAGTGCAGCGTTCAGGAATGCACTACATACAGAGTGCAGGGTGCAGGAATGTGCTACGTACAGAGTGCAGGGTGCAGGGATGCGCTACATACAGAGTGCAGCGTTCAGGAATGCGCTACATACAGAGTGCAGCGTTCAGGAATGCACTACATACAGAGTGCAGGGTGCAGGAATGTGCTACATACAGAGTGCAGGGTGCAGGAATGCGCTACGTACAGAGTGCAGCGTTCAGGAATGCGCTACATACAGAGTGCAGCGTTCAGGAATGCACTACATACAGAGTGCAGGGTGCAGGAATGTGCTACGTACAGAGTGCAGGGTGCAGGGATGCGCTACATACAGAGTGCAGGGTGCAGGAATGTGCTACGTACAGAGTGCAGCGTTCAGGAATGCACTACATACAGAGTGCAGGGTTCAGGAATGCACTACATACAGAGTGCAGGGTTCAGGAATGCACTACATACAGAGTGCAGGGTTCAGGAATGCACTACATACAGAGTGCAGGGTTCAGGGATGAGCTACATACAGAGTGCAGGGTTCAGGAATGCGCTACATACAGAGTGCAGGGTTCAGGAATGCACTACATACAGAGTGCAGGGTGCAGGAATGTGCTACGTACAGAGTACAGCGTTCAGGAATGCGCTACATACAGAGTGCAGCGTTCAGGAATGCACTACATACAGAGTGCAGGGTGCAGGAATGTGCTACGTACAGAGTGCAGGGTGCAGGGATGCGCTACATACAGAGTGCAGGGTGCAGGAATGTGCTACATACAGAGTGCAGGGTGCAGGAATGCGCTACGTACAGAGTGCAGCGTTCAGGAATGCGCTACATACAGAGTGCAGCGTTCAGGAATGCGCTACATACAGAGTGCAGGGTGCAGGAATGTGCTACGTACAGAGTGCAGGGTGCAGGGATGCGCTACATACAGAGTGCAGGGTGCAGGAATGCGCTACATACAGAGTGCAGGGTTCAGGGATGAGCTACATACAGAGTGCAGGGTTCAGGAATGCAATACATGCAGAGTGCAGGGTTCAGGAATGCACTACATACAGAGTGCAGGGTTCAGGGATGCACTACATACAGAGTGCAGGGTTCAGGAATGCGCTACATACAGAGTGCAGGGTTCAGGAATGCACTACATACAGAGTGCAGCGTTCAGGAATGCGCTACATACAGAGTGCAGGGTTCAGGAATGCACTACATACAGAGTGCAGGGTTCAGGGATGCACTACATACAGAGTGCAGGGTTCAGGGATGAGCTACATACAGAGTGCAGGGTTCAGGAATGCGCTACATACAGAGTGCAGCGTTCAGGAATGCACTACATACAGAGTGCAGGGTTCAGGAATGCACTACATACAGAGTGCAGGGTTCAGGAATGCACTACATACAGAGTGCAGGGTTCAGGGATGCACTACATACAGAGTGCAGGGTTCAGGGATGAGCTACATACAGAGTGCAGGGTTCAGGAATGCACTACATACAGAGTGCAGCGTTCAGGAATGCACTACATACAGAGTGCAGGGTTCAGGAATGCACTACATACAGAGTGCAGGGTTCAGGGATGAGCTACATACAGAGTGCAGGGTTCAGGAATGCGCTACATACAGAGTGCAGGGTTCAGGAATGCACTACATACAGAGTGCAGCGTTCAGGAATGCGCTACATACAGAGTGCAGCGTTCAGGAATGCGCTACATACAGAGTGCAGGGTTCAGGAATGCACTACATACAGAGTGCAGGGTTCAGGGATGCACTACATACAGAGTGCAGGGTTCAGGGATGAGCTACATACAGAGTGCAGGGTTCAGGAATGCGCTACATACAGAGTGCAGGGTTCAGGAATGCGCTACATACAGAGTGCAGCATTCAGGAATGCGCTACATACAGAGTGCAGGGTTCAGGGATGCGATACGTACAGAGTGCAGGGTTCAGGAGTGTGCTATGTACAGAGTGCAGGGTTCAGGGGTACGCTACCTACAGAGTGCAGGGTTTAGGAGTGCACTACATACAGAGTGCAGGGTTTAGGCCTGTGCTATGTACATAGTGCAGGGTTCAGGGGTACGCTACATACAGGGTGTAGAGTTCAGGTGTGTGCTACGTACAGAGTGCAGGGTTCAGGGGTGTGCTACCTACAGCGTGAAAGGTTCAGGGTTGTGTTACATACAGAGTGCAGGGTTTAGGGGTACGCTACATGCAGATTGCAGGGGTGCACTATGTGCAGAGTGAAAAGTTTAGGGGTGCATTATGTACAGAATGCAGGGCTCCGGGGTGCGCTACGTACAGGATCCAGGGGTGCGGTACATACAGAGTGCAGGGGTGCCCTATGTGCAGAGTTCAGGGGTGCACTATGTACAGAGTGCATAATAGGTGTGTTATGTCAGTGTGAAGGGGCTAAAATACACACAAAAAAGCTATAAAATTGTAGCACTGCCCCATTGAGGACTGCTGGATATTACACTTTCGGGTCCCCCTGAGTTACCGCTAGCAACACTGGCATTCACAATTTAATACTTTACTTCTTGGCTCAGTCAATGATCAGCCCAGGGGTATGTAGTTGTTTTGTGTATTATTTTATAAAATTAGGGTTGGGGAAGAGAATAGTGGGATACTCCAAATGATCTATTCACAAGGATTGGAGGACATTTATCTGTAGATACAGCCAGACTGTTGATCCACCTTGCCACTTGGGTGGATTTAGATTAAGTCTCTATCCAGATGACTTGATGAACTAATATTATCTTCAGGACACTCTCCTTGTATCCTCTTTCTTGACCACTGACACCCATCCACTGACTATCCTACTCCGGGATGGCCCCCCTCAGGTCAGGCCCCTAGACACGACTCCCTGTACTCACAATACTGTTTTTCTAGGGTCTCCAGTGTCTCCCCTTCAGTCAGTTCACCTGGACCTCTGGGTTCAACTCTGTTCCTCTGCCCCTCAGGACGACCTCCTGATGCCACGTGCCACTGCTACAGAGGAGGAGGCAGCCGCCACCCTCCCTCCGGGACTCTGCTCACCAGCCAAAGACCCCGAAGCACATGTGCTCCTGGCTTTTATACATTATTCCATAATGCACCGAGACAGCCAGTCTCTACCAATCACCAGGACTGTATCAAAGCCTGTGTACCCATTGGTCAGATTTCCTCCCACTGTCTAACATGCCTCCCTATTGGACCAGTGTGAAACACTCTCTAGACCCAATAAATCGCATACTGAGCACACTGAGCAGACCTCACTCACTGATCCTGCTCTCTGCTAGACAGAAAGCAATATAGATCTGCCTGCTGCTCCTCTGATAGGCAGACAGAGCCAAAAACTATGCTCACTCACTAGCACCTACCTAGGGGGGGGTTCTACACTCACCCCCGCCAAACCGAGCCATGTCCTCACTAGCACCGACCTAGGAGAGTGCTACACTCACCCCCCGCCAAACCAAGCCATGTCCTCACTAGCACCTACCTAGGAGAGTGCTACACTCACCCCCCGCCAAACCGAGCCATGTCCTCACTAGCACCTACCTAGGAGAGTGCTACACTCACCCCCCACCAAACCGAGCCATATCCTCACTAGCACCTACCTAGGAGAGTGCTATACCCACCCCCCGCCAAACCGAGCCATGTCCTCACTACCACCTACCTAGGAGGGTGCTACATTCACCCCCCGCCAAACCAAGCCATATCCTCACTAGCACCGACCTAGGAGGGTGCTACATTCACCCCCCCCCCCCCAACCGAGCCATGTCCTCACTAGCACCTACCATGTCCTCGCTAGCGCCTACATAGGAGGGGGCTACACTCAGCCCCCACCAAACTGAACCATGTGCTCACTAGCACCGACCTAGGAGGGTGCTACACTCACCCCCCACCAAACCGAGCCTTGTCCTCACTAGCACCTACCTAGGAGGGTTCTACACTCACCCCCCGCCAAACCAAGCCATGTCCTCACTAGCACCTACCTAGGAGAGTGCTACACTCACCCCCCGCCAAACCGAGCCATGTCCTCACTAGCACCTACCTAGGAGAGTGCTATACCCACCCCCCGCCAACCGAGCCATGTCCTCACTACCACCTACCTAGGAGAGTGCTACACTCACCCCCCGCCAAACCAAGCCATGTCCTCACTAGCACCTACCTAGGAGGGTGCTACACTCACCCCCCGCCAAACCAAGCCATGTCCTCACTAGCACCTACCTAGGAGGGTGCTACACTCACCCCCCGCCAACCGAGCCATGTCCTCACTACCACCTACCTAGGAGAGTGCTACACTCACCCCCCCCCCCCAACCGAGCCATGTCCTCACTAGCACCTACCTAGGAGAGTGCTACACTCACCCCCCCCCAACCGAGCCATGTCCTCACTAGCACCTACCTAGGAGGGTGCTACACTCACCCCCCGCCAACCGAGCCATATCCTCACTACCACCTACCTAGGAGGGTGCTACACTCACCCCCCGCCAACCGAGCCATGTCCTCACTAGCACCTACCTAGGAGGGTGCTACACTCACCCCCCGCCAAACCGAGCCATGTCCTCACTAGCACCTACCTAGGAGAGTGCTACACTCACCCCCCCCCCAACCGAGCCATGTCCTCACTAGCACCTACCTAGGAGAGTGCTACATTTACCCCCCGCCAAACCAAGCCATGTCCTCACTGGCACCTACCTAGGAGAGTGCCACACTCACCCCCCGCCAAACCAAGCCATGTCCTCACTAGCACCTACCTAGGAGAGTGCTACACTCACCCCCCAGCAAACCAAGCCATGTCCTCACTAGCACCTACCTAGGAGGGTACTACACTCACCCCCCGCCAAACCAAGCCATGTCCTCACTAGCACCTACCTAGGAGAGTGCTACACTCACCCCCCGCCAAACCAAGCCATGTCCTCACTAGCACCTACCTAGGAGAGTGCTACACTCACCCCCCGCCAAACCAAGCCATGTCCTCACTAGCACCTACCTGGGAGAGAGCTACACTCACCCCCCGCCAAACCAAGCCATGTCCTCACTAGCACCTACCTAGGAGGGTGCTACACCACCCCCCGCCAACCGAGCCATGTCCTCACTAGCACCTACCTAGGAGGGTGCTACACTCACCCCCCCCCCCCCACCAAACTGAGCCATGTCCTCACTAGCACCTACCTAGGAGAGTGCTACACTCACCCCCCGCCAAACCGAGCCATGTCCTCACTAGCACCTACCTAGGGGGATGCTACACTCACCCCCGCCAAACCGAGCCATATCCTCACTACCACCTACCTAGGAGAGTGCTACACTCACCCCCCGCCAAACCAAGCCATGTCCTCACTACCACCTACCTAGGAGGGTGCTACACTCACCCCCCGCCAACCGAGCCATGTCCTCACTAGCACCTACCTAGGAGGGTGCTACACTCACCCCCCCCCAACCGAGCCATGTCCTCACTAGCACCTACCTAGGAGAGTGCTACACTCACCCCCCCCCAACCGAGCCATGTCCTCACTAGCACCTACCTAGGAGGGTGCTACACTCACCCCCCGCCAACCGAGCCATGTCCTCACTAGCACCTACCTAGGAGGGTGCTACACTCACCCCCCGCCAAACCGAGCCATGTCCTCACTACCACCTACCTAGGAGAGTGCTACACTCACCCCCCCCCAAACCGAGCCATGTCCTCACTAGCACCTACCTAGGGGGGTGCTACACTCACCCCCCGCCAAACCGAGCCATGTCCTCACTAGCACCTACCTAGGAGAGTGCTACACTCACCCCCCGCCAAACCGAGCCATGTCCTCACTAGCACCTACCTAGGGGGGTGCTACACTCACCCCCGCCAAACCGAGCCATATCCTCACTACCACCTACCTAGGAGAGTGCTACACTCACCCCCCGCCAACCGAGCCATGTCCTCACTAGCACCTACCTAGGGGGGTTCTACACTCACCCCCGCCAAACCGAGCCATATCCTCACTACCACCTACCTAGGAGGGTGCTACACTCACCCCCCGCCAAACCAAGCCATGTCCTCACTAGCACCTACCTAGGAGAGTGCTACACTCACCCCCCCCCAACCGAGCCATGTCCTCACTAGCACCTACCTAGGAGAGTGCTACACTCACCCCCCCCCAACCGAGCCATGTCCTCACTAGCACCTACCTAGGAGGGTGCTACACTCACCCCCCGCCAAACCGAGCCATGTCCTCACTACCACCTACCTAGGAGAGTGCTACACTCACCCCCCGCCAACCGAGCCATGTCCTCACTAGCACCTACCTAGGGGGGGTTCTACACTCACCCCCGCCAAACCGAGCCATATCCTCACTACCACCTACCTAGGAGGGTGCTACACTCACCCCCCGCCAAACCAAGCCATGTCCTCACTAGCACCTACCTAGGAGAGTGCTACACTCACCCCCCCCCCCAACCGAGCCATGTCCTCACTAGCACCTACCTAGGAGAGTGCTACACTCACCCCCCCCCAACCGAGCCATGTCCTCACTAGCACCTACCTAGGAGGGTGCTACACTCACCCCCCGCCAAACCGAGCCATGTCCTCACTACCACCTACCTAGGAGAGTGCTACACTCACCCCCCGCCAACCGAGCCATGTCCTCACTAGCACCTACCTAGGGGGGTTCTACACTCACCCCCGCCAAACCGAGCCATATCCTCACTACCACCTACCTAGGAGGGTGCTACACTCACCCCCCGCCAACCGAGCCATGTCCTCACTAGCACCTACCTAGGAGGGTGCTACACTCACCCCCCGCCAAACCAAGCCATGTCCTCACTAGCACCTTCCTACCTAGGAGAGTGCTACACTCACCCCCCCCCCCCCAACCGAGCCATGTCCTCACTAGCACCTACCTAGGAGAGTGCTACATTTACCCCCCGCCAAACCAAGCCATGTCCTCACTGGCACCTACCTAGGAGAGTGCCACACTCACCCCCCGCCAAACCAAGCCATGTCCTCACTAGCACCTACCTAGGAGAGTGCTACACTCACCCCCCAGCAAACCAAGCCATGTCCTCACTAGCACCTACCTAGGAGGGTACTACACTCACCCCCCGCCAAACCAAGCCATGTCCTCACTAGCACCTACCTAGGAGAGTGCTACACTCACCCCCCGCCAAACCAAGCCATGTCCTCACTAGCACCTACCTAGGAGAGTGCTACACTCACCCCCCGCCAAACCAAGCCATGTCCTCACTAGCACCTACCTGGGAGAGAGCTACACTCACCCCCCGCCAAACCAAGCCATGTCCTCACTAGCACCTACCTAGGAGAGTGCTACACTCACCCCCTGCCAAACCGAGCCATGTCCTCTCTAGCACCTACCTAAGAGGGTGCTACACTCACCCCCCGCCAAACTGAGCCATGTCCTCACTAGCACCTACCTAGGAGGGTGCTACACTCACCCCCCTGCCAAATCGAGTCATGTCCTCACTAGCACCTACCTAGGAGGGTGCTACACTCACCCCCCCACCAAACCGAGCCATGTCCTCACTAGCACCTACCTAGGAGGGTGCTACACTCAGCCCCCACCAAACCAAGCCATGTCCTCGCTAGCGCCTACATGGGAGGGGGCTACACTCAGCCCCCACCAAACTGAGCCTTGTCCTCACTAGCACCTACCTAGGAGGGTACTACACTTACCCCCTGCCAAACCAAGTGCCCACCAGGGCTGCTAGTCAGTGCCCACCAGTGCCACCGATCAGTGCCCACCAGAGCCGCTAGTCAGTGCCCACCAGTGCCACCGATCAGTGCCCACCAGAGCCACTAGTCAGTGCCCACCAATGCCACTAGTCAGTGCCCACCAGAGCCACTGATCAGTGCCTTCTCATCAGTGTACACCAGAGCCACCGATCAGTGCCCACCAGAGCTGCTAGACAGTGCCCACCAGTGCCACTAGTCAGTGCCCACCAGAGCCACCGATCAGTGCCCACCAGAGCCACTAGTCAGTGCCCACCAGTGCCACTAGTCAGTGCCCACCAGAGCCACCAATCAGTGCCTTCTCATCAGTATACACCAGAGCCACCGATCAGTGCCCACCAGAGCTGCTAGTCAGTGCCCACCAGTGCCACTAGTCAGTGCCCACCAGAGCCACTAGTCAGTGCCCACCAGAGCCACTAGTCAGTGCCCACCAGAGCCACCGATCAGTGCCTTCTCATCAGTGTACAACAGTGCCACCGATCAGTGCCCACCAGAGCCGTTAGTCAGTGCCCACCAGAGCCAGCGATCAGTGCCCACCAGAGCTGCTAGTCAGTGCCCACCAGTGCCACTAGTCAGTGCCCACCAGAGCCACCGATCAGTGCCTTCTCATCAGTGTACACCAGTGCCACCGATCAGTGCCCACCAGAGCCACCGATCAGTGCCCACCAGAGCTGCTAGTCAGTGCCCACCAGTGCCACTAGTCAGTGCCCACCAGAGCCACTAGTCAGTGCCCACCAGAGCCACTAGTCAGTGCCCACCAGAGCTGCTAGTCAGTGCCCTCCAGTGCCACTGATTAGTGCCCACCAGTGCTGCTAGTCAGTGCCCACCAGTGCCAATGATCAGTGCCTCCTCATCAGTGTCGACCAGTGCTGCCTCATCAGTGCAGCTTCATCAGTGTCACCATTGCTGGGCACTGGTCAGGCTGCATTTGATTGGCACTGGTCAGGCTGCATTGGATGATGGGCACTGGGGGGGGGGTTGAGGGTCTTGTGTGGCAGGCGCATGCTTGGTCCCCCTTCCCCTCCACTTATATGAATGAAGAATGGACCTACCTGTCTGGAGACTGGGGCTCCGGGGACACAGAGTTCACCATCTTCTCCTGCAGGGCTCCGTCCCATATCTGGTTCTCCTCCCTCTTACCTCTCTCAGGTGTATGAGGAGCCAGGTGAGGGCGGAGCCCCCCAGAGGCAGTCACCCCGCCCCTTACACCTCTCCTCTCCCAATCACTAAACTCTCATAAAGGATTTAACATGTTCATGTCCTTTCTAAAGTCAGTATTTTTAAATCCTCAGCTTCCATTAAAATAATCCCTGGTGATCCCGCCATGGAGGTCCTTCATCAGACACTTCCTGTATAAGGTGACAACGCTGTGTCCCTGTCTCCTAATTATTCTCCTGCGTTGTCATGCTGGCTACTGAGGGAACCTACAGGTGGACATGACAACACACATTACAGAGGAATGGCCCACTGTTGTCACCATCAGGAAACCAGCCCTGGGAAATGCCATGAAGTCATCAACACATTGTATATAGACATGAAGTGACTGTAAAGAGGCTGCAGGAGATCAGCAGCATTGTAATGTTGTTGGAGACAGAAAAAGGTGATAACAATGACAGCTATTTACAACCCCCACCTATCCTATGGGGAAACTCTTCCTCTGCCAGTCTGTCTTACCTTCTCCGCTTGGGCGTTCAGCGTGTCGTATTCCAACGTTCGGTTCTCCCAGTTCCTGACCCACAAACATTTCTGACCCACAAACATTTCTGACCCGCAGACCTTTCTGACCCGCAAACATTTCTGACCCACAGACCTTTCTGACCCGCAGGCACTTCTGACCCACAGACCTTTCTGACCCACAGACATTTCTGACCCGCAAACATTCCTGACCCGCAGACCTTTCTGACCCACAGACATTCCTGACCCGCAGACATTTCTGACCCGCAGGCACTTCTGACCCGCAGACCTTTCTGACCCGCAGGCACTTCTGACCCACAGACCTTTCTGACCCGCAGGCACTTTTGACCCGCAGACACTTGTGACCCGCAGACCTTTCTGACCCGCAGACACTTCTGACCCGCAGACATTTCTGACCCGCAGGCACTTTTGACCCGCAGACACTTGTGACCCGCAGACATTTCTGACCCGCAGACATTTCTGACCCGCAGACATTTCTGACCCGCAGACCTTTCTGACCCGCAGACCTTTCTGACCCGCAGACCTTTCTGACCCGCAGGCACTTTTGACCCGCAGACACTTGTGACCCGCAGACATTTCTGACCCGCAGACATTTCTGACCCGCAGGCACTTCTGACCCGCAGACCTTTCTGACCCGCAGGCACTTCTGACCCGCAGACACTGGTGACCCGCAGACCTTTCTGACCCGCAGACCTTTCTGACCCGCAGACCTTTCTGACCCGCAGACATTTCTGACCCGCAGACCTTTCTGACCTGCAGACCTTTCTGACCCGCAGGCCTTTCTGACCCGCAGACACTTGTGACCCGCAGACCTTTCTGACCCGCAGACCTTTCTGACCCGCAGACATTTCTGACCCGCAGACATTTCTGACCCGCAGACCTTTCTGACCTGCAGACCTTTCTGACCCGCAGGCCTTTCTGACCCGCAGACACTTGTGACCCGCAGACCTTTCTGACCCGCAGACCTTTCTGACCCGCAGACCTTTCTGACCCGCAGACATTTCTGACCCGCAGACATTTCTGACCCGCAGACCTTTCTGACCTGCAGACCTTTCTGACCCGCAGGCCTTTCTGACCCGCAGACACTTGTGACCCGCAGACCTTTCTGACCCGCAGACCTTTCTGACCCGCAGACCTTTCTGACCCGCAGACACTTGTGACCCGCAGACATTTCTGACCCGCAGGCACTTCTGACCCGCAGACCTTTCTGACCCGCAGGCACTTCTGACCCGCAGACACTGGTGACCCGCAGACCTTTCTGACCCGCAGACACTTCTGACCCGCAGACATTTCTGACCCGCAGACCTTTCTGACCCCCAGACCTTTCTGACCCGCAGACATTTCTGACCCGCAGACCTTTCTGACCCGCAGACATTTCTGACCCGCAGACCTTTCTGACCCGCAGACATTTCTCATCCGCAGACCTTTCTGACCCGCAGACCTTTCTGACCCGCAGACATTTCTGACCCGCAGACCTTTCTGACCCGCAGACCTTTCTGACCCGCAGACATTTCTGACCCGCAGGCACTTCTGACCCGCAGACATTTCTGACCCGCAGGCACTTCTGACCCGCAGACCTTTCTGACCCGCAGGCACTTCTGACCCGCAGACCTTTCTGACCCGCAGACATTTCTGACCCGCAGACATTCCTGACCCGCAGACCTTTCTGACCCGCAGGCACTTCTGACCCGCAGACATTTCTGACCCGCAGAGTTTTCTGACCTGCAGACCTTTCTGACCCGCAGACACTTGTGACCCGCAGACCTTTCTGACCCGCAGACACTTCTGACCCGCAGACCTTTCTGACCCGCAGACATTTCTGACCCGCAGACCTTTCTGACCTGCAGACCTTTCTGACCCGCAGGCCTTTCTGACCCGCAGACACTTGTGACCCGCAGACCTTTCTGACCCGCAGACCTTTCTGACCCGCAGACCTTTCTGACCCGCAGGCACTTTTGACCCGCAGACACTTGTGACCCGCAGACCTTTCTGACCCGCAGACACTTCTGACCCGCAGACATTTCTGACCCGCAGACCTTTCTGACCCGCAGACCTTTCTGACCCGCAGACCTTTCTGACCCGCAGGCACTTTTGACCCGCAGACACTTGTGACCCGCAGACATTTCTGACCCGCAGACATTTCTGACCCGCAGGCACTTCTGACCCGCAGACCTTTCTGACCCGCAGGCACTTCTGACCCGCAGACACTGGTGACCCGCAGACCTTTCTGACCCGCAGACCTTTCTGACCCGCAGACCTTTCTGACCCGCAGACATTTCTGACCCGCAGACCTTTCTGACCTGCAGACCTTTCTGACCCGCAGGCCTTTCTGACCCGCAGACACTTGTGACCCGCAGACCTTTCTGACCCGCAGACCTTTCTGACCCGCAGACATTTCTGACCCGCAGACATTTCTGACCCGCAGACCTTTCTGACCTGCAGACCTTTCTGACCCGCAGGCCTTTCTGACCCGCAGACACTTGTGACCCGCAGACCTTTCTGACCCGCAGACCTTTCTGACCCGCAGACCTTTCTGACCCGCAGACATTTCTGACCCGCAGACATTTCTGACCCGCAGACCTTTCTGACCTGCAGACCTTTCTGACCCGCAGGCCTTTCTGACCCGCAGACACTTGTGACCCGCAGACCTTTCTGACCCGCAGACCTTTCTGACCCGCAGACCTTTCTGACCCGCAGACACTTGTGACCCGCAGACATTTCTGACCCGCAGGCACTTCTGACCCGCAGACCTTTCTGACCCGCAGGCACTTCTGACCCGCAGACACTGGTGACCCGCAGACCTTTCTGACCCGCAGACACTTCTGACCCGCAGACATTTCTGACCCGCAGACCTTTCTGACCCCCAGACCTTTCTGACCCGCAGACATTTCTGACCCGCAGACATTTCTGACCCGCAGACCTTTCTGACCCGCAGACATTTCTCATCCGCAGACCTTTCTGACCCGCAGACCTTTCTGACCCGCAGACATTTCTGACCCGCAGACCTTTCTGACCCGCAGACCTTTCTGACCCGCAGACATTTCTGACCCGCAGGCACTTCTGACCCGCAGACATTTCTGACCCGCAGGCACTTCTGACCCGCAGACCTTTCTGACCCGCAGGCACTTCTGACCCGCAGACCTTTCTGACCCGCAGACATTTCTGACCCGCAGACATTCCTGACCCGCAGACCTTTCTGACCCGCAGGCACTTCTGACCCGCAGACATTTCTGACCCGCAGAGTTTTCTGACCTGCAGACCTTTCTGACCCGCAGACACTTGTGACCCGCAGACCTTTCTGACCCGCAGACACTTCTGACCCGCAGACCTTTCTGACCCGCAGACATTTCTGACCCGCAGACCTTTCTGACCTGCAGACCTTTCTGACCCGCAGGCCTTTCTGACCCGCAGACACTTGTGACCCGCAGACCTTTCTGACCCGCAGACCTTTCTGACCCGCAGACCTTTCTGACCCGCAGGCACTTTTGACCCGCAGACACTTGTGACCCGCAGACCTTTCTGACCCGCAGACACTTCTGACCCGCAGACACTTCTGACCCGCAGACCTTTCTGACCCGCAGACACTTCTGACCCGCAGACCTTTCTGACCCGCAGACATTCCTGACCCGCAGGCACTTCTGACCCGCAGACATTTCTGACCCGCAGACATTCCTGACCCGCAGGCACTTCTGACCCGCAGAGTTTTCTGACCTGGAGACCTTTCTGACCCGCAGACACTTGTGACCCGCAGACCTTTCTGACCCGCAGACCTTTCTGACCCGCAGACCTTTCTGACCCGCAGGCACTTTTGACCCGCAGACACTTGTGACCCGCAGACCTTTCTGACCCGCAGACACTTCTGACCCGCAGACACTTCTGACCCGCAGACCTTTCTGACCCGCAGACACTTCTGACCCGCAGACCTTTCTGACCCGCAGACATTCCTGACCCGCAGGCACTTCTGACCCGCAGACATTTCTGACCCGCAGACATTCCTGACCCGCAGGCACTTCTGACCCGCAGAGTTTTCTGACCTGGAGACCTTTCTGACCCGCAGACACTTGTGACCCGCAGACCTTTCTGACCCGCAGACATTTCTGACCCGCAGACATTTCTGACCCGCAGACATTTCTGACCCGCAGGCACTTCTGACCCGCAGACCTTTCTGACCCGCAGACACTTCTGACCCGCAGACATTTCTGACCCGCAGACATTTCTGACCCGCAGACATTTCTGACCCGCAGGCACTTCTGACCCGCAGACCTTTCTGACCCGCAGACATTTCTGATCCGCAGACTTTTCTGACCCGCAGACTTTTCTGACCCGCAGACTTTTCTGACCTGCAGACCTTTCTGACCCGCAGACATTTCTGACCCGCAGACACTTCTGACCCGCAGACATTTCTCATCCGCAGACCTTTCTGACCCCCAGACCTTTCTGACCCGCAGACACTTCTGACCCACAGACATCCCTGACCCGCAGGCACTTCTGACTAGGGATGATCGAACGGTTCGGGTCGACCATCGGTTCGACCCGAACATTGGCTGTTCGAGGTTCGGCCGAATTCCGAACTTTTTGCTGAAAAAGTTCGGAATTCGGCAACCAGAACCGACCAAAATGCAATGGGACAGGAAATGGGCTTTAAAACCCGTGATTGGACCAGAACCATCAGTAAAAGCCAATTGAGGGGGCAGGAGAATGCTAGGAATGTGATTGGAATGACTAGGGGGTCCAGAGGCCAATCATTAGTGAATACGCCCCCCAGTATATATGCCACTAGTCAGTGCCCACCAGAGCCACCGATCAGTGCCTTCTCATCAGTGTACACCAGTGCCACCGATCAGTGCCCACCAGAGCCACCGATCAGTGCCCACCAGAGCTGCTAGTCAGTGCCCACCAGTGCCACTAGTCAGTGCCCACCAGAGCCACTAGTCAGTTCCCACCAGTGCCACTAATCAGTGCCCACCAGAGCTGCTAGTCAGTGCCCTCCAGTGCCACTGATTAGTGCCCACCAGTGCTGCTAGTCAGTGCCCACCAGTGCCAATGATCAGTGCCCACCAGAGCCACTAGTCAATGCCCACCAGAGCCACCTATCAGTGCCTCCTCATCAGTGTCGACCAGTGCTGCCTCATCAGTGCAGCTTCATCAGTGTCACCATTGCTGGGCACTGGTCAGGCTGCATTTGATTGGCACTGGTCAGGCTGCATTGGATGATGGGCACTGGGGGGGGGTTGAGGGTCTTGTGTGGCAGGCGCATGCTTGGTCCCCCTTCCCCTCCACTTATATGAATGAAGAATGGACCTACCTGTCTGGAGACTGGGGCTCCGGGGACACAGAGTTCACCATCTTCTCCTGCAGGGCTCCGTCCCATATCTGGTTCTCCTCCCTCTTACCTCTCTCAGGTGTATGAGGAGCCAGGTGAGGGCGGAGCCCCCCAGAGGCAGTCACCCCGCCCCTTACACCTCTCCTCTCCCAATCACTAAACTCTCATAAAGGATTTAACATGTTCATGTCCTTTCTAAAGTCAGTATTTTTAAATCCTCAGCTTCCATTAAAATATTCCCTGGTGATCCCGCCATGGAGGTCCTTCATCAGACACTTCCTGTATAAGGTGACAACGCTGTGTCCCTGTCTCCTAATTATTCTCCTGCGTTGTCATGCTGGCTACTGAGGGAACCTACAGGTGGACATGACAACACACATTACAGAGGAATGGCCCACTGTTGTCACCATCAGGAAACCAGCCCTGGGAAATGCCATGAAGTCATCAACACATTGTATATAGACATGAAGTGACTGTAAAGAGGCTGCAGGAGATCAGCAGCATTGTAATGTTGTTGGAGACAGAAAAAGGTGATAACAATGACAGCTATTTACAACCCCCACCTATCCTATGGGGAAACTCTTCCTCTGCCAGTCTGTCTTACCTTCTCCGCTTGGGCGTTCAGCGTGTCGTATTCCAACGTTCGGTTCTCCCAGTTCCTGACCCACAAACATTTCTGACCCACAAACATTTCTGACCCGCAGACATTTCTGACCCGCAGACCTTTCTGACCCGCAGGCACTTCTGACCCACAGACCTTTCTGACCCGCAGACCTTTCTGACCCGCAGACATTTCTGACCCGCAAACATTTCTGACCCGCAAACATTTCTGACCCGCAGACATTCCTGACCCGCAGACATTCCTGACCCGCAGGCACTTCTGACCCGCAGACATTTCTGACCCGCAGAGTTTTCTGACCCGCAGAGTTTTCTGACCTGCAGACACTTCTGACCCGCAGACATTCCTGACCCGCAGGCCTTTCTGACCCGCAGACACTTCTGACCCGCAGAGTTTTCTGACCTGCAGACCTTTCTGACCCGCAGACCTTTCTGACCCGCAGACACTTCTGACCCGCAGACATTTCTGACCCGCAGACATTTCTCATCCGCAGACCTTTCTGATCCGCAGACCTTTCTGACCCGCAGACATTTCTGATCCGCAGACATTTCTGACCCGCAGGCACTTTTGACCCGCAGACACTTGTGACCCGCAGACCTTTCTGACCCGCAGACACTTCTGACCCGCAGACCTTTCTGACCCGCAGGCACTTCTGACCCGCAGACCTTTCTGACCCGCAGACCTTTCTGATCCGCAGACTTTTCTGACCCGCAGACCTTTCTGACCTGCAGACCTTTCTGACCCGCAGGCACTTCTGACCCGCAGACACTTGTGACCCGCCGACCTTTCTGACCCGCAGACCTTTCTGACCCGCAGACACTTCTGACCCGCAGACATTTCTGACCCGCAGACATTTATGATCCGCAGACCTTTCTGACCCGCAGACCTTTCTGACCCGCAGACATTTCTGACCCGCAGACCTTTCTGACCCGCAGACATTTCTGATCCGCAGACCTTTCTGACCCGCAGACCTTTCTGACCCGCAGACCTTTCTGATCCGCAGACTTTTCTGACCCGCAGACCTTTCTGACCTGCAGACCTTTCTGACCCGCAGGCACTTCTGACCCGCAGACACTTGTGACCCGCCGACCTTTCTGACCCGCAGACACTTCTGACCCGCAGACATTTCTGACCCGCAGACATTTATGATCCGCAGACCTTTCTGACCCGCAGACCTTTCTGACCCGCAGACATTTCTGACCCGCAGACCTTTCTGACCCGCAGACATTTCTGATCCGCAGACCTTTCTGACCCGCAGACATTTCTGATCCGCAGACCTTTCTGACCCCCAGACCTTTCTGACCTGCTGACATTTCTGACCCGCAGACCTTTCTGATCCGCAGACCTTTCTGACCCCCAGACCTTTCTGACCCCCAGACCTTTCTGACCCGCAGACATTCCTGACCTGCTGACATTTCTGACCCGCAGACCTTTCTGACCTGCAGACCTTTCTGACCCGCAGACACTTCTGACCCACAGACATCCCTGACCCGCAGGCACTTCTGACCCGCAGGCACTTCTGACTAGGGATGATCGAACGGTTCGGGTCGACCATCGGTTCGACCCGAACATTGGCTGTTCGAGGTTCGGCCGAATTCCGAACTTTTTGCTGAAAAAGTTCGGAATTCGGCAACCAGAACCGACCAAAATGCAATGGGACAGGAAATGGGCTTTAAAACCCGTGATTGGACCAGAACCATCAGTAAAAGCCAATTGACGGGGCAGGAGAATGCTAGGAATGTGATTGGAGTGACTAGGGGGTCCAGAGGCCAATCATTAGTGAATACGCCCCCCAGTATATAAGATAGCCCCGGCAAATTCCTAGCATTGTTATACTGGACATGGAAGAGATTGGAAGCAGTTCTGTTACTTCTGCTCTCAAAGTGTCATTTAGCAATTATTAGTGTGAGGAAAGGGATATCTAGTGTAGTTAGGGTGCTATTTTCCACTATAGTTAGGGAAAGTGTTAAGTGCCAGGGTGACCGTAGTGTAGGGTGAACTGACTCTGACTGCTATGGTAGGGTGACAAAACCCTTCCATGTTAGGGTGACCGCTATAGAGAAATGATTGTTTCTCTTAGAACACTTATAGAACCGGGATATGGCTTCGCCCCTGTCACCCTGCTTTTTGCTGCAGGCGTTTATAGGGCTTTTTTCAGGACATTTTTGGAGTCAGGCATGACATCTGAACTTCTGCGTAGGGGTATATATACACACACACATGTATGTATATATACACCTACACATATATAGGTGTGAAAGGAGCAGAACCCTATGGCTGCGCTAATTAAATAATTAACAGGCATATACACACACACTTATATGTATTTATACACATACACACATATATAGGTGTTATAGCAGAGAAGCCATATGGGTGTTAATTATTTCATTAGCGCAAGCATAGTGTTCTGCTACTTTCACACAAGGCACTTCTGACCCGCAGACCTTTCTGACCCGCAAACATTTCTGACCCACAGACATTACTGACCCACAGACATTTCTGACCCGCAGACATTCCTGACCCGCAGACATTTCTGACCCGCAGACATTCCTGACCCGCAGACATTTCTGACCCGCAGGCACTTCTGACCCGCAGACATTTCTGACCCGCAGGCACTTCTGACCCGCAGACCTTTCTGACCCGCAGACATTTCTGACCCGCAGACACTTCTGACCCGCAGACCTTTCTGACCCGCAGGCACTTCTGACCCACAGACCTTTCTGACCCGCAGGCACTTCTGACCCGCAGACATTTCTGACCCGCAGGCACTTCTGACCCGCAGACCTTTCTGACCCGCAGGCACTTCTGACCCGCAGACATTTCTGACCCGCAGACCTTTCTGACCCGCAGACATTTCTGACCCGCAAACATTTCTGACCCGCAAACATTTCTGACCCGCAGACATTCCTGACCCGCTTCATTTCTGACCCGCAGACATTCCTGACCCGCAAACATTTCTGACCCGCAGACATTTCTGACCCGCAGACATTCCTGACCCGCAGACATTTCTGACCCGCAGACATTCCTGACCCGCAGACATTCCTGACCCGCAGGCACTTCTGACCCGCAGACATTTCTGACCCGCAGAGTTTTCTGACCTGCAGACCTTTCTGACCCGCAGGCACTTCTGACCCGCAGACACTTGTGACCCACAGACCTTTCTGACCCGCAGACACTTCTGACCCGCAGACATTTCTGACCCGCAGACATTTCTCATCCGCAGACCTTTCTGACCCGCAGACATTTCTGATCCGCAGACCTTTCTGACCCGCAGACCTTTCTGACCCGCAGACATTTCTGATCCGCAGACCTTTCTGACCCGCAGACATTTCTGATCCGCAGACATTCCTGACCCGCAGACCTTTCTGACCCGCAGACATTTCTGATCCGCAGACCTTTCTGACCCGCAGACATTTCTGATCCGCAGACATTCCTGACCCACAGACATTTCTGATCCGCAGACCTTTCTGACCCGCAGACCTTTCTGACCCGCAGGCACTTTTGACCCGCAGACACTTGTGACCCACAGACCTTTCTGACCCGCAGACACTTCTGACCCGCAAACCTTTCTGACCCGCAGGCACTTCTGACCCGCAGACATTTCTGACCCGCAGACCTTTCTGACCCGCAGGCACTTTTGACCCGCAGACACTTGTGACCCGCAGACCTTTCTGACCCCCAGACCTTTCTGACCCGCAGACATTCCTGACCTGCTGACATTTCTGACCCGCAGACCTTTCTGACCTGCAGACCTTTCTGACCCGCAGACACTTCTGACCCACAGACATCCCTGACCCGCAGGCACTTCTGACCCGCAGGCACTTCTGACTAGGGATGATCGAACGGTTCGGGTCGACCATCGGTTCGACCCGAACATTGGCTGTTCGAGGTTCGGCCGAATTCCGAACTTTTTGCTGAAAAAGTTCGGAATTCGGCAACCAGAACCGACCAAAATGCAATGGGACAGGAAATGGGCTTTAAAACCCGTGATTGGACCAGAACCATCAGTAAAAGCCAATTGACGGGGCAGGAGAATGCTAGGAATGTGATTGGAGTGACTAGGGGGTCCAGAGGCCAATCATTAGTGAATACGCCCCCCAGTATATAAGATAGCCCCGGCAAATTCCTAGCATTGTTATACTGGACATGGAAGAGAGTGGAAGCAGTTCTGTTACTTCTGCTCTCAAAGTGTCATTTAGCAATTATTAGTGTGAGGAAAGGGATATCTAGTGTAGTTAGGGTGCTATTTTCCACTATAGTTAGGGAAAGTGTTAAGTGCCAGGGTGACCGTAGTGTAGGGTGAACTGACTCTGACTGCTATGGTAGGGTGACAAAACCCTTCCATGTTAGGGTGACCGCTATAGAGAAATGATTGTTTCTCTTAGAACACTTATAGAACCGGGATATGGCTTCGCCCCTGTCACCCTGCTTTTTGCTGCAGGCGTTTATAGGGCTTTTTTCAGGACATTTTTGGAGTCAGGCATGACATCTGAACTTCTGCGTAGGGGTATATATACACACACACATGTATGTATATATACACCTACACATATATAGGTGTGAAAGGAGCAGAACCCTATGGCTGCGCTAATTAAATAATTAACAGGCATATACACACACACACTTATATGTATTTATACACATACACATATATAGGTGTTATAGCAGAGAAGCCATATGGGTGTTAATTATTTCATTAGCGCAAGCATAGTGTTCTGCTACTTTCACACAAGGCACTTCTGACCCGCAGACCTTTCTGACCCGCAAACATTTCTGACCCACAGACATTACTGACCCACAGACATTTCTGACCCGCAGACATTCCTGACCCGCAGACATTTCTGACCCGCAGGCACTTCTGACCCGCAGACATTTCTGACCCGCAGGCACTTCTGACCCGCAGACATTTCTGACCCGCAGGCACTTCTGACCCGCAGACCTTTCTGACCCGCAGACATTTCTGACCCGCAGACACTTCTGACCCGCAGACCTTTCTGACCCGCAGGCACTTCTGACCCACAGACCTTTCTGACCCGCAGGCACTTCTGACCCGCAGACATTTCTGACCCGCAGGCACTTCTGACCCGCAGACCTTTCTGACCCGCAGGCACTTCTGACCCACAGACCTTTCTGACCCGCAGGCACTTCTGACCCGCAGACATTTCTGACCCGCAGGCACTTCTGACCCGCAGACCTTTCTGACCCGCAGGCACTTCTGACCCGCAGACATTTCTGACCCGCAGACCTTTCTGACCCGCAGACATTTCTGACCCGCAAACATTTCTGACCCGCAAACATTTCTGACCCGCAGACATTCCTGACCAGCTTCATTTCTGACCCGCAGACATTCCTGACCCGCAGACATTCCTGACCCGCAGGCACTTCTGACCCGCAGACATTTCTGACCCGCAGAGTTTTCTGACCTGCAGACCTTTCTGACCCGCAGGCACTTCTGACCCGCAGACATTTCTGACCCGCAGACCTTTCTGACCCGCAGACATTTCTGACCCGCAAACATTCCTGACCCGCAAACATTTCTGACCCGCAAACATTTCTGACCCGCAGACATTCCTGACCAGCTTCATTTCTGACCCGCAGACATTCCTGACCAGCTTCATTTCTGACCCGCAGACATTCCTGACCCGCAGACATTTCTGACCCGCAGACATTCCTGACCCGCAGACATTCCTGACCCGCAGGCACTTCTGACCCGCAGACATTTCTGACCCGCAGAGTTTTCTGACCTGCAGACCTTTCTGACCCGCAGGCACTTCTGACCCGCAGACACTTGTGACCCGCAGACCTTTCTGACCCGCAGACACTTCTGACCCGCAGACATTTCTGACCCGCAGACATTTCTCATCCGCAGACCTTTCTGACCCGCAGACATTTCTGATCCGCAGACCTTTCTGACCCGCAGACCTTTCTGACCCGCAGACATTTCTGACCCGCAGACCTTTCTGACCCGCAGACATTTCTGATCCGCAGACCTTTCTGACCCGCAGACATTTCTGATCCGCAGACATTCCTGACCCGCAGACCTTTCTGACCCGCAGGCACTTTTGACCCGCAGACACTTGTGACCCACAGACCTTTCTGACCCGCAGACACTTCTGACCCGCAAACCTTTCTGACCCGCAGGCACTTCTGACCCGCAGACCTTTCTGACCCGCAGGCACTTTTGACCCGCAGACACTTGTGACCCGCAGACCTTTTTGACCCGCAGACACTTCTGACCCGCAGACCTTTCTGACCCACAGGCACTTCTGACCCGCAGACCTTTCTGACCCGCAGACATTTCTGATCCGCAGACTTTTCTGACCCGCAGAGTTTTCTGACCCGCAGACCTTTCTGACCTGCAGACCTTTCTGACCCGCAGGCACTTCTGACCCGCAGACACTTGTGACCCGCAGACCTTTCTGACCCGCAGACACTTCTGACCCGCAGACATTTCTGACCCGCAGACATTTCTGATCCGCAGACCTTTCTGACCCGCAGACCTTTCTGACCCGCAGACATTTCTGACCCGCAGACCTTTCTGACCCGCAGACATTTCTGATCCGCAGACCTTTCTGACCCGCAGACATTTCTGATCCGCAGACCTTTCTGACCCACAGACATTTCTGACCCCCAGACCTTTCTGACCCCCAGACCTTTCTGACCCGCAGACATTCCTGACCCCCAGACCTTTCTGACCAGCAGACACTTCTGACCCACAGACATACCTGACCCGCAGGCACTTCTGACCTGCAGGCACTTCTGACCAGCAGACCTTTCTGACCCGCAGACATTTCTGACCCGCAGACATTTCTGATCCGCAGACCTTTCTGACCCCCAGACCTTTCTGACCCGCAGACATTCCTGACCCGCTGACATTTCTGACCCGCAGACCTTTCTGACCTGCAGACCTTTCTGACCCGCAGACACTTCTGACCCACAGACATCCCTGACCCGCAGGCACTTCTGACCCGCAGGCACTTCTGACTAGGGATGATCGAACGGTTCGGGTTGACCATCGGTTCGACCCGAACATTGGCTGTTCGAGGTTCGGCCGAATTCCGAACTTTTTGCTGAAAAAGTTCGGAATTCGGCAACCAGAACCGACCAAAATGCAATGGGACAGGAAATGGGCTTTAAAACCCGTGATTGGACCAGAACCATCAGTAAAAGCCAATTGACGGGGCAGGAGAATGCTAGGAATGTGATTGGAGTGACTAGGGGGTCCAGAGGCCAATCATTAGTGAATACGCCCCCCAGTATATAAGATAGCCCCGGCAAATTCCTAGCATTGTTATACTGGACATGGAAGAGAGTGGAAGCAGTTCTGTTACTTCTGCTCTCAAAGTGTCATTTAGCAATTATTAGTGTGAGGAAAGGGATATCTAGTGTAGTTAGGGTGCTATTTTCCACTATAGTTAGGGAAAGTGTTAAGTGCCAGGGTGACCGTAGTGTAGGGTGAACTGACTCTGACTGCTATGGTAGGGTGACAAAACCCTTCCATGTCAGGGTGACCGCTATAGAGAAATGATTGTTTCTCTTAGAACACTTATAGAACTGGGATATGGCTTCGCCCCTGTCACCCTGCTTTTTGCTGCAGGCGTTTATAGGGCTTTTTTCAGGACATGTTTGGAGTCAGGCATGACATCTGAACTTCTGCGTAGGGGTATATATACACACACACACATGTATGTATATATACACATACACATATATAGGAGTGAAAGGAGCAGAACCCTATGGCTGCGCTAATTAAATAATTAACAGGCATATACACACACACTTATATGTATTTATACACATACACATATATAGGTGTTATAGCAGAGAAGCCATATGGGTGTTAATTATTTCATTAGCGCAAGCATAGTGTTCTGCTACTTTCACACAAGGCACTTCTGACCCGCAGGCACTTCTGACTAGGGATGATCGAACGGTTCGGGTCGACCATCGGTTCGACCCGAACATTGGGCGTTTTTGCAGCAGGCGTTTTTTTTGGGCATTTTTTTTGGGTCTTTGGAGGCAGGCAAAACATCTGAACTTGTGTATAGGGGTATATATACACACACACTTATATGTATTTATACACATACACACATATAGGTGTGATAGGAGCGAAGCCATATGCCTGTTAATTATTTAATTAGCGCAGCCATAGTGTTCTGCTACTTTCACACCTATATATGTGTATATATACATACATGTGTGTGTGTATATATACCCCTACACAGAAGTTCTGATGTAATGCCTGCCTCCAATAACCCCCAAAAGATGCCCAAAAAAACGCTTGCTACAAAACCGGCAAGGTGTGAAAATAGCGGAGACATATCCCTGTTCTATTGCAATTCTAATACAAACAATCTTTTTTTTTCTGGTTCTGGACATGCTACAGAGCTGAAACTTCACATGTACACTTTTTTGACCCCCCAGACACTAATTCAAGGAAATCTTATTTTTTTTTTTTTTCAATAATTTTTTCAATAATTGGCTCTCTATCAAAAACGACAATTTTTAAGAACTTTTTTTTGTGTGATTAATAGTTCCTGGGGCATGACCCAGAACCCTAGGCACTTTTTAGGGGCATTTATTGGGTTTTAGGGCTTCAAAATGATTACCGAAGTTCGGGTCCCATTGATTTCAATGGGGTTCTGAAATCCGGGCTGAACTTTCGGGAAGTTCGGGTGTTCTGGTCGAACCGAACTTTTGAAAAGTTCGATCATCCCTACTTCTGACCCACAGACGTTTCTGATCCGCAGACCTTTCTGACCAGAGGGGGGTTGGGGTATAATAGAAGGACAGAGGGGGGATTGGGGTATAATAGATGAACAGAGGAGGATTGGGGTATAATAGATGAACAGAGGAGGGATTGGGGTATAATAGAGGGAGGATTGGGGTATAATAGAGGGACAGAGGGGGGTTGGGATATAATAGAGGGACAGAGGGGGGATTGGGGTATAATAGAGGGACAGAAGGGGGGTTGAAGTATAATAGAGGGAGGATTGGGGTATAATAGAAGGACAGAGGAGGATTGGGGAAAAATAGATGAACAGAGGAGGGATTGGGGTATAATAGAGGGACAGAGGGAGGATTGGAGTATAATAGAGGGACAGAGGGAGGATTGGGGTATAATAGAAGGACAGAGGGGGGATTGGGGTATAATAGAGGGACAGAGGGGGATTGGGGTATATATGAGGGACAGAGGGAGGATTGGAATATAATAGAGGGACAGAGGTGGGATTGGGGAATAATAGAGGGACAGAGGGGGGGATTGGGGTATAATAGCGGGACAGAGGGAGGATTGGGGTATAATAGAGGTACAGAGGGGGGATTGGGGTATAATAGAGGGACAGATGGAGGGTTGGGGTATAATAGAGGGACAGAGGGAGGATTGGGGTATAATAGAGGTACAGAGGGAGGATTGGGGTATAATAGAGGGGCAGAGGGGGAATTGGGGTATAATAGAAGGACAGAGGGGGACTTGGGGTATAATAGAGGGACAGAGGGAGGATTGGTGTATAATAGAGGAACAAAGGGGGGGATTGGGATACAATAGAAGGACAGAGGGAGGATTGGGGTATAATAGAGGGACAGAGGGGGGATTGGGGTATAATAGAGGGACAGAGGGGGGATTGGGGTATAATAGAAGGGCAGAGGGGAATTGGGGTATAATAGAAGGACAGAGGGGGGATTGGGGTATAATAGAGGGGCAGAGGGGAGATTGGGGTATAATATAAGGACAGAGGGGGGATTGTGGTATAATAGAAGGGCGGAGGGGAATTGGGGTATAATAGAGGGACAGAGGGGGTGGGGGGTTGCGGTATAATAGAGGGACAGAGGGGGAGATTGGGGTATAATAGAAGGACAGAGGGGGGATTGGGGTATAATAGAAGGACAGAGGAGGGATTGGGGTATAATAGAAGGACAGAGGGGGGATTGGGGTATAATAGAAGGACAGAGGGGGGATTGGGGTATAATAGAGGGACAGAGGGAGGATTGGGGTATAATAGAAGGGCAGAGGGAGGATTTGGGTATAATAGAAGGGCAGAGGGGGGATTGGGGTATAATAGAAGGACAGAGGGAGGATTGGGGTATAATAGAGGGACAGAGAGAGGATTAGGATATAATAGAGGGACAGAGGGAGGACTGGGGTATAATAGAGGGGCAGAGGGGGGATTGGGGTATAATAGAGGGACAGAGGGAGGATTGGGGTATAATAGAGGGACAGAGGGATGATTGGGGTATAATAGAGGGACAGAGGGGGGATTGGGGTATAATAGAGGGACAGAGGGAGGATTGGGGTATAATAGAGGGACAGAGGGGGGGATTGGGGTATAATAGAGGGACAGAGGGGAGATTGGGGTATAATAGAGGGACAGAGGGGGGGGGGGTTGGGGTATAATAGAGGGACAGAGGGGGGATTGGGGTATAATAGAGGGACAGAGGGGGGATTGGGGTATAATAAAGGGACAGAGGGGGGATTGGGGTGTAATAGAAGGACAGAGGATGGATTTGGGTATAATAGAGGGACAGAGGGGGGGATTGGGGTATAATAGAGGGACAGAGGGGGGGGGGGATTGGGGTATAATAGAGGGACAGAGGGAGATTGGGGTATCATAGAGGGACAGAAGGGGGATTGGGGTTTAATAGAGGGACAGAGGGGGTTATTGGGGTATAATAGAGGGACAGAGGGAAGATTGGGGTATAATAGAGGTGCAGAGGGAGGATTGGGGTATAATAGAGGGACAGAGGGAGGATTGGGGTATAATAGAGGGACAGAGGAGGGATTGGGGTATAATAGAGGGACAGAGGGAGGATTGGGGTATAATAGAGGGAATGAGAGGGGATTGGGGTATAATAGAGGGACAGAGGGGGGATTTGGGTATAATAGAGGGACAGAGGGAGGATTGGGGTATAATAGAGGGACAGAGAGGGGATTGGGGTATAATAGAAGGACAGAGGGTGGATTGGGGTACAGTTGAGGGGCAGAGGGTGGATTGGGGTATAGTTGAGGGACAGAGGGTGGATTGGGGTACAGTTGAGGGACAGAGGGTGGATTGGGGTACAGTTGAAGGACAGAGGTTGGATTGGGGTACAGTTGAGGGGCAGAGGATGGATTGGGGTACAGTTGAGGGGCAGAGGGTGGATTGGGTTATAGTTGAGGGACAGAGGGTGGATTGGGCTACAGTTGAGGGGCAGAGGGTGGATTGGGGTACAGTTAAGGGGCAGAGGGTGGATTGGGGTACAGTTGAGGGGCAGAGGGTGGAATAGGCACAGGAGATTGATGGAGGGGGTTGGGTATGACTGGGGAAAGGGTTTTTGGTGTACAATGGAGGACATTAGAAGAAGTAGACATCAATGGGGGTTGGTATTGGGGTAAATTGTTGGGTTTCCTCTATCTATCCTGTTTTTTTATTATATTTGTTGGAGTCGGTTTCATATTTGTGGGATGAGTCCTCCAATCCTGGGATTCTCTCCCGGCTCCTCAGTATTTTTAGGTCTATTTTGACTGTAAATTCTTCCCTTCCTCACATCTCTGATCTTCCATTCTTCCAGGAATGATTGGTGGATGACACAATGAGAAGATGAAGATAAGAAATGAATGGAATGAGGAAGCCATGGGCAGTGGATGGTTGGAGGTGGGGGCTCTCGGAGTGAATGGAGGAGGATGGATGACTCTTCACTCTTCCAGGATGAGGATCATTATGGAGCTCGATGTGTCCTCTTCGCTCTTCCTGCTGCAGGACGCATTTCACAACCACTGGTGTTGGCCATAAGAGCTAACGGATGTCGGATTGTCCTCTCTGGAGCCCTGAGCAGATCTGATTGATGGCCGGAACTCCATTCCCGGTATTGGGATATTAGACACTTCTAAGTAAAGAGGCTCCTTCCTCATCTGACCCTCCATGGTGGACGTTCCTTGAAGCTCCGCTGGGCCGCTGAGGACATCTATAAATATATATTGTCCATTTATAGGGGAAGAGAAATGGTTCCGGGTCAATTATTTTGTCTCTTTTACTAATAAACATTTATTATATGACAAAGGATTCTCAGAGACATTGGAGCTTCCCAAAGAGACAGCCGAGGAGTAATCATTTCCCTGCAGGCACACCTCCGAGACACTGGAGCTTCCCAAAGAGACAACCGGGGAGTAATAATTTCCCTGCAGGCACACCTCCGAGACACTGGAGCTTCCCAAAGAGACAACCGGGGAGTAATAATTTCCCTTCAGGCACACCTCAGAGACATTGGAGCTTCCCAAAGAGACAGCCGGGGAGTAATCATTTCCCTGCAGGTACACCTCAGAGACACTGGAGCTTCCCAAAGAGACAGCCGGGGAGTAATCATTTCCCTTCAGGCACACCTCAGAGACATTGGAGCTTCCCAAAGAGACAGCCGGGGAGTAATAATTTCCCTGCAGGCACACCTCAGAGACACTGGAGCTTCCCAAAGAGACGGCCGGGGAGTAATCATTTCCCTGCAGGCACACCTCAGAGACACTGGAGCTTCCCAAAGAGACGGCCGGGGAGTAATCATTTCCCTGCAGGCACACCTCAGAGACACTGGAACTTCTCAAAGAGACAGCAGGGGAGTAATCATTTCCCTTCAGGCACACCTCCGAGACACTGGAGCTTCCCAAAGAGACAACCGGGGAGTAATAATTTCCCTTCAGGCACACCTCAGAGACATTGGAGCTTCCCAAAGAGACAGCCGGGGAGTAATCATTTCCCTGCAGGTACACCTCAGAGACACTGGAGCTTCCCAAAGAGACAGCCGGGGAGTAATCATTTCCCTTCAGGCACACCTCAGAGACATTGGAGCTTCCCAAAGAGACAGCCGGGGAGTAATAATTTCCCTTCAGGCACACCTCAGAGACACTGGAGCTTCCCAAAGAGATGGCCGGGGAGTAATCATTTCCCTGCAGGCACGCCTCAGAGACACTGGAACTTCTCAAAGAGACAGCAGGGGAGTAATCATTTCCCTGCAGGCACACCTCAGAGACACTGGAGCTTCTCAAAGAGACAGCTGAGGAGTAATCATTTCCCTTCAGGCACACCTCAGAGACACTGGAGCTTCCCAAAGAGACAGCCGAGGAGTATTCATTTCCCTTCAGGTACACCTCAGAGACACTGGAGCTTCCCAAAGAGACTGCCGGGGAGTAATCATTTCCCTGCAGGCACACCTCAGAGACACTGGAACTTCCCAAAGAGACAGCCGGGGAGTAATCATTTCCCTGCAGGCACACCTCAGAGACACTGGAGCTTCCCAAGAGACAGCCGGGGAGTAATAATTTCCCTTCAGGCACACTTTCTCTGATTGGAACGTTGGACGTAGGGGGTCGGTCACTGATCTGGAAGGGGCGTGGTCACTCCTCTATAATGCATGGGTAGGTTTCAGGTGTATCTACTGAGCTCTGTAAACATAAGAAGGTGAGGAGGAGAGCCAAGAAAATGAGAAAAGGAATCTTCATCGCCACCTGCTGGATGAAAATAACAATAGAGGATATTTACACACAATAATAATAATAATAAAGTTATCTGAATATTTCATTGGTGCGGCCGCTGTAGTTTGGGACCCCGGAATTAGTTTGTGAAGGGGGGACACTCGTCCACAAATTCTTTGGGGGAGAGCCTCCTCCTATTTAATGTGCTGTAACCCATAGCAACCAATCTGATCCCACCGGTCCCCAATCTGACTGCTGTGCAGTGGAATGGAAGTTGGTGCTCTTCACATCGACCTCCCAATCATCAGATGAAGATAATAGGAAAACGATCGGAAATGGAATCATGGGAGGCGATGACTGATCTGTGGAGGAAATATTACAACTCACCCGGAGAGGTGTGACAACGTCTGTCTGCAATAAGGAGACCCCCTCCCCCCACTTCCTAATATATGTCAGAGCTCTGCCACCACCCCACAGGATGCTGATTCATCATCGTGCACATTGCAGAGAAGGGATGTCGAGGAGCACTGTGCATTTTATAGGATGGGGTGTGTACCGGGGTCACCAAATACCTCCGCATACCTCGCTCATCGCACTCATCATTCACTTCTCTATCATATATCACACTCATCATTCACTTCTCTTCATACATCACACTCATCATTCACTTCTCTATCATACATCACACTCATCATTCACTTCTCTATCATACATCACACTCATCATTCACTTCTCTATCATAAATCATACTCATCATTCACTCCTCTATCATACATCATACTCATCATTCACTCCTCTATCATACATCACACTCATCATTCACTTCTCTATCATACATCACACTCATCATTCACTTCTATATCATACATCATACTCATCATTCACACCTCTATCATACATCACACTCATCATTCACTCCTCTATCATACATCACACTCATCATTCACTCCTCTATCATACATCACACTTATCATTCACTCCTCTATCATTCATCGCTCACTCCTCTGTATCATTCATCCCTCGTTCCTCTGTATCATTCATCGCTCACTCCTCGGTATCATTCATCCCTCGTTCCTCTGTATCATTCATCCCTCGTTCCTCTGTATCATTCATCGCTCACTCCTCTGTATCATTCATCACACTCATAATTCACTCCTCTATCATACATCGCTCATCACACTCATCATTCACATCTCTATCATACATCACACTCATCATTCACTCCTCTATCATTCATCACTCACTCCTCTGTATCATTCATCCCTCGTTCCTCTGTATCATTCATCCCTCACAACAGTAACTTTGTATCCAGTTAATAATCCCGGGAGGAATGAAGAGGAAATGTGTGTAGCGGGTGGACGGATTGCGCTGTGGCCTGGGGGCCTCCCTGTGGTGTCAGATCCCCTCCCCCCCCCCCCCCCCCGGTTGGGTGTCACACTGAATGTGTTTAGTTTGGCGGCTGCGGATCCCCGGTGGGGGGGGGGGCGCTCTCTCTCTCTCGGCTGCCGTCACACACCCTTTCCTCCCCACCCCCGCTCTTCCTCCTGGCGCCGTGCCGGGAATTATCCGCAGAGACTCCGCCATAAAGGGGGGGCTCCGGGGAACAAACACCGCTATCCCAAATCCACCAATTACAGCCATCGGGGGAGGGGGTTCATTTTCTGGGGGTTCAACTGTGAAAGTTTATCTGTCTGACATTCAAAGGTGTCCCCAAATATTCCACAGCTCCTCCCCCTCCCAGACACACCCACCGCACCTCTATATATATTCATATTGTTTATTAATAGCCCCCAGCAAGTGTCAGGGTAAGGAATAACCCTCAGCAATAATTACCCCCAACAAGTGTCAGGATAAGGAATACCCCTCAGCACTAATTACCCCAACAAGTGTCAGGGTAAGGAATACCCCTCAGCAATAATTACCCCCAACAAGTGTCAGGGTAAGGAATACCCCTCAGCAATAATTACCCCCAACAATTGTCAGGGTAAGGAATAACCCTCAGCAATAACTACCCCCAACAAGTGTCAGGGTAAGAAATAACCCTCAGTAATAATTACCCCCAACAAGTGTCGGTAAGGAATAACCCTCAGCAATAATTACCCCCAACAAGTGTCAGGGTAAGGAATAACCCTCAGCAATATTTACCCCCAACAAGTGTCAGGGTAAGGAATAACCCTCAGCAATAATTACCCCCAACAAGTGTCAGGGTAAGGAATAACCCTCAGCAATAATTACCCCAACAAGTGTCAGGGTAAGGAATAACCCTCAGCAATAATAGCCCCCAACAAGTGTCATGGTAAGAAATAACCCTCAACAATAATAACCCCAACAATTGTCAGGGTAAGGAATAACCCTCAGTAATAATTACCCCCAACAAGTGTCAGGGTAAGGAATAACCCTCAGCAATAATAACCCCCAACAAGTGTCATGGTAAGAAATAACCCTCAACAATAATAACCCCAACAATTGTCAGGGTAAGGAATAACCCTCAGTAATAATTACCCCCAACAAGTGTCAGGGTAAGGAATAACCCTCAGCAATAATAACCCCCAACAAGTGTCAGGGTAATGAATACCCCTCAGCAATAATAACCCCCAACACGTGTCAGGGTAAGGAATAACCCTCAGCAATAATTACCCCAACAAGTGTCAGGGTAAGGAATAACCCTCAGCAATAATTACCCCAACAAGTGTCAGGGTAAGGAATACCCCTCAGCAATAATTACCCCAACAAGTGTCAGGGTAAGGAATAACCCTCAGCAATAATTACCCCAACAAGTGTCAGGGTAAGGAATAACCCTCAGCAATAATAACCCCCAACAAGTGTCATGGTAAGAAATAACCCTCAACAATAATAACCCCAACAATTGTCAGGGTAAGGAATAACCCTCAGTAATAATTACCCCCAACAAGTGTCAGGGTAAGGAATAACCCTCAGCAATAATAACCCCCAACAAGTGTCAGGGTAATGAATACCCCTCAGCAATAATAACCCCCAACACGTGTCAGGGTAAGGAATAACCCTCAGCAATAATTACCCCAACAAGTGTCAGGGTAAGGAATAACCCTCAGCAATAATTACCCCAACAAGTGTCAGGGTAAGGAATACCCCTCAGCAATAATTACCCCAACAAGTGTCGGTAAGGAATAACCCTCAGCAATAATAAACCCCAACAAGTGTCAGGGTAAGGAATACCCCTCAGCAATAAGTACCCCAACAAGTGTCAGGGTAAGGAATACCCCTCAGCAATAATTATCCCAACAAGTGTCAGGGTAAGGAATACCCTTCAGCAATAATTACCCCAACAAGTGTCGGTAAGGAATAACCCTCAGCAATAATAACCCCCAACAAGTGTCAGGGTAAGGAATACCCCTCAGCAATAATAACCCCCAACAAGTGTCAGGGTAAGGAATAACCCTCAGCAATAATTACCCCAACAAGTGTCAGGGTAAGGAATAACCCTCAGCAATAATAACCCCCCAACAAGTGTCAGGGTAAGGAATACCCCTCAGCAATAATAACCCCAACAAGCGTCAGGGTAAGGAATACCCCTCAGCAATAATTACCCCCAACAAGTGTCAGGGTAAGGAAAACCCCTCAGCAATAATAACCCCAACAAGTGTCAGGGTAAGGAATAACCCTCAGCAATAATAACCCCCAGCAGTAGTCAGGGCAAGGAATAACCCTCAGCAATAATAACCCCCCAACAAGTGTCAGGGTAAGGAATACCCCTCAGCAATAATAACCCCAACAAGTGTCAGGGTAAGGAATAACCCTCAGCTATAATAACCCCCAACAAGTGTCAGGGCAAGGAATAACCCTCAGCAATAATAACCCCCAGCAGTAGTCAGGGCAAGGAATAACCCTCAGCAATAATAACCCCCCAACAAGTGTCAGGGCAAGGAATAACCCTCAGCAATAATAACCCCCAGCAGTAGTCAGGGCAAGGAATAACCCTCAGCAATAATAACCCCCCAACAAGTGTCAGGGTAAGGAATACCCCTCAGCAATAATAACCCCAACAAGTGTCAGGGTAAGGAATAACCCTCAGCAATAATAACCCCCAACAAGTGTCAGGGCAAGGAATAACCCTCAGCAATAATAACCCCCAGCAGTAGTCAGGGCAAGGAATAACCCTCAGCAATAATAACCCCCCAACAAGTGTCAGGGTAAGGAATACCCCTCAGCAATAATAACCCCAACAAGCGTCAGGGTAAGGAATACCCCTCAGCAATAATTACCCCCAACAAGTGTCAGGGTAAGGAATACCCCTCAGCAATAAAAACCCCAACAAGTGTCAGGGTAAGGGATAACCCTCAGCAATAATAACCCCCAACAAGTGTCAGGGTAAGGAATAACCCTCAGTAATAATAACCCCCAGCAGTAGTCAGGGTAAGGAATAACCCTCAGCAATAATAACCCCCAACAAGTGTCAGGGTAAGAAATACCCCTCAGAAATAATTACCCCCAACAAGTGTCAGGGTAAGGAATACCAATCAGCAATAATAACCCCAACAAGTGTCAGGGTAAGGAATACCCCTCAGCAATAATAACCCCCAGCAGTAGTCAGGGTAAGGAATAACCCTCAGCAATAATAACCCCCAGCAGTAGTCAGGGTAAGGAATACCCCTCAGCAATAATTACCCCCAACAAGTGTCGGTAAGGAATAACCCTCAGCAATAATAACCCCCAACAAGTGTCAGGGTAAGGAATAACCCTCAGCAATAATAACCCCCAACAAGTGTCAGGGTAAGGAATAACCCTCAGCAATAATTACCCCAACAAGTGTCAGGGTAAGGAATAACCCTCAGCAATAATAACCCCCAACAAGTGTCAGGGTAAGGAATAACCCTCAGCAATAATAACCCCCAACAAGTGTCAGGGCAAGGAATAACCCTCAGCAATAATTACACCCAACAAGTGTCAGGGTAAGGAATACCCCTCAGTAATAATAAACCCTACCAAGTGTCAGGGTAAGGAATAACCCTCAGCAATAATTACCCCAACAAGTGTCAGGGTAAGGAATACCCCTCAGCACTAATTACCCCAACAAGTGTCAGGGTAAGGAATACCCCTCAGCAATAATAACCCCAACAAGTGTCAGGGTAAGGAATAACCCTCAGCAATAATTACCCCCAACAAGTGTCAGGGTAAGGAATAACCCTCAGCAATAATTACCCCCAACAAGTGTCAGGGTAAGGAATACCCCTCAGCAATAATTACCCCCAACAAGTGTCAGGGTAAGGAATAACCCTCAGCAATAATTACCCCCAACAAGTGTCAGGGTAAGGAATAACCCTCAGCAATAATTACCCCCAACAAGTGTCAGGGTAAGGAATACCCCTCAGTACTAATTACCTCAACAATTGTCAGGGTAAGGAATAACCCTCAGCAATAATTACCCCCAACAAGTGTCAGGGCAAGGAATAACCCTCAGTAATAATTACCCCCAACAAGTGTCAGGGCAAGGAATAACCCTCAGTAATAATTACCCCCAACAATTGTCAGGGTAAGGAATACCCCTCAGCAATAATTACCCCAACAAGCGTCAGGTTAAGGAATACCCCTCAGCAATAATTACCCCAACAAGCGTCAGGTTAAGGAATACCCCTCAGCAATAATTACCCCAACAAGTGTCAGGGTAAGGAATAACCCTCAGCAATAATTACCCCCAACAAGTGTCAGGGTAAGGAATAACCCTCAGCAATAATTACCCCCAACAAGTGTCAGGGTAAGGAATAACCCTCAGCAATAATTACCCCCAACAAGTGTCAGGGTAAAGAATAACCCTCAGCAATAATTACCCCAACAAGTGTCAGGGTAAGGAATAACCCTCAGCAATAACTACCCCCAACAAGTGTCAGGGTAAGAAATAACCCTCAGTAATAATTACCCCAACAAGTGTCAGGGTAAGGAATAACCCTCAGCAATAATTACCCCCAACAAGTGTCAGGGTAAGGAATAACCCTCAGCAATATTTACCCCCAACAAGTGTCAGGGTAAGGAATAACCCTCAGCAATAATTACCCCCAACAAGTGTCAGGGTAAGGAATAACCCTCAGCAATAATTACCCCCAACAAGTGTCAGGGTAAGGAATAACCCTCAGCAATAATTACCCCAACAAGTGTCAGGGTAAGGAATAACCCTCAGCAATAATAACCCCCAACAAGTGTCATGGTAAGAAATAACCCTCAACAATAATAACCCCAACAATTGTCAGGGTAAGGAATAACCCTCAGTAATAATTACCCCCAACAAGTGTCAGGGTAAGGAATAACCCTCAGCAATAATAACCCCCAACAAGTGTCAGGGTAATGAATACCCCTCAGCAATAATAACCCCCAACACGTGTCAGGGTAAGGAATAACCCTCAGCAATAATTACCCCAACAAGTGTCAGGGTAAGGAATAACCCTCAGCAATAATTACCCCAACAAGTGTCAGGGTAAGGAATACCCCTCAGCAATAATTACCCCAACAAGTGTCAGGGTAAGGAATACCCCTCAGCAATAATTACCCCAACAAGTGTCGGTAAGGAATAACCCTCAGCAATAATAACCCCCAACAAGTGTCAGGGTAAGGAATACCCCTCAGCAATAATTACCCCAACAAGTGTCAGGGTAAGGAATACCCCTCAGCAATAATTATCCCAACAAGTGTCAGGGTAAGGAATACCCTTCAGCAATAATTACCCCAACAAGTGTCGGTAAGGAATAACCCTCAGCAATAATAACCCCCAACAAGTGTCAGGGTAAGGAATACCCCTCAGCAATAATAACCCCCAACAAGTGTCAGGGTAAGGAATAACCCTCAGCAATAATTACCCCAACAAGTGTCAGGGTAAGGAATAACCCTCAGCAATAATAACCCCCCAACAAGTGTCAGGGTAAGGAATACCCCTCAGCAATAATAACCCCAACAAGCGTCAGGGTAAGGAATACCCCTCAGCAATAATTACCCCCAACAAGTGTCAGGGTAAGGAAAACCCCTCAGCAATAATAACCCCAACAAGTGTCAGGGTAAGGAATAACCCTCAGCAGTAATAACCCCCAACAAGTGTCAGGGCAAGGAATAACCCTCAGCAATAATAACCCCCAGCAGTAGTCAGGGCAAGGAATAACCCTCAGCAATAATAACCCCCCAACAAGTGTCAGGGTAAGGAATACCCCTCAGCAATAATAACCCCAACAAGCGTCAGGGTAAGGAATACCCCTCAGCAATAATTACCCCCAACAAGTGTCAGGGTAAGGAATACCCCTCAGCAATAATAACCCCAACAAGTGTCAGGGTAAGGGATAACCCTCAGCAATAATAACCCCCAACAAGTGTCAGGGTAAGGAATAACCCTCAGTAATAATAACCCCCAGCAGTAGTCAGGGTAAGGAATAACCCTCAGCAATAATAACCCCCAACAAGTGTCAGGGTAAGAAATACCCCTCAGAAATAATTACCCCCAACAAGTGTCAGGGTAAGGAATACCCCTCAGCAATAATAACCCCAACAAGTGTCAGGGTAAGGAATACCCCTCAGCAATAATAACCCCCAGCAGTAGTCAGGGTAAGGAATACCCCTCAGCAATAATTACCCCAACAAGTGTCGGTAAGGAATAACCCTCAGCAATAATAACCCCCAACAAGTGTCAGGGTAAGGAATAACCCTCAGCAATAATAACCCCCAACAAGTGTCAGGGTAAGGAATAACCCTCAGCAATAATTACCCCAACAAGTGTCAGGGTAAGGAATAACCCTCAGCAATAATAACCCCCCAACAAGTGTCAGGGTAAGGAATACCCCTCAGCAATAATAACCCCAACAAGCGTCAGGGTAAGGAATACCCCTCAGCAATAATTACCCCCAACAAGTGTCAGGGTAAGGAATAACCCTCAGCAATAATAACCCCCAACAAGTGTCAGGGTAAGGAAAAACCCTCAGCAATAATAACCCCCAACAAGTGTCAGGGCAAGGAATAACCCTCAGCAATAATAACCCCCAGCAGTAGTCAGGGCAAGGAATAACCCTCAGCAATAATACCCCCCCAACAAGTGTCAGGGTAAGGAATACCCCTCAGCAATAATAACCCCAACAAGCGTCAGGGTAAGGAATACCCCTCAGCAATAATTACCCCCAACAAGTGTCAGGGTAAGGGATAACCCTCAGTAATAATAACCCCCAACAAGTGTCAGGGTAAGGAATACCCCTCAGTAATAATAACCTCAACAAGTGTCAGGGTAAGGAATAACCCTCAGCAATAATAACCCCCAACAAGTGTCAGGGCAAGGAATAACCCTCAGCAATAATAACCCCCAGCAGTAGTCAGGGCAAGGAATAACCCTCAGCAATAATACCCCCCCAACAAGTGTCAGGGTAAGGAATACCCCTCAGCAATAATAACCCCAACAAGCGTCAGGGTAAGGAATACCCCTCAGCAATAATTACCCCCAACAAGTGTCAGGGTAAGGGATAACCCTCAGTAATAATAACCCCCAACAAGTGTCAGGGTAAGGAATAACCCTCAGTAATAATAACCCCCAGCAGTAGTCAGGGTAAGGAATAACCCTCAGCAATAATAACCCCCAACAAGTGTCAGGGTAAGGAATACCCCTCAGAAATAATTACCCCCAACAAGTGTCAGGGTAAGGAATACCCCTCAGCGATAATAACCCCAACAAGTGTCAGGGTAAGGAATACCCCTCAGCAATAATAACCCCCAGCAGTAGTCAGGGTAAGGAATACCCCTCAGCAATAATTACCCCCAACAAGTGTCAGGGCAAGGAATAACCCTCAGCAATAATAACCCCCAGCAGTAGTCAGGGCAAGGAATAACCCTCAGCAATAATAACCCCCCAACAAGTGTCAGGGTAAGGAATACCCCTCAGCAATAATAACCCCAACAAGCATCAGGGTAAGGAATACCCCTCAGCAATAATTACCCCCAACAAGTGTCAGGGTAAGGAATACCCCTCAGAAATAATTACCCCCAACAAGTGTCAGGGTAAGGAATACCCCTCAGCAATAATAACCCCCAGCAGTAGTCAGGGTAAGGAATAACCCTCAGCAATAATAACCCCCAGCAGTAGTCAGGGTAAGGAATAACCCTCAGCAATAATAACCCCCCAACAAGTGTCAGGGTAAGGAATACCCCTCAGAAATAATAACCCCAACAAGCATCAGGGTAAGGAATACCCCTCAGCAATAATTACCCCCAACAAGTGTCAGGGTAAGGAATACCCCTCAGAAATAATTACCCCCAACAAGTGTCAGGGTAAGGAATACCCCTCAGCAATAATAACCCCCAGCAGTAGTCAGGGTAAGGAATAACCCTCAGCAATAATAACCCCCAGCAGTAGTCAGGGTAAGGAATAACCCTCAGCAATAATAACCCCCCAACAAGTGTCAGGGTAAGGAAAACCCCTCAGAAATAATAACCTCAACAAGTGTCAGGGTAAGGAATAACCCTCAGCAATAATAACCCCCAGCAGTAGTCAGGGTAAGGAATAACCCTCAGCAATAATAACCCCAACAAGTGTCAGGGTAAGGAATAACCCTCGGCAATAATTACCCCCAGCAGTAGTCAGGGCAAGCAGTAAGCCCCCACATAATGACCCCCAGCATTAGAACCCTTTCATAATATTTTTTCCCTAAAATACTAAAAGAAGTGAAATATTTCCCCTCTGTAACCTGCAATGGGTCCCTCCAGTGACTGGCGGCCTGCTTCTCTACTGCAAGCTCTTCCTCTACTTCCATGCCAGAACGCAGCCCCTCCCCCCCAGCACCATTTTATTCTGCGGGGCCTCTGCATTCACAGCGTGAATGGGAATCGATGCATTTTTTGTGACCCCATAGAGAAGAATATCCCCCACTTCCTGTCCCTGTGACCCCTGTACAGGAAATGGGGGAAGTGGTTGTCACCAGACCAGGAAGTTACAGACAGCAATGAAAACACCCCTCCCCCACCATCAGTGCTGGGGGGGGGGGGGGGGTCTCATAATAGGCTGATCGTTAGGAAAGTCGCTGCGACGTCGGCGTCTCGGCTGCACCAATGGCGATTATCGGGATAAATAAAAATTGTTTTATTGAGAAATTGTCCCAGCGGACTGCGAAAATCACGACGCCTAAGGCGCAGCGGCGGGGGGGGGGGGGGACGGAGGGGGATCTGCGCTGACGGGTGATAAATTCTCCTCTGCAGGTTGTGAAATATTCTAATTTATTATCCAATCACACGGCGGATTCCTCGGGGAACACTGCGCTCTTTGTGTGCTTCGCCGTACCTGGAAACGATGAAACCGCGTCCAAACATTACCAGGAAGAGCGAGCGCACAATGTACTTCCTGATGGAGTATATATATATATATATATATAGATATTTCCTCTCCATTCTGTCTCTTCCCGAAACGTATTTATTTATTCCAGCTTCCAGCTAATAACCAAATCTTCTTCTTCCCCCATCAGCTGAAAGGAGGCCAGTGGAGGGATCGGGAGAGAGGGGTGGAGGCAGTGAATGGAGGTCAGTGGAGGGATCGGGAGAGAGGGGTGGAGGCAGTGAATGGAGGTCAGTGGAGGGATCGGGAGAGAGGGGTGAGGACACTGAATGGAGGTCAGTGGAGGGATCGGGAGAGAGGGGTGGGGGGAGTGATTGGAGGTCAGTGGAGGGATCGGGAGAGAGGGGTGGGGGCAGTGAATGGAGGGCAGTGGAGGGATCGGGAGAGAGGGGTGGAGGCAGTGAATGGAGGGCAGTGGAGGGATCGGGAGAGAGGGGTGGGGGCAGTGAATGGAGGTCAGTGGAGGGATCGGGAGAGAGGGGTGGAGGCAGTGAATGGAGGGCAGTGGAGGGATCGGGAGAGAGGGGTGGAGGCAGTGAATGGAGGGCAGTGGAGGGATCGGGAGAGAGGGGTGGGGGCAGTGAATGGAGGTCAGTGGAGGGATCGGGAGAGAGGGGTGGAGGCAATGAATGGAGGGCAGTGGAGGGATCGGGAGAGAGGGGTGGAGGCAGTGAATGGAGGTCAGTGGAGGGATGAGGAGAGAGGGGTGGGGGGAGTGATTGGAGGTCAGTGGAGGGATCGGGAGAGAGGGGTGGAGGCAGTGAATGGAGGGATCGGGAGAGAGGGGTGGGGGCAGTGAATGGAGGTCAGTGGAGGGATCGGGAGAGAGGGGTGGAGGCAGTGAATGGAGGGCAGTGGAGGGATCGGGAGAGAGGGGTGAGGACACTGAATGGAGGTCAGTGGAGGGATCGGGAGAGAGGGGTGGGGGGAGTGACTGGAGGGCAGTGGAGGGATCGGGAGAGAGGGGTGGGGGCAGTGAATGAAGGGCAGTGGAGGGATCGGGAGAGAGGGGTGGAGGCAGTGAATGGAGGGCAGTGGAGGGATCGGGAGAGAGGGGTGGGGGCAGTGAATGGAGGTCAGTGGAGGGATCGGGAGAGAGGGGTGGAGGCAGTGAATGGAGGGCAGTGGAGGGATCGGGAGAGAGGGGTGGAGGCAGTGAATGGAGGGCAGTGGAGGGATCGGGAGAGAGGGGTGGGGGCAGTGAATGGAGGTCAGTGGAGGGATCGGGAGAGAGGGGTGGGGGGAGTGATTGGAGGTCAGTGGAGGGATCGGGAGAGAGGGGTGGAGGCAGTGAATGGAGGGATCGGGAGAGAGGGGTGGGGGCAGTGAATGGAGGTCAGTGGAGGGATCGGGAGAGAGGGGTGAGGACACTGAATGGAGGTCAGTGGAGGGATCGGGAGAGAGGGGTGGGGGGAGTGATTGGAGGTCAGTGGAGGGATCGGGAGAGAGGGGTGGGGGGAGTGATTGGAGGGCAGTGGAGGGATCGGGAGAGAGGGGTGGGGGCAGTGAATGGAGGGCAGTGGAGGGATCGGGAGAGAGGGGTGGAGGCAGTGAATGGAGGGCAGTGGAGGGATCGGGAGAGAGGGGTGGGGGCAGTGAATGGAGGTCAGTGGAGGGATCGGGAGAGAGGGGTGGAGGCAGTGAATGGAGGGCAGTGGAGGGATCGGGAGAGAGGGGTGGAGGCAGTGAATGGAGGGCAGTGGAGGGATCGGGAGAGAGGGGTGGGGGCAGTGAATGGAGGTCAGTGGAGGGATCGGGAGAGAGGGGTGGAGGCAATGAATGGAGGGCAGTGGAGGGATCGGGAGAGAGGGGTGGAGGCAGTGAATGGAGGTCAGTGGAGGGATCGGGAGAGAGGGGTGGGGGGAGTGATTGGAGGTCAGTGGAGGGATCGGGAGAGAGGGGTGGAGGCAGTGAATGGAGGGATCGGGAGAGAGGGGTGGGGGCAGTGAATGGAGGTCAGTGGAGGGATCGGGAGAGAGGGGTGGAGGCAGTGAATGGAGGGCAGTGGAGGGATCGGGAGAGAGGGGTGAGGACACTGAATGGAGGTCAGTGGAGGGATCGGGAGAGAGGGGTGGGGGGAGTGACTGGAGGGCAGTGGAGGGATCGGGAGAGAGGGGTGGGGGCAGTGAATGAAGGGCAGTGGAGGGATCGGGAGAGAGGGGTGGGGGGAGTGATTGGAGGTCAGTGGAGGGATCGGGAGAGAGGGGTGGAGGCAGTGAATGGAGGGATCGGGAGAGAGGGGTGAGGACACTGAATGGAGGTCAGTGGAGGGATCGGGAGAGAGGGGTGGGGGGAGTGACTGGAGGGCAGTGGAGGGATCGGGAGAGAGGGGTGGGGGCAGTGAATGAAGGGCAGTGGAGGGATCGGGAGAGAGGGGTGGAGGCAGTGAATGGAGGGCAGTGGAGGGATCGGGAGAGAGGGGTGGGGGCAGTGAATGGAGGTCAGTGGAGGGATCGGGAGAGAGGGGTGGAGGCAGTGAATGGAGGGCAGTGGAGGGATCGGGAGAGAGGGGTGGAGGCAGTGAATGGAGGGCAGTGGAGGGATCGGGAGAGAGGGGTGGGGGCAGTGAATGGAGGTCAGTGGAGGGATCGGGAGAGAGGGGTGGGGGGAGTGATTGGAGGTCAGTGGAGGGATCGGGAGAGAGGGGTGGGGGGAGTGATTGGAGGTCAGTGGAGGGATCGGGAGAGAGGGGTGGAGGCAGTGAATGGAGGGATCGGGAGAGAGGGGTGGGGGCAGTGAATGGAGGTCAGTGGAGGGATCGGGAGAGAGGGGTGGGGGGAGTGAATGGAGGTCAGTGGAGGGATCGGGAGAGAGGGGTGGGGGAGTGATTGGAGGTCAGTGGAGGGATCGGGAGAGAGGGGTGGAGGCAGTGAATGGAGGGATCGGGAGAGAGGGGTGGAGGCAGTGAATGGAGGTCAGTGGAGGGATCGGGAGAGAGGGGTGGGGGCAGTGAATGGAGGGCAGTGGAGGGATCGGGAGAGAGGAGTGGAGGACAGTGAATTGGAGGTCAGTGGAGGGATCGGGAGAGAGGGGTGGAGGCAGTGAATGGAGGGCAGTGGAGGGATCGGGAGAGAGGGGTGGAGGCAGGTAAGGAATAGGGTGAGGGGTAGAGACGGATCAGTATAGGGATGGTATTGGATGGTGGGGGAGGATCAGCTGACCCAGGTGGGAGGTGTAGATGGAGAAGAGGAGGAGTCTTAGTTATCATAATAACTAAGAAGAAATATAAATGGTAAATAATAATTTATAATAAATACAAAAATAATATTTATAAATAATAAATACTGATAATAATTTATTGAATTAGTTAAATAATTAGAAATTCATACAAGTGATGTTATAGATTATTATGATTGGAGGAGGAGCCTGCGCTGCCCCCTGCAGGACACATGCAGACCATTGCACACATTGCCTGCCAGGAGAAGGGAGAACTCCAAGCCTCTCACTTCCTGTTGTGTCTATGGGACAGGAAGTAAAGGGAAATCTCCCATACGGGGACACAGATGACGGGGGTTACATCCCTCCTTACCATCCACAATGAGCTTTCAGCTGTGACCTCAATAAGAAGAGAATTCCCCCGAGTGAAGATGGAAGATTCCAGCGCTGGAAATGTCGGATTGTGGAATGAACGGTGAATGTGATTTATGAAAGATTTGTCTCCATATATATGGACTGCTGCAGGAGAGATGCTGGAAATTGGAGAGACATCCCCCCGATGGAATGATAGAATGATGAAATGATGGAATGATGGAAGAATGATGAAATGATGGAATGGTGGAAAAATGATGGAATGACTGAATGATGGAAGAATGATGGAATGATGAAATTATGGAATGATGGAAGAATGATGGAATGATGAAATTATGGAAAATTGAAATGATGGAATGATGAAAAGATGGAATTATTAAATGATGGAATGATGGAAGAATGGAATGATGAAATGATGGAATGATAGAATGATGGAAGAATGATGATATGATGAAAAGATGGAATGATAGAAGAATGATGGAATGAAGGAAGAATGATGGAATGATGAAAAGATGGAATGATGGAATTATTAAATGATGGAATGATGATGAAATTATGGAATGACGGAATGATGGAATGATGGAATGATGGAATGAGGAAATGATGGAATGATGGAAATGATGGAATGATGGAAATGATGGAATGATGGCTATACACCCTTTCCAACAAACTTTGCAATGAAAAATAAGGATACTTACTGTTTGACAGGTTCGTACCATTTACATTTTTGACAGCAAGGCCAATTCTTACTTTCATGAAGAGTACCTCTATAGGGTTACAGTGTGAAGGCCCCACCGACATCCAAAGACATCTTTTCAGCACCTGTTACTTCTATACAAAGTCTGCGGAAGAGACACCAGAATTTATCCAAAGAATCTCTAATCTTGTTCCCAGTGCACTACATTGTGATCTCATCATACAGACCGACTGCACAAGTCGTTGTTTATAAAATAAAGAAAGCTTGCAGGGGAAATGCCATTTGCTTTGCTTTATAAATGTCAGTTTTTGCTGCAGCAGGTTCTATACATGGTACAGATGCGCCACTAAAGGCAGACTAAGGGGACCTCCCAGGCACTGAATTAAAAGGAATTTTTCATTTAGTGTTATTTCTCATTTTTATGCTTTCACTTTAAGCATCAGTAAATCACTGCTCATTTAAAAATGATATTTTTTACAAACTTGTCCCCCAGGTCAGTTCCCCGACCCCCATAACCATTGTATACCCAATTACTTCCATATAAGCCTTCAAAATAGTCACTTTGTATGTTTTCATTTTGGGTCCCATGGGCATCAATGGGGTTCGTTATTCAGTTCCGAACGTTTGTTATGTTCGAAAGTTCTGGTGCGCACCGAGCAGGAGGTCGTTCCGCCCATCTCTAATCAGGAATTTTAGAGTGCGATGAAGTCCTCCCTTGGCGGCGTCATGTGACTGGAGCTGGGGAGGAGCTAGGGAGAGCCTCCATCCCTCTGAACTGCTACTGCCTGTCTCTGAGTTCTGACAGGCGGCAGGAGCTGTGCAGCAACTGTCATTGGTAGAGCTGGGGGGATGAGGGGGTTTGGACCCCCATATCCCCCCCTTATCTATGCCCCTGGTAACTAAGAACACCACGGCATGGGGGGATTCTGCATTTTCAGTTTACACTTTTAGGAGCTGTAACCAATGAGGTGAGGGATACTGGATGATGACCACCACCCCATGTGTAATCTAAATCTATCAAGGGGTCAGATAGGTGATAAGATCACTGAAACCTCCAGTGCAAGATTCATATGTTGGGGCACCAAGGAAACAGGTAGATAGGGTACGTATGCTGCATCCCATCTATTCTAATAAGGGGATATGCTACATTGTTATGCTACAAAGGCTTCATGTCCACTTTATTCATCCAAAATCATTTATATAATCTTCTCCAAAAAGTAAAATCATTCCATTATCATTTATGATGGATACAGGACTTATCTTCTTTGGAGTGTTATCCGGGTCCTCCTGGTCAATATCTACATAGAGAGCTCACCAGAGGTGTATTTTGGTTTTGTGCTGCCCTAGGCAAGAATAAAATTGTGCGCCCCCCCCCCCCCATATACATTTTTCCCACTCATTTTTTAACGGATGTAACCCCCTTCAAATTTGAAGGACTACAAGTCCCAGTATGAACCCCTGAGATCTCACGAGAGGGGGGGGGGGTAAGAGGGGGTGGGAGAGAGAGGGAGAGAGAGAGGGCGTGAGGGAGGGAGAGAGAGAGGGGGTGGGTGAGGGAGGGAGAGAGAGAGTGGGGGGGAGAGAGAGAGTGGGGGTGAGAGAGAGAGGGGGGATGAGAGAGAGGGGGGAAATCGAAGAGAGAGAGGGGGGATGAGAGAGAGAGAGAGGTGAGAGAGAGAGAGAGAGAGGGAGAGGATGAGAGAGAGAGTAGGGGGGTGAGAGAGGGGGGGGTTGAGAGAGAGAGCGAGAGACAGGTGGGATTAGAGAGAGAGAGAGGGGGGTGAGAGAGGGGGGGTGAGAGGGGGATGAGAGAGGGATGAGAGCAAGAGAGAGAGAGGGGGGATGAGAGAGAGAGTGGGGTGATAGAGAAAGAGAGAGGGGGTGAGAGAGAGAGAGGGAGGTGAGAAAGAGGGAGAGAGAGAGAGGAGGGGTGAGAGAGTGAGAGAGGAGCAGTGAAAGAGGTAGTTCTAGCAACCAGTGGCCAATAGTGTCTCAGGTGGAGGGGGTGGCTTTTTTGCTGCCCCCCTGCAAAGTGCCGCCCTAGGCCTGGGCCTTGTTGGCCTAGGCCAAAATACAGCACTGGAGCTCACTCATGTGGCTGCACTTCTTTGGGGGCTTCTCCTCTGAGACATCTTTTTCTGTAAGATTGTCCCATGGAGGTGATTATGGAATAGAGAAACTTCACCTGGAGGAAGATGAGTAATGTTCCAGTGAAGTGTCTCACGCTACATTAGAGAAGCAGCTCTGCTGCCAAGCTTTTTATCTGATATGATTTCGTCCCATAGATAATTTTCACAAATTGCTTTTCTTGGAATTGTTTTGTTCTAACAATCCCAGTTACCGCCTTTCTCAGGTTTATGAGGAATCTGAACTGGAAGACTCCCTATGAGATGAAGACTCCGATCTTCTGTGACGATGGGAACAATACTTTGTTTCTTTGGAGAATTATCTGGGTCCTCCTGGTCCATATCTTCATAGAGAGATCACTCGTGTGGCTGCACTACTTCTGAGACTTTTCCTCGTAGACTCATTTTGCTGTCGGATCATCTGCTGGGGCGATTATGGAATAGAGAAACTTCACCTGGAGGAAGATGAGTAATGTTCCAGTGAAGTGTCTTATGTTACATTTATAATTGGAGAAGCAGCTCTGCTGCCAAACTCTTTATCTGATAAGACTTCTTCACAGATAGTTCTTAAAAATTGCTTTTCTTGGAATAGTTTTGCTCTAACAAACCAGGTTACTGCCTTTCTCAGGTTTATAAAAAACAAATTGAAAAGGATTAAAAGAGGTGCATGGAAGCCACCCCCCAGTCTGATGTACTCACCCCCCAGTCTGATGTACTCACCCCCCAGTCTGATGTACTCACCCCCCAGTCTGATGTACTCACCCCCCAGTCTGATGTACTCACCCCCCAGTCTGATGTACTCACCCTCCAGTCTGATGTACTCACCCTCCAGTCTGATGTACTCACCCTCCAGTCTGATGTACTCACCCCCCAGTCTGATGTACTCACCCCCCAGTCTGATGTACTCACCCCCCAGTCTGATGTACTCACCCCCCAGTCTGATGTACTCACCCCCCAGTCTGATGTACTCACCCCCCAGTCTGATGTACTCACCCCCCAGTCTGATGTACTCACCCTCCAGTCTGATGTACTCACCCTCCAGTCTGATGCACTCACCCCCCAGTCTGATGTACTCACCCTCCAGTCTGATGCACTCACCCCCCAGTCTGATATACTCACCCTCCAGTCTGATGTACTCACCCCCCAGTCTGATATACTCACCCTCCAGTCTGATGTACTCACCCCCCAGTCTGATGTACTCACCCCCCAGTCTGATGTACTCACCCCCCAGTCTGATGTACTCACCCTCCAGTCTGATGCACTCACCCCCCAGTCTGATGTACTCACCCCCCAGTCTGATGTACTCACCCCCCAGTCTGATGTACTCACCCCCCAGTCTGATGTACTCACCCCCCAGTCTGATGTACTCACCCCCCAGTCTGATGTACTCACCCCCCAGTCTGATGTACTCACCCTCCAGTCTGCCACCAACCAAGTAGACCTGTCTCATGATATAAATAAAGAACAGGGGTTTAGTTGACACGCATTTGCAAACGCATGTGTAAGCTGCAGAGCCACGACACGGCACCCTGTTTTACCTGCAGTCCTAACACTTTTAAATTTGAATGTCTCCACACTGGGAGCACATGGCTGCTAATGGATGGATAGGAGGCAGGTGAGAGGGAGCAGCCAAAACTTCCCCCAACCCACCTCCATCCATGACTGGTCTAGTATCTCAATGCCCTAATAGCAATGTTCTTAAGATGGTACAAAACTGAAAAGGACCAGCTGAGAAGCATTACACCTCCATACACCTCCAATCCCTTGGCGGATGCAGTGTAAAACACAGATTGGGACTTTATATGAGGCATTGGCCTGTATAGCTCAGTGCCTCCATCCCTAATTTCATAAAATATTTGGGACTTTACATGAGACAAGCAGATCATGCTATTGGTCTCCATCCCTGTATATGAAAAAACTGGGGTCAAATCAGACTGCATCCACCAAAAACACATGGTGGATGGATTCTAATTTGACCCCAGTTTTTTCATATACAGGGATGGAGACCAATAGCATGATCTGCTTGTCTCATGTAAAGTCCCAAATATTTTATGAAATTAGGGATGGAGGCACTGAGCTATACAGGCCAATGCCTCATATAAAGTCCCAATCTGTGTTTTACACTGCATCCGCCAAGGGGTTGGAGGTGTATGGAGGTGTAATGCTTCTCAGCTGGTCCTTTTCAGTTTGTACCATCTTAAGAACATTGCTATTAGAGCATTGAGATACTAGACCAGTCATGGATGGAGGTGGGTTGGGGGAAGTTTGGGCTGCTCCCTCTTACCTGCCTCCTATCCATCCATTAGCAGCCATGTGCTCCCAGTGTGGAGACATTCAAATTTAAAAGTGTTAGGACTGCAGGTAAAACAGGGTGCCGTGTCGTGGCTCTGCAGCTTACACATGCGTTTGCAAATGCGTGTCAACTAAACCCCTGTTCTTTATTTATATTGAGACAGGTCTACTTGGTTGGTGGCAGACTGGGGGGTGAGTACATCAGACTGGGGGGTGAGTACATCAGACTGGGGGGTGAGTACATCAGACTGGAGGGTGAGTACATCAGACTGGAGGGTGAGTATATCAGACTGGAGGGTGAGTACATCAGACTGGAGGGTGAGTACATCAGACTGGAGGGTGAGTACATCAGACTGGGGGGTGAGTATATCAGACTGGAGGGTGAGTACATCAGACTGGAGGGTGAGTACATCAGACTGGGGGGTGAGTACATCAGACTGGGGGGTGAGTGCATCAGACTGGAGGGTGAGTACATCAGACTGGGGGGTGAGTACATCAGACTGGAGGGTGAGTACATCAGACTGGGGGGTGAGTACATCAGACTGGAGGGTGAGTACATCAGACTGGGGGGTGAGTATATCAGACTGGGGGGGTGAGTACATCAGACTGGAGGGTGAGTACATCAGACTGGGGGGTGAGTACATCAGACTGGGGGGTGAGTACATCAGACTGGGGGGAGAGTATATCAGACTGGGGGGTGAGTACATCAGACTGGGGGGTGGCTTCCATGCACCTCTTTTAATCCTTTTCAATTTGTTTTTTTCCGATATAGGGATGGAGACGCTGGGCATACCTGCCGGTGTCTCACTTAAAGTCCCACATAGCCCACATTGTCTATGTTCTCAGGTTTATGAGGAACCTGAACTGGAAGACTCCCTAATCCCTATGAGATGAAGACTCCGATCTTCTGTGACGATGGGAACAATACTTTGTTTCTTCGGAGAATTATCTGGGTCCTCCTGGTCCATATCTTCATAGAGAGATCACTCGTGTGGCTGCACTTCTTCTGGGACTTTTCCTCGTAGACTCATTTTGATGTCGGATCATCTGCTGGGGCGATTATGGAATAGAGAAACTTCACCTGGAGGGAGATGAGGAATGTTCCAGTGAAGTGTCTCACACTATATTAGAGAATCAGCTCTGCTGCCAAGCTTTTTATCTGATATGATTTCTTACCGTAGATAATTCTCACAAATTGCTTTCCTTGGAATTGTTTTGTTCTAACAAACCCAGTTATGGCCTTTCTCAGGTTTATGAGGAATCTGACCTGGAAGACTCCCCAAGAGATGAAGACCCGGATCTTTGGTGATGATGGGTATAATACTTATGTAGCACAGTCCCCATAAGGACTGCCAGATTTCACACCCGAGGGTCCCCCTGAGTTACTAACAGCAACCTCGGCAAAAGAACAGATTCTCACTTTTCCTCCTTGGCTCGCTCCAATAACCAGTCCAGGGGTTTTGGTTGTTTTGTGTTTTATTATAAGTTAGGGATGGGAGAAGGGAATAGTGGGATACTCCGAATTAACTATTCACAATGTCGGAGGACTTCTATCTTCATGTACAGCCAGGCTGTTGATTCGCCCTGCCACTAAAGGTGAATTGGAATTGAGTCTCTTTCCTAAGATGACTTGGTGAACTATTGATTGTCCTCAGGACACTCTACTCAGCATCCTCTCTCTCTTTTTACTGCTGACACCCGTCCACTGACTATCCTACACATGGGGGGGGGGGCCCCCTCAGGTCAGGCCCTTTGACACAAGTCCCTGTACTCACAATACTGTTTTTCCAGGGTCTCCAGTGTCTCCCCTTCAGTCAGCTCTCCTGGGATCAGCTCCTCTCATCCATTCCTCCGGCCCTCACTACAACCTCCTGTGACCACGTGCCACTGCTACAGAGGAGGAGGCAGCCATTCCCCCCCTCCCTCCGGGACTCCACTCTCCAGCCAAAGACCCCACAGCACATGTGCTCCTGGCTTTTATACATTATCCCAGAATGCACTGAGGTGACCTGCCACTGCCAATTGCCAGGACTGTATCAAAGCCTATGTATTCATTTGTCAGGCTTCCTCCCACTGTCCAACATGCCTCCCTATTGGATCAGTGTGAAACTCAACTCAATGAATCGCATGCTGAGCACAATGAGCAGACAGATCCTGCTCTCTGGTAAGCAAAGAGCAACATAGACTTGCCTGCAGCTCCTCAGGTAAGCAGACAGAGCCAAAAACTATACTTTCTCCGTAGCACCGACCTAGGAGGGTGCTACACTCACCCCCGCCAAACTGAGCCATGTCCTCACTAGCACCGACCTAGGAGCATGCTACACTTAGTTTCTTTGCTGCATTATCTGGGTCCTCCTAGTCATGATTAGGGTATGACCGATGCCCACTCCTGTTCTTACCATAAAAACCACCCACCTTCTAATCCTCTAAACAAATGATACTGACAACGACTTTGGATAAAATTGTGGCCTGTTAGGCCATTTTATTAACAACCAATTTAAACATAGTAAACAGTAAACCAATAAATACTCCAGTACACATAAGAGAATCAGGGGTTGTTGGTCTTGGGAGGCACCAAAAATCCAATTCAAAAATGGTATCAGTATCCAAGAAAACCCAACGGTCCCCAGCCGCGAAACACCAGCTCAGGAACAACCCACTTTTCCACTGATACCCTTTGTTAACACATCCCGGTTAAACCCCTATTAACCGGGATACACTATAGGGCTCCATACCGTAGATGGGTCACCCTATGCACTGACCAAAAAACCTGTTACCGCCTCCAAAGACCCCCAACCGCCACAGCACACAGGTGTGACACCTTACACCTGTGAGCCCCGCCACACTCGCAGAGCCCGTTGAACTCCATCCTGAATCCCAAGAGTCCACAAGTCGGTACCAACCGCATTCAGATGCACACCGTCACCCCGCAAATAACGCCACGTATCCACCTCCAGCTCCCCATGCCTAACTACCACACCCCCATTACGGCAAACAAAACGGCCAACCGCCTTGTTCACCTTAATCCGGGCCTTGTTCAGACTCACAGCGGACCTGGCAAAACGCCAAGAGGTCCGACCCACAATGTCCGACCAAACTATAACCATGTCGGGAAAAGATGTGCGCAGTCTGAGAAAATCAAACTTGATGTCTCGTATGAGCAGGCGCATGGAACGGACCCCCAGATCGTTGCCCCCTGCATGCAGCACCAGGACGCCCGGGGCCCGGTCCAACCGAGCAAAACGATGCACTTCCGGGAGGACCCTGCACCAGATCAAACCCGGCACTCCAATCCAGCGGACAACAGCCTCCTCCCGAGAAAAACCCAATTGGCGCCCGTTGGGCCGCACTTCAGCCCTCTTGGCCCCCCAGAACACATATGAATGCCCCACGATCCATATCAGGCACGCTGCTCCCTCTGTAATGAAACAGCAAGAAAACATGACAAAACAGGACACACCACAGAGCCCCCCCGACGTACCACAAATCACAACAAATGAGGACGAACGTACAACTTGAAACGGTTAGACTCCCATCTACCAATACGCCTCAACACTGAGTCATCCACACCCCACCTGGCAGCCTCCGTAGCCGCCCCGATGCGGAAAGAGTGCGAAGAATAATCCCCGGTCTTGTAGCCCAACACAGCTAAACACCTGCCCAACACCGCCCTGAACTGAAACCTGGACACGGACGAGCCGTCCAGGTGTACCAAGAAAGACCCCCCAACCGGGGGGCACGCTCCCAGAAACTCCCTTACCACCGCCACCGGGCAGAGGGGGGAACCCCCCACCCTATACAAACGAACATACGTACCTCTACCGGCCTGGTCGGTCTTGGACCTCCGAAGAAAGATCACAACCGCCGAAGCGGAGAGACTCACCTCTCCCACCAAAAGGCCCCCAGGAACACTCCTATTAGCACTCACCAATTCTCCAATGCGGAACGCCCCAAAAAAGGCCAAAACAAAGGCCGTCCTGAACAACAACGCCTCATACGGAGAGGAGCAGGAGCTGCCCACCTGCCGTGCCAACTCCTCCCTCTGCGACTGACAGACCGCTCTGCGACTGACAGACTGCTCTGCGACTGACAGACTGCTCTGCGACTGACCGACGGTGCTCTGCGACTGACCGACTGGTGAGTATATTTGCGACTGGTGAGTATATTTGCGACTGGTGAGTATATTTGCAACTGGTGAGTATCTGCGACTGGTGAGTATCTGCGACTGGGGAGTATCTGCGACTGGTGAGTATCTTTGCGACTGGTGAGTATCTTTGCGACTGGTGAGTATCTTTGCGACTGGTGAGTATCTTTGCGACTGGTGAGTATCTTGCGGGAGAGATTCTTTGCGACTGGTGAGTATCTTGCGACTGGTGAGTATCTTGCGACTGGTGAGTATCCTTGCGTCTGTGCTATCTTTGCGACTGGTGAGTATCTTTGCGTCTGTGCTATCTTTGCGACTGGAGAGTATCTTTGCGTCTGTGCTATCTTTGCGACTGGTGAGTATCTTTGCGTCTGTGCTATCTTTGCGACTGGTGAGTATCTTTGCGTCTGTGCTATCTTTGCGACTGGTAAGTATCTTAGCGACTGGTTAGTTTATTAGAGACTGGTGAGTACCCCAGGTTTAGTACCAGGGAAGTTAGAGGTAGGGTAGGTAAGGAAGAGCAGGTCGTTAACATTATCCCCATAGAGTAGTGGGTAATAATGTCCGACAGGATTGGGGGTGCCACTCAGTGCACTTCTTGCGGCATGTATGCGTTCCTTGATGATCCAATCGAGGACGAATACTGCTGTGCGAGATGTGAGCAACTGGTTGCTCTGGAAGCCCACATCGTGGATCTAAAGAACACAGTGACAAGACTGCGTGGCATCTACAACCTGGAAAGGAGCTTGGACTTTACCCATCAGGCGCTGGCAGGGGTCAGCATAGAGGAGGGAGGAATGGAGGAGACGCAAGCAGCAGAGGTACGCAGCTGGGTGACTGTTAGGAATGTTAGGGGGAGGAGTGTCAGGGAGGCCAGTCCTGAGTTGATAGACCCCAACATGTTTGCCGAGTTGCAGGTTGAGGGGGATATCAACTCAGGGGTGGCAGTGCTGGAGCATGCGCCCTCCCCCAGCTGCCAGGGGGGGGTCGGCTCCAGGAAGAAGGGGGGCCGTAACTCAGGAAAGGTTAGAAAGGTTGTGGTAGTGGGGGACTCAATTATCAAGAGGACAGAGAGGGAAATCTGTAAAAAAGATCGCGTGAACCGAACAGTATGTTGTTTACCGGGCGCCCGCGTTCGGCATATCGCAGATCTGGCAGACAGATTGTTGTGCGGGGCTGGGGATGACCCAGCGGTCATGGTGCATGTGGGCACTAATGACAAAGTTAAAGGAAGGTGGAGGATCCTTAAGAACGATTTCAGGGACTTAGGTAATAGATTGAGGAAAAGGACCTCCAAGGTGGTTTTCTCTGAAATACTGCCTGTACCTCGAGCCACACAGGAGAGGCAGAAGGAGATTAGGGAACTTAACAAGTGGCTGAGGAACTGGTGTAGGAAGGAGGGGTTTGGGTTCCTGGAGAACTGGGCTGACTTCTCAGTCGGCTACCGGCTCTTTAGTAAGGATGGGCTGCACCTTAATGGGGGCGGTACAGCTCTTTTGGGGAGAAAGATGGCCACCAAGTTGGAGGAGCTTTTAAACTAGGAGACGGGGGGGAGGGCTCAGAAGTAGAGTCAGTTAGGAGGGAGCAAAGGACTGAAGGCAGCTGTAGGGTCAGCAGCGACAGTAGGTCCACAACGTCTATTGGTAGGTCTGTGCGGGAGAACCGCAGACCAAACAGGAATAAACATAACCAATCACGTTTAACTTCCGTAAAACTAAGAGGGGTATATGCTAATGCCAGGAGCCTAGCTAATAAAATGGATGAGTTGGAAATATTGGTACATGAGGAGGACATAGACCTAGTGGGAATAACGGAGACTTGGTTCGACCCCTCACATGACTGGCTGGCAAATATCCAAGGGTATTCAGTGTACCGGAAGGACAGGGTAGGAAAAAGAGGGGGAGGGGTATGTCTCTACGTCAAGAATAATGTAAGGGTGATAGAGAGGAGTGACATTACGGAAGGGATGAGTATGGAGTTAGAATCCGTGTGGGTAGAACTCCATAGGGAAGGAGAAAAGGGAAAAGTAATTGTGGGGGTTTGCTATAGGCCACCTAAACAAGGGGAGGAGGTAGAGCTGGAATTTTTAGCACTTTTGGGTAAAGTGGCAAAGCTAGGATCAGTCATCATATTGGGGGACTTCAATTATCCCGACATTGACTGGGGAGAGGGGACTGCACACTCACATAAGGGCCGTCAATTCACGGAAACCTTACAGGATAATTACATGTCACAGTTGGTGGATTCCCCTACCAGAGAAAACACAATCCTGGATCTATTGATCACTAATGACCCAGACCTAATCTCGGAGGTAGGAGTCCAGGACAACCTGGGCTCTAGCGATCACAGGATGATCACATTTAGCGTAAATAACAATATAGCAAGGCAAGTGGGGAACATAAGAACCCTTAACTTCAGAAGGGCAAACTTTCCAAAATTGTACTTGTTGATGGAAAGGGTAAACTGGGACCAAACCCTGGGATCACTGACCACAGAGGAAAAATGGGAATGCTTTAGGAACATATTAAGCAAAGGCATCTTGCAGTGCATTCCTATGGGAAATAAATTTAGAAGGGACAAAGCCAAACCTGGCTGGCTAAACCGGAGCGTTAAAAAACTTATTAGGGGAAAAAAATTGGCCTTCAGGAAATATAAATCAGAGGGCACAGTATTGGCTTTCGACCAATACAAGGAGGCAAATAGGAAGTGTAAACACAAAATCAAGATGGCTAAAATAGACTTTGAGAGACAAATAGCGGAGGATAGCAAAAAAAACCCAAAGAAATTCTTTAAGTATATCAACAGCAAAAAAACTAGGGCAGAGCATATTGCACACATAATTAACAATGATGGGAGGATGGTTACAGAGGACACTGAAAAAGCAACGGTACTGAATGCCTTTTTCTCATCAGTCTTTACACAGGAATCGGAGGGGTACACTGACCATGACTGTATAGTTAGTAGTAATACACAGGACTTGCCACTATGGCTAACAGAGGGGGAAATCAGGGAAAGGCTGGATAAACTCAACACAAACAAATCACCAGGCCCGGATGGCGTACATCCGAGAGTACTCAAGGAACTCAGTAAGGTTATATCCAGACCACTGTTCCTGATCTTTGCGGACAGTATTAGGACAGGAGATGTACCAGGGGAGTGGAGGAAAGCTAACGTGATTCCGATATTCAAAAAGGGTCAGAGGCATATACCGGGAAACTATAGGCCTGTCAGTCTGACATCAGTAGTATGTAAACTTCTGGAGGGGATGATAAGGGACTATATCGTAGAGTTTGCTAAGAACAACAGCATCATCAGTAGTAACCAGCACGGGTTTACAAATGGGCGTTCTTGTCAAACCAATCTCTTAACATTCTACGAGGAGGTGAGCTGTGAGCTAGATAGGGGCAGACCAGTGGATGTGGTGTACCTAGATTTTGCTAAGGCGTTTGATACAGTTCCCCATAAGCGCTTAATTTATAAAATAAGGTCTGCAGGTATCGACAGCAGGGTTTGCTCTTGGATACGGAACTGGCTAAAAGGGCGTATCCAAAGGGTGGTAATAAACAGCACATACTCAGACTGGTCTGAGGTAGTAAGCGGGGTCCCCCAAGGCTCAGTCCTAGGACCAACCTTGTTCAATTTATTCATAAACAGCATTGAGGACGGGATCAGTAGTTCAATATCAGTTTTTGCAGATGACACAAAATTAGGCAGGACAATAACAGCACAGCATGAAGCAGATATCCTACAGAATGACCTGGACAAAATAACGGAGTGGGCAAAGACATGGCAAATGAGGTTTAACGTGGAGAAATGTAAGGTTTTACACTTGGGGACTAGAAACATAAAAGCACAATACACGTTAGGAGGGGAACCCTTGGGAGAATCAAAAATGGAGAAGGATCTGGGAGTCTTGGTTGATGATAGACTAGGCAACAGCATGCAATGTCAAGCGGCAGCTGCCAAGGCTAGCAGAATATTAGCATGCATAAAGAAAGGGATGTATTCCAGAGATAAAACTATAATCCTTCCACTTTATAAAACTCTGGTCCGACCTCATCTGGAGTATTCGGTCCAGTTCTGGTCACCAGTCCTCAGAAGGGATGTGTTGGAGCTGGAGAGAGTCCAGAGAAGGGCAACTAAACTAATTAGGGGATTGGAGGACCTTGATTATGAGGAGCGTCTGCAATCGCTTGATTTATTCTCCCTGGAGAAGAGACGCCTGAGGGGGGACATGATAGCAATTTTTAAATATCTAAATGGGGATCTAGGCTTAGAAAAAAAAGCTGTTCAGTCGAAGGGATTGCATGAGAACTCGGGGGCATACAATGCGATTAGAGGAGAAGCGTTTTAACCTCAGGCAACGTGGGGGGTTCTTTACTGTTAGGGCTACAAGATTGTGGAATTCTCTACCACATGAGGTGGTTTCTGCGGGTAGTATGGTGGCTTTCAAAAGACTCTTAGACGTACATCTCAAGGATCAGAACATTCAGGGGTATGCAAGATGATTACAGCCACACACATCTACACAGGTTGAACTGGATGGACTTTTGTCTTTATTCAACCTCACCAACTATGTAACATTTCGAACGATATCGGGCGGCGGCCATCCGGCCGACGCGAACCCCGCCTATAACCCTTCAAGGCCTGGCGGACCACAAAGTCCTTTGTAAAGTCCGGAAGGCCGCAAACCTTAAACAGGAAGGCCAAGGCCGCCAGCTTGCGGCCGACGCCGACACCCCCCGCTCAAAATTCACGCACAGAAAATACAGCACCAGGGACGGAGAAAGCATACTCACCGCATCCGATCCAGCCCAATCCAGAAGGACCGACCACTCCCTCCACACCTTGGAATACGCAGCCCACGTGACATCACTCAGCGACCTTCGGAGCAAACCAGCGGCGATCCCGACACAATGTGCCACAGATCCGTCGGGCAAGGCTCCCCATGGCGACCCGCCTCCGGCGCCAGCTCCCGAAAACGGACCTGCTGAAACCGAGACAAAGCGTCAGCCACCGAATTCTCCACCCCGGGCAAGTAAACAGCATATAAGAAAACATTCAACTGCAGACAACGCAAGACCAAGTGGCGCAACAACCTGACAACCGGCGCAGACGAACCGGAAAGCCGATTGATAACCTGCACCACACCCATGTTATCACAATGCAGACGGACCTTCTTATCCCTGAACTCAGCCCCCCACAGCTCCACTGCCACCACCACCGGAAAAAGTTCCAACAGAACCAAATTCCGCAACAACCCAGCCTCGCTCCATGCTGCCGGCCACCGCTCCGCACACCACCGGCCACCGAGGAAGGCGCCAAAGCCCGTAGAGCCAGCCGCATCCGTATACAACTCCAGATCGCAGCTGCTGACCGGGCCTCGTTGCCAAAGCGACCGCCCGTTGAATGACGTCAAGAAGACATGCCAAACCCGCAGATCATCCACATGTTCCGCAGACAACGTAACGAAGTGGTGCGGCGACCGCACCCCAGCCGTGGCAGCCGTCAGACGCCGGCTGAAAACCCGGCCCATCGGCATAATCCGACACGCAAAGGCCAGCTTCCCAAGGAGCGACTGCAGTCGCCTAAGCTGTACCTTCCGTTTCCCCACCAGCAAGCAAATTTCAGACTTAAGATCCAGCAGCTTGTCGCCGGGCAAGCGACATTCCATGGCCTCGGAATCAATTATGATCCCCAAAAAACTAATCACCGTCTTAGGGCCCTCCGTCTTATCGGCCGCCAACGGAATGCCAAAGCGCTCCGCCACGTGTTGTACCGTGGCCAGCAGAACCCCGCACAAATTGGACGAAGGAGGGCCCACACACAAGAAGTCATCCAGATAGTGGATGAACGAATTGACCCCCGCCACATCACGCACAACCCATTCCACGAACGAGCTGAACTGCTCAAAGAAAGCGCACGAGATCGAACAGCCCATGGGCAAGTGCGACGAGCCAGAACCGCAGGGCGACACGTGAGGTGCACGGTGGGCCGATGAGAGACAGCAATAATACAGTTCATCGGTTTACTCACGGTTAGCAGAAAGCCTCCCTGGGCTGGTCGCACAGTGAAGAGGAAGACAGCACGAAATCCTCCGGGGCACGCTCTGTGATAGGGAAACGCCAGCCAAGATGGTGGTTGAGGTGCCCGTGATGACAGGGGTGTTTAGAGTGCTTGTGGTGGCTGGGTCCCTTGGTGGTATTTGTCGTGACGCCAGTACCGTTAATGGTGGTACAACCAGTTGTAATAGCAATAGTGAAGAATGAGGTAGACAGTGGTAGGATACAACTCACAACTTTTACTGTGACTGGTTTTGATTGCAGCATAAACATCCAGTTAGAATACAGTCTCTGGGTAAATAGAGGAATTTTGCAGATCCACTGTTAATAGGCTTTAGTAATTCTGGACTCAGGCTGTGGTTCAGTATAATGCTTACTTGTTTGTGATTTGGCTTCTGGTACCTTTTGAATCCAGTGCAAATTTGGTGAGGTTGCCAGTGGCTAAGGAAATCCTTCACCTTTATTCTCAAAGGTCTTGCTGCCGTTTGGTGGCTTTTACCCTTTGATTTAAGCAGTTCCAATTTGTCCCTTCTCTGGACTGACCTTCTGTCACCTTCACATTCTCCTCTGTACACTCCCTTCCTGAACTGAACAACTGACCACAGATAAACCTGAGCTGGGATAGATATCCCAGAGTGGTGCTATCCCCATCTTGTGGTGGGAAGTGTGAAGCACACATGACCAGCCTATGAACAGGGATTGACAAATGACAAATGCAAAATGACATGCAATATAGCGATGACAAAGAAATAATACATTTGCAGTTCCCACGTGTCCTGAGTGGGACGCTGCATACCCCCATGGTAAAACGTGTGTCGACCTCGACACATTTTTGACTCGATGTTGTGTCTTCCTGTAAGATATAAGAGAAAGGGAAAAAGCATGCATGCATAGGAAATAACAACATAACCCCATTCTTGTACTTCTTGTATCTGCAAGTAAAATGGGTTAGGTAAACATATCTCAGGCAACAACGAAATGTGTCAAAAAGGGTGTAGTTTTTCCTCTGAAGACTGGTGATGTATGGCAAAACCAGAATAGTCCATGATGAGAAAGAAAAAGAAAAAACAAAACAAAAATAACATCTCAGGAGGCTCACAGGGTATGAGTCCGTTCCCTGGGCACAGGAAAAAATGTCAACAGACGAATATCACGGAGGCTCAGGTACGTGAAAGTCTATCTCCGGGTGCAGGCTTGAACGTTGCAAAACAGTAGGTAAGTAGTCCTTTTAAAAAGTCCTTTAAAGGAAATGAACCTGACATCACAAGTAAGTCTTCTTCTCACTCTGGAACTTCAGACGATGTAAGGATGCATTCAACGATGAGATGGCAGGGTTGGTAGTTGTCTTCATGGCTGCTGGTGTAGGAAATCCTTAAAACGGACAGGTGGTTGTCCTCTTGTAGTCCTGTCGGATCTTCGTAGTGGCTGAGTTTCTACAGGTCTTGTTTCAAGGGAACTTGGTGTCTCTTGAGCTGTAGTAGACACTTCTTGAGATAGCTCCTCTGGTTGAAGTGTGGTTGTATTGGTCTTGGCAGGCACTAAGATATTGAGCCATGGTGTAAGGAACCATTGTAAAGGATCAGAGTCTAATAATGCTTTTCCAAAAGACTGTAGTGGATTCTCTGAATCAGATGATTTTGTAGGCTCTGGTTCTATGGATTGAGTTTCCTCTTGGACAGCTTCTTCTTGAAGAGTTTCTTCTTGAGTACTTTCCTTGAGACATAACTTAAGGCGATTGCGATGTACTACACGTGATTTGTTTTCTTTGGTGATCTCATAAGTATGAGTCTCTGGATTGAGAATAGCTGTAATGGTGTAAGGTTCTCTCTCCCATTTGCTATCTAACTTGCTGGTGCGATGGTCGTTTTTTAACCATACATGGTCACCTATTTTGAGAGGTTCTGCTTTGGCAGATTGGTTATAATCTTTTTGTTGCTTTTCATGAGCATGTTGCATGCGATGTTGAACAATTTCTTGTGCATCAATTAAACGCCTTTGGTGTTCACTCACCCAATCAGTCTTTGGTAGAGGGTTGATTGCATCAGGCACTTGTACGCCCAAAGTATGGTCAGCAGGTAGTTTACCTTGTCGGCCAAACATGAGATAGTAAGGTGTATACCCAGTAGAACAGTGAATGGTGTTATTGTAGGTGTACATCAATTGAGGCAATAGAGTAGGCCAATCACTTCTTGTAGCAGGTGGTACTGCTCTTAACATCTCAATTAAAGTTTGGTTCATTTTCTCACAAAGTCCATTCCCTTGGGGGTGGTAGGCTGTGGTCCTGATTTTCTGACAATTGTGAAGTGTACACAGTTCTTTGAAGAGTTGCGACTCAAAGGCAGATCCCTGATCTGTAAGGATTTTTTCTGGGCATCCATATGGCAATAGGAAATGTTTCCAGAAAGCATCTGCAGTTGTTTTAGCGGTCAAGTCCTTGACAGGTACGGCTACAACAAATTTGGTATAATGATCAATGATGGTCATGGCGTATGTGTAACCTGAGCGACTTGGTTCCAGCTTAACATGGTCAATTGCAACTATTTCTAGCGGTGTTCTGCTTACAATGGGATGTAAGGGTGCTTTTTGGTCATGTTTTTCATTTCTTCCAACAGCACAGGTGGAACATTCTCGACACCACTTTTCAATGTCTCCTCTCATCCCAATCCAGTAGAATCTCCTACGGATGGTGGCTTCTGTCTTCTGCACGCCAAAGTGTCCCGATTGGTCATGGTACATCTCAAGAATGATCCTTGCATCTCGGCGTGGTATTAAGATTTGGTATAGACGATCCCAGGTAATTGGGTCTAAAGTTCTTCTTAATAGTAGGCCCTTCTGTAGGAAGAGATGTTTTCTGTGTCTCCAAAGTTTTGACAATTCTGGATTAGCATTTCTTCTGCGAATTCTTTCAGGTGTTCTTCCGCTGGTGAAGAAATCTTGCAGTTCTCCCAACACTCTGCTTTCATTTTGCAGCTTGATCCACTTTTCTTTGTCCACTTGGGATCTTGGATCCACTTGTTGTTGAAGGTTAAGAACTTTTCTTCCTTTGATGGTGATAATGTCTTGTTGGGCAAAATTTTTGTAAAAAGCTGGCATTTCTACCTCTTCCCAAACATCTTCCTGTGTAGTAGGGTCTTCTTGGGTAGGCAGACGGGATAATGCATCCGCATTTTCATTTGCTTTTCCGGTTCTGTATTTTATGGTGAAATCGTAGTTAGATAGGCGTGAGGCCCATCTTTGTTCCAATGCTCCCAACTTAGCGGTATTAAGAGGTGCTAGCGGGTTGTTATCTGTGAAGGCCACAAATGGTGTTGCGGCAAGGTAATCTTTAAATTTTTCTGTAACAGCCCACACGAGTGCGAGGAATTCCAATTTGAAGGAACTATAGTTTTGGTCGTTTCTTTCAGTACCTCTAAGAGATCTACTAGCGTAGGAAATAACTCTTTCTTTACCTTCTTGTACTTGCGACAGGACAGCTCCCAGACCTTTCTTACTAGCATCTGTGTAAAGATGAAATGGCTGCTGGTAATCTGGATAGCCTAGGATTGGTGGTTCTGTTAACTTCTTCTTCAGGAGCTGGAAGGCAATTTCTCTTTCTGTGTTCCATTCAACTGGTATTGGAGACTTTTGGTACCTCTTAGGATGTCCTCTCAGAAGTTCTAATATTGGCCCTGCAATTTGGGCAAAATGAGGAATAAAACGTCTGTAGTATCCTGCGAAACTGAGAAAACTCCTCACTTCTTTCACTGTAGTAGGAGTAGGCCAATTTCGAACTGCGGCTATCTTTTCTGGATCCGGTTTAACACCTTCAGAGCCTACAATATGCCCTAAGTATTTGACTTCTGACTTCAGTAGATAGCACTTAGATGGTTTGACTTTGAGTCCATGTTTAATGAGGATTTGAAAAACTTCGGCCAAATGTTTCAAGTGATCTTCATAAGATTTGGAGTAGATGATGACATCGTCTAAGTACAACAGGACGGTTTCAAAATTTTTGTGTCCTAAACAACGCTCTATTAATCTTTGAAAAGTTCCGGGCGCATTGCAAAGTCCAAAAGGCATGCAGTTGAACTCAAATAGGCCCATAGGAGTGGTAAATGCAGTCTTCTCACGATCTTCAGGTGCCATTGGTACTTGCCAGTATCCACTGGTTAAATCAAGGGTAGAGAAGTAGGCTGAGGATCCTAAAGCTGTCAAAGATTCCTCTATGCGTGGTAAAGGGTAAGCATCCTTGTGGGTGATTTGGTTAATTTTTCTGTAATCCACACAGAATCTGATGTTACCATCCTTTTTACGTACAAGGACTAGAGGTGCAGCCCATGGACTATGGCTGTCTCTAATGACATTGGAGTCCTTCATCTCTTGGATCATTTGCTTTACGGATTGGTACATAGTTGGTGGTATAGGCCGATATCTTTCCTTGATCGGTGGGTGTGAACCTGTAGGGATGGAGTGCTTGATGATATCCACTTCTCCATAGTCTGTGGAAAGCTTACTGAAGGCACGGTGAAGCTCCTTCACAATTTTTAGTACTCCCTCAATTTGGTTTGCTGGTGTGGAAGCTTCTCCCACATGAAGTTCTTTCCACCAGGATGTGTTTACATTTTGGTCCTGTGGGTTCTGTCTCTTGGTAATTTGCTCTGTGGTAGCTGTAGCCACACTGATGACATCTTGAAAAGTGACTTGGATTAGCTGTGCGATAGGACGGTGTTTTGTTAGTGTTACACTGCTATCACTCAAGTTTAGGAGTCGTATAGGCACTTTACCTTCAGAGACAGTTACTAGGCTTCTTGCAGCTCTAACTAGAGGATAGTCTTCCAAAACAACAGGCTCTACCAGGGCTTGGTAGTCTTGACCTTGAATTCCGACTACGGCTCGGCACCACAAGAGGGTTTCGGTGTTGGGTTTGAGGATCACAGGTTGCTTATCCCGGATGCGGGCACAGCAAATTTCTCCTTTTTCGTTGGCGAATCTCTGTTGCGCATTTAGTACACGGATGGTTTGTTGGATCACCTTCTTAGAAGCAGGAGAAGCAGTAGGCACTGACTGGTGCAAGGCTTCTAGCATCTCAACATAACAGTTCCTGAGGACATTCATTCCTAGGACTATTGGAGGGTTATTGTTATTGTCTCTGACTCGTACCACAATAAGACCTTGTCGAGGTAGTGTAGTTCCTCCTACTTGAATGGTAGGTTCCCAATAACCATGGACTGGTACGGGTTTGCTGTTACTGGCTATGAGACTCAGCCAGAATTCTGGAGGCTGGGTAAGCTGATTTTGATCCCAGTATTTTTCAAAGGCTGCTTGTTGGATAGTGGTGACTTGGGATCCTGTGTCAACTAGGGCAACAAAAGGAACTCCATTTATTTGCCTATTTATTTATTAAGTGCCACTTCTGGACGGGATCCTACGTATCTTGGCATCCAGTGGGGATCTTCTGGACCTATTGGTTTAACTCCCGAGGGGTGGTCCTTGGCCTCGGGGGTTTCCCTGTTTAACTGCCAGCAGGTTGCTTCTGTATGGCCTGGCTTGTGACAGTACGTGCAGATAGTCCGCTTAGGGGTACTAGTGCGGTCAGGGGGGCGTCCACCAGAATTTCTGGAATAAGTCTCTCTATAATTAGAGGGGAAGAGTCTTCTGGACACAGGTTTCTCATCCTCTAGTATTAATGGTTTCTCCCATTGTTCCAACTTTTGGTGAACTTTCTCCAGACTTTTAGTCAGGAAATGGACTTGCTCAGTCAAGGCGGCAACTGCGTTAGGAACTGGAGCTTGGGTTGCCTGACTGACTATAGGTAAAGACTTTGCAGGGGTAACCAGCTGTGATACAGGCACTTCAACAGATCTAACAGGTTCTGTTGGTGGGCTTTTTCCCAGTATGCTGATAGCTAATTCTTTAAAATCTAAGAAGGTAGCTCTTGGATGTTGGGCGGCTAACATTCTTAGTTGGCTCTTTAGATTGTCTGTATTGACGCCTTCAATAAATTGTTCTTTCAGGGTTTTGTCCTGATTCTCTGCCTCACGGGGGTCTACTTGGACAACAGCTCTAAGGGCTTCCTGCAAAGATAATGCAAAGTCTCTGAGTGACTCACCAGATTGCTGTTTCTTGCTGAAGAACCTCATCTTGACCTCTGACACGGTTCTGGGTTCAAAGGTGGTGTAGAGATGTTCAAAAATCTGCTCCATGGTCTTTCTCTCTGAGCTCGGCCAAGATTTCACTTCTCTGAGCGCAGCTCCTTCCAATTGCGCAAGAAGAATCTCCATCTGTTGCTCTGAGGATACAGGGTACAATCTGAACACAGCAAGAATTTTTTCTTTAAAGTCCATTAAAGTATGAATTTCTCCAGAATATCGTGGAAACCAGGGGGCCCCAAAATAATAAGGCATGGTTAAAGGCATTAAGCTTGGTGCTGCAGCGGTTGGTATTGTACTGGGACTGACTGTGGCTGCTGCAGGGGGTCCGCTGAGGTCAGGCTGCACGTCATCTTCCTGCACAGACATGGTGACAGCAGGTGAATTATAGTTAGGTAAGTCAAATGCGTTTTTAGACACTTTTTGTGCGGTGTTGCTATGGGCAACCGCTGTCTTGCGGGTGTATGGCCCTTTAAGAATTGAATGTCGGCTGAATACAATGCTGCAGCAATGTTGATTTTGGGTCTCTGGCAGAGTTCCTGCTATTAGTGCTGCTTATAGTTAGTAGAGGCAGCTGACAGGTTGCGATTACTGCTCGGAGGATGGCAAGCAATGCGATTATTTTCTCTTCTTTTGCTCGCATGTGAAGTCTCGCGACTTCTGGGGCGTGCGCTTGTCACACTCTCCTCCCAGGATTGACACAGCAAAGGTAAGGCCAGACAATTTTGCATAAATGGGTGGCACCAAAATTTCCCGCTCTTCAGGGGGTGTCACTAACTTATTCACAGTGATGGCGCAGAAATTTTTAAACAAGAAGGTCTCCGGCAGCCATTTTAAGTGAATAGAAACAGTCAATTCAAATACAGCAAGCAGTTTTGTTGACACACAAATGTCTGATTTTCTCACTTTGGATGCTGCGATTTTTATGCTGATAACTGGGAAAACACTTCCATGCGACTTTGAAACAGTTTAAACAGTTCTGTGGCCCCACACAGTGTGCAATAAGTAAACAGTCTCTCAATAAAGCAAAGGGGCTTATTCTGATGCAACAGTCTTTTAGATAAGGCGCAGGGGTTAATATCCTGTTCGTGACGCCAAATTTTTATGCGACGAGCCAGAACCGCAGGGGCGACACGTGAGGTGCACGGTGGGCCGATGAGAGACAGCAATAATACAGTTCATCGGTTTAGCAGAAAGCCTCCCTGGGCTGGTCGCACAGTGAAGAGGAAGACAGCACGAAATCCTCCGGGGCACGCTCTGTAAAAGGGAAATGCCAGCCAAGATGGTGGTTGAGGTGCCCGTGATGACAGTGGTGTTTAGAGTGCTTGTGGTGGCTGGGTCCCTTGGTGGTATTTGTCGTGACGCCAGTACCGTTAATGGTGGTACAACCAGTTGTAATAGCAATAGTGAAGAATGAGGTAGACAGTGGTAGGATACAACTCACAACTTTTACTGTGACTGGTTTTGGTTGCAGTACAAACATCCAGATAGAATACAGTCTCTGGGTAAATAGAGGAATTCTGCTGATCCACTGTTAATAGGCTTTAGTAATTCTGGACTCAGGCTGTGGTTCAGTATAATGCTTACTTGTTTGTGATTTGGCTTCTGGTACCTTTAGAATCCAGTGCAAATTTGGTGAGGTTGCCAGTGGCTAAGGAAATCCTTCACCTTTATTCTCAAAGGTCTTGCTGCCGTTTGGTGGCTTTTACCCTTTGATTTAAGCAGTTCCAATTTGTCCCTTCTCTGGACTGACCTTCTGTCACCTTCACATTCTCCTCTGTACACTCCCTTCCTGAACTGAACAACTGACCACAGATAAACCTGAGCTGGGATAGATATCCCAGAGTGGTGCTATCCCCATCTTGTGGTGGGAAGTGTGAAGCACACATGACCAGCCTATGAACAGGGATTGACAAATGACAAATGCAAAATGACATGCAATATAGCGATGACAAAGAAATAATACATTTGCAGTTCCCACGTGTCCTGAGTGGGACGCTGCACAAGCACAAGTCCACGTAGAAAGAACCCAGCCACTGGCAGCCCAACAGATGGAAACTTTGGGGATGGACGGGAAGCAGCCGAAAAGCGGCCTCGATGTCCGTCTTCGCCAGCAGCGCACCCCGCCCATACTGACGCACCCAAAATATGGCCGCATCGAAAGAAGTGTAAGACACCGCACAGGCCTCAGGATCAATGCCGTCATTAACCGACCCCCCTTTGGGAAAGGACAAGTGATGAATCAAGCGGAACTTGCCAGATTCCTTCTTGGGCACCAATCCCAGAGGGGAGACCACCAAATCGGCCAACGGGGGCCGAAGAAAAGGACCCGCCATGCGGCCCAACGCAACCTCCTTCGCCAGCTTGTCCGACACCACCCCGGGGTTAAGCCGGGTCGACCGCAAATGTCCGCCAATGGGGGAACAGCGGACATGGCGCAAGGAATAACGAAATCCCCCGAGAACCCGGCCTCCAGCAAACGAGCAGCCGCCCGATCCGGATACCTACTTAGAAAAGGACGCATCCTTTCCACCATCACCGGCATCCTCCCTCTTCTGCTGAGCATCTCCGGCCCGCGACTTGCCTTGCTTAAAGCAACGGGAGAGGGGGTGCGCACCCCCACAGCCAGAGCACTCGTGCTTAAAGCGGCACGAGGACCCGAACTTGCAAGTCCCTTCGTTAAATTGCCAACAAAACCCCCGACGTTTTGCGGCCGGCTGTCCCGGGGTACCCGGACTTCCGGCCGTCCCTGGAAAAAAGGAAGACGACGCCCGCGCCGACGTCATGAGGCGCATCCACAGACTAATGTCCTTATGATCCCAACGCAGCGCAGGGCGGACCGCCTTGCGCTGACGGAATTGCTCGTCATACCGAAGCCATGAAGAGAAAAACAGGCGCCATGTAATCAACCATAAATTTATTGCACAACAATTAACATAGTATCTTACACTGAGGTAAGCTTCAGTCCGTGTCTCAGCAAGTCCGGACCAGCTTCCTGTGACGTCACCTCCGGGCCGGTGGACGGCCGGATTGTGCGGCTGGACTTGCTGAGACACGGACTGAAGCTTACCTCAGTGTAAGATACTATGTTAATTGTTGTGCAATAAATTTATGGTTGATTACATGGCGCCTGTTTTTCTCTTCATGTTTACCAGCGGATTCCTCGGAGTTTCTCCCGCCAGTGCAGCCTAGTACTCAGCCTACTGTGACGATTCCCTACTAGATCTTGGAGACATCCCCTGCATCCCTCTTACAACGGTGAATCCCCCTGTTTCTCCTCTCTGGCTTGGTCGGAAGCGCCCAACACCCTTTTCTTTCGTCATACCGAAGCCAAGCAACCCCGCCATAAACCCGGTACGCCTCGCCAATGGCGTCCAAATAACAGAATAAGCGGAGCAATGCTCCGGCCGCTTCTCACCCACCACGCTCGCAAAGATGGCGAACGCCTGCAGCCAGTTGCTAAACGTGCGCGGAATCAACCTGTAGCGCCGCCGCTCCTCATCCTCCTTCTTGGATTCCTCCGGCTTCACCCGATCCAAGTTGAACTTCTCCAACGGAAGCAGCGTGAAGATCTCCACGTATTCGTCCTTCCAAATCTTCTCCCTGACCTCGGGCTTGAGGTGCGCCCCCAAGGGCCCCTCAAAGCAAACATATACCTCACATTTTGCCGCATCCGCGAGCCGAACCGCATCCGCATCCTTACCTGTGGACTTGGGATCCGCAGCCTTGTCCCCCACTGCCTGCGCGGGCGGCGTCACGACCGGCGCAGAGACCGGCACCTCCGTGGCGGAAGCCGCCGCCCCCAATCCACCTGAGGCCGCTCCCACCTGCGCAGAGCGAGCGGCCGCCCCCTGTCCCCAAGCCGCGGTCGGGGAAACGCCACCCGAACCCCCTTCAAAGCGCTGCACCAAAGATCGCAGCCCCGCCAGCAGGCCCTCCAGCCCGGCCCCGGCGCCCGTTACCGCGGGCCCCGCGGCCCCCCGCGGGGCGGAGGAGACCCCCGACCCCAACGGCACACCCTCGGACCCCCCGGACCCCCCCCGGCCAGGCCCAGCCCCCGACCCCCCGGACAACGCCTGCAACACAGACAACAAAGAAGAGTGCACATTGAAAGACTCACCAGGCCGGGCAGGGCTAGGCCCCACCGCCGCAGATCCGGCATCCCCCGCAGGCACAGGAACAGGCACCTCACCGACATCCGAGCCCGACAGCTCCCGATCCGATCGCTCCTCCAGACCGACCCGATCCTCCACCGGAGCAGGAACAGGAACAGCAAGCACCGAGGGGGCTGACCGACTGCCATCCCCCCCCTGCCGCAGACAAGGTGACCTTCCAGCCTCGGCGCGCCTGGGCCGCTTCTCACTAGGCCCCGATCCACAGCCATCCACCTCCGACTCTTCAGGCTCCACCCCCGACCGGGATGCCCGCAGCCTCAAGCCACCAGCCGCTCCACCCGACTGGCTGGTGGCCGCCAACAGCCGTCTCCCACGCCGAGCCGCCCCGACCGATCGGTCCTCACCAGTCGGGGCGGCCGCAGAGCCTGATGTGATCCGACGAGCGGGCGGGGCCGGAGAGGAAGAACGGGCAGGGCCCCACCCGGACGTGCTCCGCCGAAGAGGGGGATTCCTCCCAGCCGCACCGCCGGCCCTGGCAGGAGAGCGCCGGGCCGGCGAGCCTGGAGGGTCCACAGGGGGGCTCCCGGAACGGCGCTCAGCACGAGGGGACACTGGCGGGCTGTAACGCTCTGGAGGCCGTGACCTCCGAGCGCGGGAACGCCCGTCCCCCGCTGCCGCAGGCTCCCCGCCAAGCAGAGCGGAGACCTGTGCCTGCAGCCAGGAGGAGCCGCGAGAAGCGGCAGCCTCCCGAAGCCTCCCCAGCAACAATTCAAAGTCAGCCATATTCAGTAAGGGGCAGCACAGAGGATTCCTCCTTCTTCTTTGCTGCTCCACACGATTCTGCTTGGCCCCAAAGCAGCCCCACCCAGTGTCGCCACCCCTGAGCCCCCACCCAACCTGGCCTAGTCCAATCCTTTACAGGCACCACCAGCCACAGCCCACCTATTAACCCTATCCTGCCTCCTTCTCCTGTGTCCCCTATCAACCCTTTTGCTCCGGGCCTGACTATAACTTCATAGAGAGATCACTTCCTGTGTTTTGCACTGGACCAAGAAACTTCACCTGGAGGAAGATGCGGAATGTTCCAGTGAAGTGTCTTACTTTACATTTATAATTAGAGAAGCAGCTCTGCTGCCAAGCTTTTTATCTGATAAGACTTCTTCCCATAGATAATTCTCAAAAATTGCTTTCCTTGGAATTGTTTTGTTCTAACAAACCCAGTTACCGCCTTTCTCAGGTTTATGAGGAATCTGAACTGGAAGACTTCCCAAGAGATGAAGACCCGGATCTTCTGTGACGATGGGAACAATACTTTGTTTCTTCGGAGCGATATCTGGGTCCTACTGGTCAATATCTTCATAGAGAGCCACTCATGTGACTACACTACTTCTGAGACTTTTCCTCATAGACTCATTTTGCTGTAGGATCATCTGCTGGGGCAATTATGGAACAGAGAAACTTCACCTGGAGGAAGATTGATCTTCTGTGATGATGGGTACACTACTTAGTTTCTTTGCTGCATTATCTTGGTCCTCCTAGTCAATAACTTCATAGAGAGATCACTTCCTGCGGCTTGCAGTATGACCAAGAAGCTTTGTAGTGGTGTGCCCCATTATCCAGATTCAGATGCAAGTCCCTTTAACTCAACTCCCCACAATCATCTGGGTTCCTAGCATTACCTGAGCGTCTGGACACGCCCAGGGAGTATAAATGCCAGCTCCTCCAAGCTTCCTGTGCTCAGAGAGATCCAGCCTGATGGGACAGCAGTGACTGGGCAAGTGAGCTGTCCCCAGGCGCTGGGTCCTCCCCTCTTAAGTCTGGTGTGCGGGCCACCAGCAGTGAGCACAAGAGCACGCAGCATCTGTCCAAGCCCCAGTCACTGGAGAGGACTCTGTTACAGTCCATGTGGAGAAGCTGTCCAAGCAGTGAGGTGGTCCTATCTACGGCCCCCAGAGCCTCCTGACCGAAGTCAGCATCAGCAGTGCCAGTGTGAAGTCTGTGCCAGCAGGAAATCCCCTCAGCTCACAGTCTGTTGAATGAACGCTGCTTCTGCCTGAGTGGGTGTCAGTTCCTCAGTGGACAGCTGTAGAAGTGGAAGTATCTGTACTCCTACCCATGCTTGGTCTGCTCCTGCTGACCATTTGGCAACATTCACTTTAGCTACACAGCGTCGTCCGTGAAATTTCTGGAGCTCAATGTGGTCCAGTTTAGGAGCAACCACACTTCATTAGTAGAACTGCAGTAGAATTGTTTTCATATGTTCTAACCTTGCTTTCTTGCTGTTCATATTATCGTTTTGTATTGGAAACCCCTGTTCACATGATCTCCTGTGTAATCTACTCACGTGTAATGATTTTCATTGTTAAGTAAAGTAGAAATTGCACCTCACCACTGGTCTGATCATTTGGCTGATACCGTTACATAACAGCTTCGCCTAGAGGAAGATGAGGAATGTTCCAGTGAAGTGTCTTACTTTACATTTATAATTAGAGAAGCAGCTCTGCTGCCAAACTCTTTATCTGATAAGACTTCTTCTCATAGATAATTCTCAAAAATTGCTTTCCTTGGAATTGTTTTGTTCTAACAATCCCAGTTACCGCCCTTCTCAGGTTTATGAGGAATCTGACCTGGAAGACTCCCCATGATTATGAGATGAAGACTTTGACCTCCTGTGATGATGGGAATGTGCAGACTTAGCACACCTTGTCTACAGTATTCTGACCAGGCTGGGGATATTATGAGGGGTCATGTGACCTGAGAAGTACCATGGAGGTGCAGCTTGGGTGCATGTAGACATGAAGTGCCTGCAAAGAGGCCATAGGAGATCGGTGACACTGAGGTGCAACAAAAGAAGGAAAAAGGTGAAAATAAGGATTCCAATACAAAAATGATGGCAATTTCTGAAAATGAATGAATGTCATTCAGAGAGGATTTATTGTCACTTTAGATGGATGCCAACAAGCCAAGCGGCACGCAAAATAGAGAAACAATCAGCAGCAGAGCGCCATCATCACATGCACCTCCCCCCTACTTGCATCAAATTGTTATGACATCATACTCTCCTATGCCGTCATAAACAATGGAAGCCTTTGCCCATTAAGCCCCTCCCTTCCTCAGGCTGTTGTGTAGAGAAGGGTTCAATGATGTCCTGGACACAAGAAAGTGGAGTGACTGGGATGTCATAGAGATCGGGCAGCCGTATGATATCCTGGTCTCCCCACTTTGTCCTGTCCAGCACCTCCTGGCACCTCTCTCTACATAATACCCTGAGTAAGACAGAGTCTGATGACCGAAACGCGTTGTATACCTTCCTTTCTATCCTGTTTAATAAATATTCTACTGGACCTTCTCAATTGTAGATCACTCTTGTCTTGTGTATACCCTACAGCCTCCAAACTACGAGACAACAACTGGAGGCTGGAAAGAAATACAAACCCTGGAGGAACCCTGAAGAACCTAGAGAAACCTGGAGGAACCTGGAGAAACCTGGAGAAACCTGGAGAAACCTGGAGGAACCTGGAGAGACCTGGAGAAACCTGGAGGAACCAGGAGAAACCTGGAGGAACCTGGAGAAACCTGGAGAGACCTGGAGGAACCTGGAGGAACCTGGAGAAACCTGGAGAAACCTGGAGGAACCTGGAGGAACCTGGAGGAACCTGGAGAAACCTGGAGAAACCTGGAGGAACCTGGAGAAACGTGGAGAGACCTGGAGGAACCTGGAGAAACCTGGAGAAACCTGGAGGAACCTGGAGAAACCTGGAGAGACCTGGAGGAACCTGAAGAAACCTGGAGAAACCTGGAGAAACCCGGAGGAACCTGGAGGAACCTGCAGGAACCTGGAGAAACCTGGAGAGACCTGGAGAGACCTGGAGGAACCTGGAGAAACCTGGAGAGACCTGGAGGAACCTGGAGAAACCTGGAGGAACCTGGAGGAACCAGGAGAAACCTGGAGGAACCTGGAGAAACCTGGAGGAACCTGGAGAGACCTGGAGGAACCTGGATAAACCTGGAGGAACCTGGGGAAACCTGGAGAAAGAAACCTGGAGGAACCTGGAGAAACCTGGAGAAACCTGGAGGAACCTGGGGAAACCTGGAGGAACCTGAAGAACCCTGGAGGAACCTGGAGAAACCTGGAGGAACCTGGGGAAACCTGGAGAAACCTGGGGAAACCTGGAGGAACCTGGGGAAACCTGGAGGAACCTGAAGAACCCTGGAGGAACCTGGAGAAACCTGGACGAACCTGGGGAAACCTGGAGGAACCTGAAGAACAGTGGAGGAACCTGGGGAAACCTGGAGAAACCTGGAGAAACCTGGAGGAACCTGGAGAAACCTGGGGAAACCTGGAGGAACCTGGGGAAACCTAGAGGAACCTGAAGAACCCTGGAGGAACCTGGGGAAACCTGGAGAAACCTGGAGGAACCTGGAGGAACCCGGAGAAACCTGGAGGAACCTGGAGAAACCTGGGGGAACCTGGAGAAACCTGGATGAACCTGGAGATACCTGGAGGAACCTGGAGAAACGTGGAGGAACCTGGAGAAACCTGGAGGAACCTGGAGAAACCTGGAGGAACCCTGAGGAACCTGAAGAAACCTGGAGGAACACTGAGGAACCTGAAGAAACCTGGAGAGACCTGGAGGAACCTGGAGGAACCTAGAGAAACCTGGAGGAACCTGGAGGAAACTGGGGAAACCTGGAGAAATTTGGAGGAACCTGGAGAAACCTGGAGGAACCTGGAGAAACCTGGAGGAAACTGGGGAAACCTGGAGAAACCTGGAGGAACCTGGAGAAACCTGGGGGAACCTGGAGAAACCTGGAGGAACCTGGAGAAACCTGGAGGAACCTGGAAAAACGTGGAGAAACCTGGAGGAACCCTGAGGAACCTGAAGAAACCTGGAGGAACCCTGAGGAACCTGACGAAACCTGGAGGAACCTGGAGAAACCTGGAGAAACCTGGAGGAACCTGGAGAAACCTGGAGGAATCTGGAGAAACCTGGAGGAACGCTGAGGAACCTGAAGAAACCTGGAGAAACCTGGAGGAACCCTGAGGAACCTGAAGAAACCTGGAGAAACCTGGAGGAACCTGGAGGAAACTGGGGAAACCTGGAGGAAACTGGGGAAACCTGGAGGAACCTGGAGAAACCTGGAGGAACCTGAAGGAACCTGGAGGAACCTGGAGGAAACTGGAGAAACCTGGAGGAACCTGGAGAAACCTGGAGGAACCTGGAGAAACCTGGAGGAACCCTGAAGTACCTGGAGGAACCTGGAGAAACCTGGAGGAAACTGGGGAAACCTGGAGGAACCTGGAGAAACCTGGAGGAACCTGAAGGAACCTGGAGGAACCTGAAGGAATCTGGAGGAAACTGGAGAAACCTGGAGGAACTTGGGGCCCCTGAACTGCAGGTATAGATACAGGGCCTTCAAAAAGTGGATGGAGGAACCCTGAAGAACCTGGAGGAACCTGGAGGAAACTGGGGAAACCTGGAGGAAACTGGGGAAACCTGGAGGAACCTGGAGGAAACTGGAGAAACCTGGAGGAACTTGGGGCCCCTGAACTACAGGGCCTAAAAAAGTGGATGGAGAGCGTCTCAGAACATCAATTTTCAAGTCTGTGACTAGGCCATTCTAACACATGAATATGCTTTGACCTAAACCAGTGGTCTCCAAACTGTGGCCCCAGGGATGGAGGTGGCCCTTTGTTTGCCTTTATCTGGCCCTCGGGGCACTATTCCACCAATTGACACCAATGATGGAGCACCATCCCCCCTACTGATACCATCATTGTTGTAATTGATATCAACAATGGGGTACTTTTCCTCCTCATACAACCAATGACGGGGCATTTTCTACTCCCCGGGGCCACAGTCCGGCCCCTCTAAAGCCTGAAGGACAGTAAACTGACCCTTTACTTAGAAAGTTTGAGGACCCCCCGGATCCAACCCATTCCATTGTAGCTCTGGCTGGATGTTTCAGGTCGTTGTCCTGCTGGAAGGTGAACCTCCCCCCCAGTCTCAAGTATTTTCTTCTAAGATTGTCCTGTATTTGGCTCCACCCATCTTCCCATCAACTCTGACCAGCTTCCCTGTCCCTGCTGAAGAAAAGCATCCCCACACCATGATGCTGCCACCACCATGTTTCACAGTGGGGATGGTGTGTTCAGGGGGATGGGCAGTGTTAGTTTTCCCCCAGCGTTTTGGTTAAATTTTGGTCTCCTCTGAGCAGGGCTCCTCCCCCCACATGTTTGCTGTGTCCCCCACATGGCTTCTCCCAAACTGCAAACAGGACTTCTTATGGCTTTCTTCCACCAATGGCTTTCTTCTTCTCACTCTTCCATAAAGGGCAGATTTGTGGAGCGCACGACTAATAGTTGTCCTGTGGACAGATTCTCCCACCTGAGCTGTGGATCTCTGCAGCTCCTCCAGAGTTCCCATGGGCCTCTTGGCTGCTTCTCTGATGAATGCTCTCCTTGCCCGGCCGGTCAGTTTAGGTGGACGGCCATGTCTTGGTAGGGGCCCGGCCGGTCAGTTTAGGTGGATGGCCATGTCTTGGTAGGGTTGCAGTTGTGCCATACTCTTTCCATTTTCCCATGATGGATTGATCAGCGCTCCGTGAGATGGTCAAAGCTTGGGAGATTTTTTTATAACCTAACCCTGCTTTACACTTCTCCACAACTTTATCCCTGACCTGTCTGGTGTGTTCCTTGGCCTTCATGATGCTGTTTGTTCACTAAGGTTCTCTAACAAACCTCTGAGGGCTTCACAGAACAGCTGTATTTATACTGAGATTACATTACACACAGGGGGACTCTATTTACTAATTAGGTGACTTCTGAAGACAATTGGTTCCTCTAGATTTTAGTTAGGGGTATCGGAGTAAAGGGGGGTGAATACAAATGCAGCCACACTTTTCACAGATTTATTTGTATCATTTTCCTTCCACTTTGTGTCGTCTATCACATAAAATCCCAATAAAATACATTTACATTTTTGGTCGTTACATGAGAAAATGTGGGAAATTTCAGGGGGTGTGAATACTTTTTCAAGGCACTGTAGAGGACCTGGAAGGGAGGATAATTCCCCCCATATATGGAACGTCCGAATAAGAAAGGGGAATGGATGGGAGGAGCCTATTACATGAGGACCAGAAGAAGGAGGAGATTCGGATATCAGAAGAACTATACTGTATATGGAGCTAAAGTAGGCGGAGTCAAGACACTGGAAATCTACCATAAATAGGAGTCCGACCTACGCAATGTGCCCTCTAATAGGAACACACAGTAGGTGGCGCCCTCTAAGGGGAACATACAGCAGGTGGCGCCCTCTAAGGGGAACATACAGCAGGTGTCACCCTCTAATGAAAATACAAAGCAGGTGCCGCCCTCTATTAGAAACACACAGCAGGTGCCGCCCTCTAATGGGAACACACAGCAGATGGCGCCCTCTAAGGGGAACACACAGCAGGTGCCGCCCTCTAAGGGGAACATACAGCAGGTGGCGCCCTCTAATGGAAAGACAAAGCAGGTGGCGCCCTCTAATGGGAACACACAGCAGGTGCCGCCCTCTAAGGGGAACACACAGCAGGTGGCGCCCTCTAAGGGGAACACACAGCAGGTGGCGCCCTCTAATGGGAACACACAGCAGGTGCCGCCCTCTAATGGGAACACACAGCAGGTGGCGCCCTCTAATGGGAACACACAGCAGGTGGTACACTCTAATGAAAACCACAGTAGGTGGCGCCCTCTCATAGGAATACACAGCAGGTGCCGCCCTCTAATAGGAACGAACAACTGGTGGCGCCCTCTAAGGGGAACGCACAGCAGGTGCCGCCCTCTAATGCGAAAACAAAGCAGGTGGCGCCTTCTAATGGTAACACCCAGCAGGTGCCGCCCTCTAATGGGAACACCCAGCAGATGGTACACTCTAATGAAAACCACAGTAGGTGGCGCCCTCTCATAGGAATACACAGCAGGTGCTGCACTCAAACGAAAAAACACAGCAGGTGGCGCCCTCTAATGGGAACACACAGCAGGTGTCGCCCTCTAATGAAAATACAAAGCAGGTGCCGCCCTCTAATAGGAACACACAGCAAGTGCCGCCCTCTATTAGAAACACACAGCAGGTGCCGTCCTCTAATGGGAACAAACAGCAGGTGGCGCCCTCTAATGGGAAGACACAGCAGGTGCCGCCCTCTAATGGGAACGCACAGCAAGTGCCGCCCTCTGATGTGAATACACCGCAGGTGCCGCCCTCTAATGGGAACACACAGCAGGTGGCGCCCTCTAAGAGAAACACACAGCCGGTGCCGCCCTCTAAAGTGAAGACACAGCAGGTGCCGCCCTCTAATGGGAACACACAGCAGGTGTCGCCCTCTAATGGGAACACCCAGCAGGTGCCGCCCTCTAAGGGGAACACACAGCAGATGGTACATTCTAATGAAAACCAGAGTAGGTGGCGCCCTCTCACAGGAATACACAGCAGGTGTCACCCTCTAATGAAAATACAAAGCAGGTGCCGCCCTCTAATAGGAACACACAGCAGGTGCCGCCCTCTAATGGGAACAAACAGTAGGTGGCGCCCTCTCACAGGAATACACAGCAGGTGTCACCCTCTAATGAAAATACAAAGCAGGTGCCGCCCTCTAATAGGAACACACAGCAGGTGCCGCCCTCTAATGGGAACAAACAGAAGGTGGCGCCCTCTAATGGGAACACACAGCAGGTGCCGCCCTCTAAGGGGAACACACAGCAGGTGGCGCCCTCTAAGGGGAACACACAGCAGGTGGCGCCCTCTAATGGGAACACACAGCAGGTGCCGCCCTCTAAGAGAAACACACAGCCGGTGCCGCCCTATAAAGTGAAGACACAGCAGGTGCCGCCCTCTAATAGGAACACACAGCAGGTGCCGCCCTCTAATTGGAACACACAGCAGGTGCCGCCCTCTAATGGGAACACACAGCTGGTGGTACACTCTAATGAAAACCACAGTAGATGGGGCCCTCTAATAGGAACGAACAACTGGTGGCGCCCTCTAAGGGGAACACACAGCAGGTGCCGCCCTCTAATGCGAAAACAAAGCAGGTGGCGCCTTCTAATGGGAACAAACAGCAGGTGCCGCCCTCTAATGGGAACACCCAGCAGGTGCCGCCCTCTAAGAGGAACACACAGCAGATGGTACACTCTAATGAAAACCACAGTAGGTGGCGCCCTCTCATAGGAATACACAGCAGGTGCTGCACTCAAACGAAAAAACACAGCAGGTGGCGCCCTCTAATGGGAACACACAGCAGGTGTCACCCTCTAATGAAAATACAGAGCAGGTGCCGCCCTCTAATAGGAACACACAGCAAGTGCCGCCCTCTATTAGAAACACACAGCAGGTGCCGCCCTCTAATGGGAACAAACAGCAGGTGGCGCCCTCTAATGGGAAGACACAGCAGGTGCCGCCCTCTAATGGGAACACACAGCAGGTGTCGCCCTATAAGGGATACACACAGCAGGTGGCGCCCTCTCATTGGAATACACAACAGGTGGCACCCTCTAATGGGAACGCACAGCAAGTGCCGCCCTCTACAGTGAAGACACAGCAGGTGCCGCCCTCTAATGGGAACACACAGCAGGTGCCGCCCTCTAATGGGAACACCCAGCAGGTGCCGTCCTCTAAGGGGAACATACAGCAGGTGGCGCCCTCTAAGGGGAACACACAGCAGATGGCGCCCTCTAAGGGGAACACACAGCAGGTGCCGCCCTCTAATGGGAACACACAGCAGGTGCCGCCCTCTAAGGGGAACATACAGCAGGTGGCGCCCTCTAATGGAAAGACAAAGCAGGTGGCGCCCTCTAATGGGAACACACAGCAGGTGCCGCCCTCTAAGGGGAACACACAGCAGGTGGCGCCCTCTAAGGGGAACACACAGCAGGTGGCGCCCTCTAATGGGAACACACAGCAGGTGCTGCCCTCTAATGGGAACACACAGCAGGTGGCGCCCTCTAAGAGAAACACACAGCCGGTGCCGCCCTCTAAAGTGAAGACACAGCAGGTGCCGCCCTCTAATGGGAACACACAGCAGGTGCCGCCCTCTAATTGGAACACACAGCAGGTGCCGCCCTCTAATGGGAACACACAGCAGGTGGTACACTCTAATGAAAACCACAGTAGGTGGCGCCCTCTCATAGGAATACACAGCAGGTGCCGTCCTCTAATAGGAACGAACAACTGGTGGCGCCCTCTAAGGGGAATGCACAGCAGGTGCCGCCCTCTAATGCGAAAACAAAGCAGGTGGCGCCTTCTAATGGGAACAGCCAGCAGGTGCCGCCCTCTAATGGGAACACCCAGCAGGTGCCGCCCTCTAAGGGGAACACACAGCAGATGGTACACTCTAATGAAAACCACAGTAGGTGGCGCCCTCTCATAGGAATACACAGCAGGTGCTGCACTCAAACGAAAAAACACAGCAGGTGGCGCCCTCTAATGGGAACACACAGCAGGTGTCACCCTCTAATGAAAATACAAAGCAGGTGCCGCCCTCTAATAGGAACACACAGCAAGTGCCGCCCTTTATTAGAAACACACAGCAGGTGCCGTCCTCTAATGGGAACAAACAGCAGATGGCGCCCTCTAATGGAAACACACAGCAGGTGTCGCCCTACAAGGGATACACACAGCAGGTGGCGCCCTCTCATTGGAATACACAACAGGTGGCACCCTCTAATGGGAACGCACAGCAAGTGCCGCCCTCTGATGTGAATACACCGCAGGTGCCGCCCTCTAATGGGAACACACAGCAGGTGGCGCCCTCTAAGAGAAACACACAGCCGGTGCCGCCCTCTAAAGTGAAGACACAGCAGGTGCCGCCCTCTAATGGGAACACACAGCAGGTGCCGCCCTCTAATGGGAACACACAGCAGGTGCCGCCCTCTAATGGGAACACACAGCAGGTGCCGCCCTCTAAGGGGAACACACAGCAGATGGTATACTCTAATGAAAACCACAGTAGGTGGCGCCCTCTCACAGGAATACACAGCAGGTGTCACCCTCTAATGAAAATGCAAAGCAGGTGCCGCCCTCTAATAGGAACACACAGCAAGTGCCGCCCTCTATTAGAAACACACAGCAGGTGCCGCCCTCTAATGGGAACAAACAGAAGGTGGCGCCCTCTAATGGGAACACACAGCAAGTGCCGCCCTCTAAGGGGAACACACAGCAGATGGCGCCCTCTAAGGGGAACACACAGCAGGTGCCGCCCTCTAATGGGAACACACAGCAGGTGCCGCCCTCTAAGGGGAACATACAGCAGGTGGTGCCTTCTAATGGAAAGACAAAGCAGGTGGCGCCCTCTAATGGGAACACACAGCAGGTGCCGCCCTCTAATGGGAACACACAGCAGGTGGCGCCTTCTAAGAGAAACACACAGCCGTTGCCGCCCTATAAAGTGAAGACACAGCAGGTGCCGCCCTCTAATTGGAACACACAGCAGGTGCCGCCCTCTAATGGGAACACACAGCAGGTGGTACACTCTAATGAAAACCACAGTAGATGGCGCCCTCTCATAGGAATACACAGCAGGTGCCGCCCTCTAATAGGAACGAACAACTGGTGGCGCCCTTTAAGGGGAACACACAGCAGGTGCTGCCCTCTAATGCGAAAACAAAGCAGGTGGCGCCTTCTAATGGGAACACCCAGCAGGTGCTGCCCTCTAATGGGAACACCCAGCAGGTGCCGCCCTTTAAGGGGAACACACAGCAGATGGTACACTCTAATGAAAACCACAGTAGGTGGCGCCCTCTCACAGGAATACACAGCAGGTGTCACCCTCTAATGGAAATGCAAAGCAGGTGCCGCCCTCTAATAGGAACACACAGCAAGTGCCGCCCTCTATTAGAAACACACAGCAGGTGCCGCCCTCTAATGGGAACAAACAGAAGGTGGCGCCCTCTAATGGGAACACACAGCAGGTGCCGCCCTCTAATGGGAACACACAGCAGGTGCCGCCCTCTAAGGGGAACACACAGCAGGTGGCGCCCTCTAAGGGGAACACACAGCAGGTGGCGCCCTCTAATGGGAACACACAACAGGTGCCGCCCTCTAATGGGAACACACAGCAGGTGGCGCCCTCTAAGAGAAACACACAGCCGGTGCCGCCCTCTAAAGTGAAGACACAGCAGGTGCCACCCTCTAATGGGAACACACAGCAGGTGCCGCCCTCTAATTGGAACACACAGCAGGTGCCGCCCTCTAATGGGAACACACAGCAGGTGGTAGACTCTAATGAAAACCACAGTAGGTGGCGCCCTCTCATAGGAATACACAGCAGGTGCCGCCCTCTAATAGGAACGAACAACTGGTGGCGCCCTCTAAGGGGAACACACAGCAGGTGCCGCCCTCTAATGCGAAAACAAAGCAGGTGGCGCCTTCTAATGGGAACACCCAGCAGGTGCCGCCCTCTAATGGGAACACCCAGCAGGTGCCGCCCTCTAATGGGAACACACAGCAGATGGTACACTCTAATGAAAACCACAGTAGGTGGCGCCCTCTTATAGGAATAGGGCGGCACTTGCTGTGCGTTCCCATTAGAGGGTGCCACCTGTTGTGTATTCCAATGAGAGGGCGCCACTTGCTGTGTCTATCCCTTATAGGGCGACACCTTCTGTGTGTTCCCATTAGAGGGCGGCACCTGCTGTGTCTTCCCATTAGAGGGCGCCACCCGCTGTGTGTTCCCATTAGAGGGCAACACCTGCTGTGGGTTTTCATTAGAGGGTGGCACCTGCTGTGTGTTCACATTAGAGGGCAGCACCTGTTGTGTGTTCCCATTAGAGGGCGCCATCTGCTGTGTATTTCCATTAGAGGGCGGAACCTTCTGTGTGTTTCCATTGGAGGGCAGCACCTGTTGTGTGTTTCCATTAGAGGGCGGCACCTGCTGTGTGTTTTCAATACAGAGCGGCTCCTGCCTTGTGTTTTCATTAGAGGGCGGCACCTGCTGTGTTTTCCCCTTAGAAGGCGCCACCTGCTGTGGGTTTCATTAAAGGGCGGCACCGGCTGTCTGTTTCCAATAGAGTGCGGCGCCTGCTGTGTTTTCTCATTAGAGGGCACCACCTGCTGTGTGTTTTCATTAGAGGGCGGCACCCACTGTGTGTTCCCATTAGATGTCGGTACCTGCTGTATGTTCCTATTAGAGGGCGGCACTTACTCTGTGTTCCCATTAGAGGGCGGTACCTGCTGTGTGTTCCCATTAGAGGGCGCCACCTGCTGTGTCTTCCCCCCAGAGGGCGGCATCTGCTGTGTGTTCCCATTAGAGGGCGGCATGTGCTGTGTGTTCCCATTAGAGGGCGGCACCTGCTGTGTGTTTCCATTAGAGGGCGGCACCTGCTGTGTGTTCCCCTTAGAGGGCGGCACCTGCTGTGTGTTTCCATTAGAGGGCGGCACCTGCTGTGTGCTCCCATTAGAGGGCGGCACCAGCTGTGTGTTCCCCTTAGAGGACGCACCTGCTGTGTTTTTTAGAGGGCGGCACCAGCTGTGTGTTCCCCTTAGAGGACGCACCTGCTGTGTTTTTCCATTAGAGGGCGCCACCTGCTGTGTGTTCCCCTCAGAGGATGGCACCTGCTGTGTGTTTCCATTAGAGGGCGCCACCTGCTGTGTACTCCCATTAGAGGGCGGCACCTTCTGTGTGTTCCCCTTAGAGGGCGGCACCTTCTGTGTGTTCCCCTTAGAGGACGGCACCTGCTGTGTGTTTTCATTAGAGGGCGGCACATGCTGTGTATACCCATTAGAGGGCAGCACCTGTTGTGTGTTCCCATTAGAGGGCGGCACCCGGTGTGTGTCTCCATTAGAGGGTGCCACCTGCTGTTTGTTCCCATTAGAGGGCGCCACCTGCTGTGTATTTCCATTAGAGAGCGGAACCTTCTGTGTGTTTTCAATACAGAGCTGCTCCTGCAGTGTGTTTTCATTAGAGGGCGCCACCTGCTGGGGGTTTCATTAAAGGGCGGCACCGGCTGTCTGTTTCCAATAGAGTGTGGCGCCTGCTGTGTTTTCTCATTAGAGGGCGCCACCTGCTGTGTGTTTTCATTAGAGGACGGCACCCACTGTGTGTTCCCATTAGATGTCGGTACCTGCTGTGTGTTCCCATTAGAGGGCGCCACCTTCTGTTTGTTCCCATTAGAGGGCGGCACCTGCTGTGTGTTTCTAATAGAGGGCGGCACTTGCTGTGTGTTCCTATTAGAGGGCGCCCTCTAATGGAAACACACAGCAGGTGCTGCCCTCTAATGGAAACACTTGGCAGTTGCCGCCCTCTAATGGAAAAACACAGCAGGCGCCGCACTCTAATGGGAACACACAGCAGGTGCCGCCCTCTGATGGAAACACACAGCAGGTGCCGCCCTCTAATGGGAACACACAGCAGATGCCGCCCTCTAATGGAAACACACAGCAGGTGCTGTCCTCTAAGGGGAACACACAGCAGGTGGCGCCCTCTAATGGAAAAACACAGCAGGTGCGTCCTCTAAGGGGAACACACAGCTGGTGCCGCCCTCTAAAAAACACAGCAGGTGCGTCCTCTAAGGGGAACACACAGCTGGTGCCGCCCTCTAATGGGAGCACACAGCAGGTGCCGCCCTCTAATGGAAACACACAGCAGGTGCCGCCCTCTAAGGGGAACACACAGCAGGTGCCGCCCTCTAATGGAAACACACAGCAGGTGCCGCCCTCTAATGGGAACACACAGCAGATGCCGCCCTCTAATGGAAACACACAGCAGGTGCTGTCCTCTAAGGGGAACACACAGCTGGTGCCGCCCTCTAAAAAACACAGCAGGTGCGTCCTCTAATGGGAACACACAGCAGGTGGCGCCCTCTAAGGGGAACACACAGCTGGTGCCGCCCTCTAATGGGAGCACACAGCAGGTGCCGCCCTCTAATGGAAACACACAGCAGGTGCCGTCCTCTAAGGTGAACACACAGCAGGTGGCGCCCTCTAATGGAAAAATACAGCAGGTGCATCCTCTAAGGGGAACAAACAGCTGGTGGCGCCCTCTAATGGAAAAACACAGCAGGTGCGTCCTCTAAGGGGAACACACAGCTGGTGCCGCCCTCTAATGGGAGCACACAGCAGGTGCCGCCCTCTAATGGAAACACACAGCAGGTGCCGTCCTCTAAGGGGAACACACAGCTGGTGCCGCCCTCTAATGGGAACACACAGCAGGTGCCGCCCTCTAATGGAAACACACAGCAAGTGCCGTCCTCTAAGCGGAACACACAGCAGGTACCGCCCTCTGTGGGGAAGACACAGCAGGTGGCGCCCTCTAATGGGAACACACAGCAGGTACCGACATCTAATGGGAACACACAGTGGGTGCCGCCCTCTAATGAAAACACACAGCAGGTGGCGCCCTCTAACAGGAAAACACAGCAGGCGCCGCACTCTATTGGAAACAGACAGCCGGTGCCGCCCTTTAATGAAACCCACAGCAGGTGGCGCCCTCTAATGGGAACACACAGGAGATGCCGCCCTCTAATGTGAACACACAGCAGGTGTTGCCCTCTAATGGGAACACACAGCAGGTGGCGCCCTCTAATGGGAACAAACAGCAGGTGGCACCCTCTAATGGAAACACACACCGGGTGCCGCCCTCTAATGGGAACACACAACAGGTGCTGCCCTCTAATGTGAACACACAGCAGGTGGCTCCCTCTAATGAAAACCACAGCAGGTGCTGCCCTTTAATGGAAACTCACGGCAGTTTCCGCCCTCTATTGGAAACAGACAGCCGGTGCCACCCTTTAATGAAACCCACAGCAAGTGTCGCCCTCTAAGGGGAAAACACAGCAGATGTTGCCCTCTAATGGAAACACACAGCAGTTGTCGCCCTCTAATGGGAAGACACAGTAGGTGCCGCCCTCTAAGGGGAACACACAGCAGGTGCCGCCCTCTAAGGGAACACACAGCAGGTGGCGCCCTCTAATTGAAAAACACACCAGGTGCTGCCCTCTAATGAAAACACACATCAGGTACCGCCATCTAATAGGAATACACAGCAGGTGCCGACCTCTAAGGGGAACACACAACAGGTGGCACCCTCTACTGAAAACCACGGCATTTGACGCCCTCTAATGAGAACACAAAGCAGGTGGCGCCCTCTAATGGGAACACACAGCAGGTGCCGCCCTCTAATGGAAACACACAGCAGGTGCCGCCCTCTAATGGAAACACATGGCAGTTGCCGCCCTCTAATGGAAAAACACAGCAGGCGCCGCACTCTAATGGGAACACACAGCAGATGCCGACCTCTAATGTGAACACACAGTAGGTGCCACCCTCTAATGAAAACACACAGCAGGTGCTGCCCTCTAATGGGAACACACAGCAGGTGGCGCCCGCTAATGGGAACAAACAGCAGGTGGCGCCCTCTAATGGGAACACACAGCAGGTGCCGTCCTCTAAGCGGAACACTCAGCAGGTACCGCCCTCTGTGGGGAAGACACAGCAGGTGGCGCCCTCTAATGGGAACACACAGCAGGTACCGACATCTAATGGGAACACACAGTGGGTGCCGCCCTGTAATGAAAACACACAGCAGGTGGCGCCCTCTAATAAGAAAACACAGCAGGCGCCGCACTCTATTGGAAACAGACAGCCGGTGCCGCCCTTTAATGAAACCCACAGCAGGTGGCACCCTCTAATGGAAATACACAGCAGGTGGCGCCCTCTAATGGGAACACACAACAGTTGCTGCCCTCTAATGGGAACACTCAGGAGATGCCGCCCTCTAATGGGAACACACAGCAGGTGGCGCCCTCTAATGGGAACAAACAGCAGGTGGCACCCTCTAATGGAAACACACACCGGGTGCCGCCCTCTAATGGGAACACACAACAGGTGCTGCCCTCTAATGGGAAAACACAGCAGGTGGCTCCCTCTAATGAAAACCACAGCAGGTGCTGCCCTTTAATGGAAACTCACGGCAGTTTCCGCCCTCTATTGGAAACAGACAGCCGGTGCCACCCTTTAATGAAACCCACAGCAAGTGTCGCCCTCTAAGGGGAAAACACAGCAGATGTCGCCCTCTAATGGGAACACACAGCAGGTGGTGCCCTCTAATGGAAACACACAGCAGTTGTCGCCCTCTAATGGGAAGACACAGTAGGTGCCGCCCTCTAAGGGGAACACACAGCAGGTGCCGCCCTCTAAGGGGAACACACAGCAGGTGGCGCCCTCTAATTGAAAAACACACCAGGTGCTGCCCTCTAATGAAAACACACATCAGGTACCGCCATCTAATAGGAATACACAGCAGGTGGCGCCCTCTAATGAAAACACACGGCAGGTGCCGACCTCTAAGGGGAACACACAGCAGGTGCTGCCCTCTAATGGGAACACACAGCAGGTGGCGCCCGCTAATGGGAACAAACAGCAGGTGGCGCCCTCTAATGGAAACACACACCGGGTGCCGCCCTCTAATGGGAACACATAACAGGTGCTGTCCTCTAATGGGAACACACAGCAGGTGCCGCCCTCTAATGAAAACACACAGCAGATGTCGCCCTCTAATGGGAACACACAGCAGGTGGCGCCCTCTAATGGGAACACACAGCAGGTGTCGCCCTCTAAGGGGAACACACAGCAGGTGCCGCCCTCTAATGGGAACACACAGCAGATGCGGCCCTCTAATGTGAACACACAGTAGGTGCCACCCTCTAATGAAAACACACAGCAGGTGCTGCCCTCTAATGTGAACACACAGTAGGTGCCACCCTCTAATGAAAACACACAGCAGGTGCTGCCCTCTAATGGGAACACACAGCAGGTGCCGCCCTCTAATGGAAATGCACAGCAGGTGCCGCCCTCTAATGGGAACACACAGCAGGTGCCGCCCTCTAATGGGAACACCCAGCAGGTGCCGTCCTCTAAGGGGAACATACAGCAGGTGGCGCCCTCTAAGGGGAACACACAGCAGATGGCGCCCTCTAAGGGGAACACACAGCAGGTGCCGCCCTCTAATGGGAACACACAGCAGGTGCCGCCCTCTAAGGGGAACATACAGCAGGTGGCGCCCTCTAATGGAAAGACAAAGCAGGTGGCGCCCTCTAATGGGAACACACAGCAGGTGCCGCCCTCTAAGGGGAACACACAGCAGGTGGCGCCCTCTAAGGGGAACACACAGCAGGTGGCGCCCTCTAATGGGAACACACAGCAGGTGCTGCCCTCTAATGGGAACACACAGCAGGTGGCGCCCTCTAAGAGAAACACACAGCCGGTGCCGCCCTCTAAAGTGAAGACACAGCAGGTGCCGCCCTCTAATGGGAACACACAGCAGGTGCCGCCCTCTAATTGGAACACACAGCAGGTGCCGCCCTCTAATGGGAACACACAGCAGGTGGTACACTCTAATGAAAACCACAGTAGGTGGCGCCCTCTCATAGGAATACACAGCAGGTGCCGTCCTCTAATAGGAACGAACAACTGGTGGCGCCCTCTAAGGGGAATGCACAGCAGGTGCCGCCCTCTAATGCGAAAACAAAGCAGGTGGCGCCTTCTAATGGGAACAGCCAGCAGGTGCCGCCCTCTAATGGGAACACCCAGCAGGTGCCGCCCTCTAAGGGGAACACACAGCAGATGGTACACTCTAATGAAAACCACAGTAGGTGGCGCCCTCTCATAGGAATACACAGCAGGTGCTGCACTCAAACGAAAAAACACAGCAGGTGGCGCCCTCTAATGGGAACACACAGCAGGTGTCACCCTCTAATGAAAATACAAAGCAGGTGCCGCCCTCTAATAGGAACACACAGCAAGTGCCGCCCTTTATTAGAAACACACAGCAGGTGCCGTCCTCTAATGGGAACAAACAGCAGATGGCGCCCTCTAATGGAAACACACAGCAGGTGTCGCCCTACAAGGGATACACACAGCAGGTGGCGCCCTCTCATTGGAATACACAACAGGTGGCACCCTCTAATGGGAACGCACAGCAAGTGCCGCCCTCTGATGTGAATACACCGCAGGTGCCGCCCTCTAATGGGAACACACAGCAGGTGGCGCCCTCTAAGAGAAACACACAGCCGGTGCCGCCCTCTAAAGTGAAGACACAGCAGGTGCCGCCCTCTAATGGGAACACACAGCAGGTGCCGCCCTCTAATGGGAACACACAGCAGGTGCCGCCCTCTAATGGGAACACACAGCAGGTGCCGCCCTCTAAGGGGAACACACAGCAGATGGTATACTCTAATGAAAACCACAGTAGGTGGCGCCCTCTCACAGGAATACACAGCAGGTGTCACCCTCTAATGAAAATGCAAAGCAGGTGCCGCCCTCTAATAGGAACACACAGCAAGTGCCGCCCTCTATTAGAAACACACAGCAGGTGCCGCCCTCTAATGGGAACAAACAGAAGGTGGCGCCCTCTAATGGGAACACACAGCAAGTGCCGCCCTCTAAGGGGAACACACAGCAGATGGCGCCCTCTAAGGGGAACACACAGCAGGTGCCGCCCTCTAATGGGAACACACAGCAGGTGCCGCCCTCTAAGGGGAACATACAGCAGGTGGTGCCTTCTAATGGAAAGACAAAGCAGGTGGCGCCCTCTAATGGGAACACACAGCAGGTGCCGCCCTCTAATGGGAACACACAGCAGGTGGCGCCTTCTAAGAGAAACACACAGCCGTTGCCGCCCTATAAAGTGAAGACACAGCAGGTGCCGCCCTCTAATTGGAACACACAGCAGGTGCCGCCCTCTAATGGGAACACACAGCAGGTGGTACACTCTAATGAAAACCACAGTAGATGGCGCCCTCTCATAGGAATACACAGCAGGTGCCGCCCTCTAATAGGAACGAACAACTGGTGGCGCCCTTTAAGGGGAACACACAGCAGGTGCTGCCCTCTAATGCGAAAACAAAGCAGGTGGCGCCTTCTAATGGGAACACCCAGCAGGTGCTGCCCTCTAATGGGAACACCCAGCAGGTGCCGCCCTTTAAGGGGAACACACAGCAGATGGTACACTCTAATGAAAACCACAGTAGGTGGCGCCCTCTCACAGGAATACACAGCAGGTGTCACCCTCTAATGGAAATGCAAAGCAGGTGCCGCCCTCTAATAGGAACACACAGCAAGTGCCGCCCTCTATTAGAAACACACAGCAGGTGCCGCCCTCTAATGGGAACAAACAGAAGGTGGCGCCCTCTAATGGGAACACACAGCAGGTGCCGCCCTCTAATGGGAACACACAGCAGGTGCCGCCCTCTAAGGGGAACACACAGCAGGTGGCGCCCTCTAAGGGGAACACACAGCAGGTGGCGCCCTCTAATGGGAACACACAACAGGTGCCGCCCTCTAATGGGAACACACAGCAGGTGGCGCCCTCTAAGAGAAACACACAGCCGGTGCCGCCCTCTAAAGTGAAGACACAGCAGGTGCCACCCTCTAATGGGAACACACAGCAGGTGCCGCCCTCTAATTGGAACACACAGCAGGTGCCGCCCTCTAATGGGAACACACAGCAGGTGGTAGACTCTAATGAAAACCACAGTAGGTGGCGCCCTCTCATAGGAATACACAGCAGGTGCCGCCCTCTAATAGGAACGAACAACTGGTGGCGCCCTCTAAGGGGAACACACAGCAGGTGCCGCCCTCTAATGCGAAAACAAAGCAGGTGGCGCCTTCTAATGGGAACACCCAGCAGGTGCCGCCCTCTAATGGGAACACCCAGCAGGTGCCGCCCTCTAATGGGAACACACAGCAGATGGTACACTCTAATGAAAACCACAGTAGGTGGCGCCCTCTTATAGGAATAGGGCGGCACTTGCTGTGCGTTCCCATTAGAGGGTGCCACCTGTTGTGTATTCCAATGAGAGGGTGCCACTTGCTGTGTCTATCCCTTATAGGGCGACACCTTCTGTGTGTTCCCATTAGAGGGCGGCACCTGCTGTGTCTTCCCATTAGAGGGCGCCACCCGCTGTGTGTTCCCATTAGAGGGCAACACCTGCTGTGGGTTTTCATTAGAGGGTGGCACCTGCTGTGTGTTCACATTAGAGGGCAGCACCTGTTGTGTGTTCCCATTAGAGGGCGCCATCTGCTGTGTATTTCCATTAGAGGGCGGAACCTTCTGTGTGTTTCCATTGGAGGGCAGCACCTGTTGTGTGTTTCCATTAGAGGGCGGCACCTGCTGTGTGTTTTCAATACAGAGCGGCTCCTGCCTTGTGTTTTCATTAGAGGGCGGCACCTGCTGTGTTTTCCCCTTAGAAGGCGCCACCTGCTGTGGGTTTCATTAAAGGGCGGCACCGGCTGTCTGTTTCCAATAGAGTGCGGCGCCTGCTGTGTTTTCTCATTAGAGGGCACCACCTGCTGTGTGTTTTCATTAGAGGGCGGCACCCACTGTGTGTTCCCATTAGATGTCGGTACCTGCTGTATGTTCCTATTAGAGGGCGGCACTTACTCTGTGTTCCCATTAGAGGGCGGTACCTGCTGTGTGTTCCCATTAGAGGGCGCCACCTGCTGTGTCTTCCCCCCAGAGGGCGGCATCTGCTGTGTGTTCCCATTAGAGGGCGGCATGTGCTGTGTGTTCCCATTAGAGGGCGGCACCTGCTGTGTGTTTCCATTAGAGGGCGGCACCTGCTGTGTGTTCCCCTTAGAGGGCGGCACCTGCTGTGTGTTTCCATTAGAGGGCGGCACCTGCTGTGTGCTCCCATTAGAGGGCGGCACCAGCTGTGTGTTCCCCTTAGAGGACGCACCTGCTGTGTTTTTTAGAGGGCGGCACCAGCTGTGTGTTCCCCTTAGAGGACGCACCTGCTGTGTTTTTCCATTAGAGGGCGCCACCTGCTGTGTGTTCCCCTCAGAGGATGGCACCTGCTGTGTGTTTCCATTAGAGGGCGCCACCTGCTGTGTACTCCCATTAGAGGGCGGCACCTTCTGTGTGTTCCCCTTAGAGGGCGGCACCTTCTGTGTGTTCCCCTTAGAGGACGGCACCTGCTGTGTGTTTTCATTAGAGGGCGGCACATGCTGTGTATACCCATTAGAGGGCAGCACCTGTTGTGTGTTCCCATTAGAGGGCGGCACCCGGTGTGTGTCTCCATTAGAGGGTGCCACCTGCTGTTTGTTCCCATTAGAGGGCGCCACCTGCTGTGTATTTCCATTAGAGAGCGGAACCTTCTGTGTGTTTTCAATACAGAGCTGCTCCTGCAGTGTGTTTTCATTAGAGGGCGCCACCTGCTGGGGGTTTCATTAAAGGGCGGCACCGGCTGTCTGTTTCCAATAGAGTGTGGCGCCTGCTGTGTTTTCTCATTAGAGGGCGCCACCTGCTGTGTGTTTTCATTAGAGGACGGCACCCACTGTGTGTTCCCATTAGATGTCGGTACCTGCTGTGTGTTCCCATTAGAGGGCGCCACCTTCTGTTTGTTCCCATTAGAGGGCGGCACCTGCTGTGTGTTTCTAATAGAGGGCGGCACTTGCTGTGTGTTCCTATTAGAGGGCGCCCTCTAATGGAAACACACAGCAGGTGCTGCCCTCTAATGGAAACACTTGGCAGTTGCCGCCCTCTAATGGAAAAACACAGCAGGCGCCGCACTCTAATGGGAACACACAGCAGGTGCCGCCCTCTGATGGAAACACACAGCAGGTGCCGCCCTCTAATGGGAACACACAGCAGATGCCGCCCTCTAATGGAAACACACAGCAGGTGCTGTCCTCTAAGGGGAACACACAGCAGGTGGCGCCCTCTAATGGAAAAACACAGCAGGTGCGTCCTCTAAGGGGAACACACAGCTGGTGCCGCCCTCTAAAAAACACAGCAGGTGCGTCCTCTAAGGGGAACACACAGCTGGTGCCGCCCTCTAATGGGAGCACACAGCAGGTGCCGCCCTCTAATGGAAACACACAGCAGGTGCCGCCCTCTAAGGGGAACACACAGCAGGTGCCGCCCTCTAATGGAAACACACAGCAGGTGCCGCCCTCTAATGGGAACACACAGCAGATGCCGCCCTCTAATGGAAACACACAGCAGGTGCTGTCCTCTAAGGGGAACACACAGCTGGTGCCGCCCTCTAAAAAACACAGCAGGTGCGTCCTCTAATGGGAACACACAGCAGGTGGCGCCCTCTAAGGGGAACACACAGCTGGTGCCGCCCTCTAATGGGAGCACACAGCAGGTGCCGCCCTCTAATGGAAACACACAGCAGGTGCCGTCCTCTAAGGTGAACACACAGCAGGTGGCGCCCTCTAATGGAAAAATACAGCAGGTGCATCCTCTAATGGGAGCACACAGCAGGTGCCGCCCTCTAATGGAAACACACAGCAGGTGCCGTCCTCTAAGGGGAACACACAGCTGGTGCCGCCCTCTAATGGGAACACACAGCAGGTGCCGCCCTCTAATGGAAACACACAGCAAGTGCCGTCCTCTAAGCGGAACACACAGCAGGTACCGCCCTCTGTGGGGAAGACACAGCAGGTGGCGCCCTCTAATGGGAACACACAGCAGGTACCGACATCTAATGGGAACACACAGTGGGTGCCGCCCTCTAATGAAAACACACAGCAGGTGGCGCCCTCTAACAGGAAAACACAGCAGGCGCCGCACTCTATTGGAAACAGACAGCCGGTGCCGCCCTTTAATGAAACCCACAGCAGGTGGCGCCCTCTAATGGGAACACACAGGAGATGCCGCCCTCTAATGTGAACACACAGCAGGTGTTGCCCTCTAATGGGAACACACAGCAGGTGGCGCCCTCTAATGGGAACAAACAGCAGGTGGCACCCTCTAATGGAAACACACACCGGGTGCCGCCCTCTAATGGGAACACACAACAGGTGCTGCCCTCTAATGTGAACACACAGCAGGTGGCTCCCTCTAATGAAAACCACAGCAGGTGCTGCCCTTTAATGGAAACTCACGGCAGTTTCCGCCCTCTATTGGAAACAGACAGCCGGTGCCACCCTTTAATGAAACCCACAGCAAGTGTCGCCCTCTAAGGGGAAAACACAGCAGATGTTGCCCTCTAATGGAAACACACAGCAGTTGTCGCCCTCTAATGGGAAGACACAGTAGGTGCCGCCCTCTAAGGGGAACACACAGCAGGTGCCGCCCTCTAAGGGAACACACAGCAGGTGGCGCCCTCTAATTGAAAAACACACCAGGTGCTGCCCTCTAATGAAAACACACATCAGGTACCGCCATCTAATAGGAATACACAGCAGGTGCCGACCTCTAAGGGGAACACACAACAGGTGGCACCCTCTACTGAAAACCACGGCATTTGACGCCCTCTAATGAGAACACAAAGCAGGTGGCGCCCTCTAATGGGAACACACAGCAGGTGCCGCCCTCTAATGGAAACACACAGCAGGTGCCGCCCTCTAATGGAAACACATGGCAGTTGCCGCCCTCTAATGGAAAAACACAGCAGGCGCCGCACTCTAATGGGAACACACAGCAGATGCCGCCCTCTAATGTGAACACACAGTAGGTGCCACCCTCTAATGAAAACACACAGCAGGTGCTGCCCTCTAATGGGAACACACAGCAGGTGGCGCCCGCTAATGGGAACAAACAGCAGGTGGCGCCCTCTAATGGGAACACACAGCAGGTGCCGTCCTCTAAGCGGAACACTCAGCAGGTACCGCCCTCTGTGGGGAAGACACAGCAGGTGGCGCCCTCTAATGGGAACACACAGCAGGTACCGACATCTAATGGGAACACACAGTGGGTGCCGCCCTGTAATGAAAACACACAGCAGGTGGCGCCCTCTAATAAGAAAACACAGCAGGCGCCGCACTCTATTGGAAACAGACAGCCGGTGCCGCCCTTTAATGAAACCCACAGCAGGTGGCACCCTCTAATGGAAATACACAGCAGGTGGCGCCCTCTAATGGGAACACACAACAGTTGCTGCCCTCTAATGGGAACACTCAGGAGATGCCGCCCTCTAATGGGAACACACAGCAGGTGGCGCCCTCTAATGGGAACAAACAGCAGGTGGCACCCTCTAATGGAAACACACACCGGGTGCCGCCCTCTAATGGGAACACACAACAGGTGCTGCCCTCTAATGGGAAAACACAGCAGGTGGCTCCCTCTAATGAAAACCACAGCAGGTGCTGCCCTTTAATGGAAACTCACGGCAGTTTCCGCCCTCTATTGGAAACAGACAGCCGGTGCCACCCTTTAATGAAACCCACAGCAAGTGTCGCCCTCTAAGGGGAAAACACAGCAGATGTCGCCCTCTAATGGGAACACACAGCAGGTGGTGCCCTCTAATGGAAACACACAGCAGTTGTCGCCCTCTAATGGGAAGACACAGTAGGTGCCGCCCTCTAAGGGGAACACACAGCAGGTGCCGCCCTCTAAGGGGAACACACAGCAGGTGGCGCCCTCTAATTGAAAAACACACCAGGTGCTGCCCTCTAATGAAAACACACATCAGGTACCGCCATCTAATAGGAATACACAGCAGGTGGCGCCCTCTAATGAAAACACACGGCAGGTGCCGACCTCTAAGGGGAACACACAGCAGGTGCTGCCCTCTAATGGGAACACACAGCAGGTGGCGCCCGCTAATGGGAACAAACAGCAGGTGGCGCCCTCTAATGGAAACACACACCGGGTGCCGCCCTCTAATGGGAACACATAACAGGTGCTGTCCTCTAATGGGAACACACAGCAGGTGCCGCCCTCTAATGAAAACACACAGCAGATGTCGCCCTCTAATGGGAACACACAGCAGGTGGCGCCCTCTAATGGGAACACACAGCAGGTGTCGCCCTCTAAGGGGAACACACAGCAGGTGCCGCCCTCTAATGGGAACACACAGCAGATGCGGCCCTCTAATGTGAACACACAGTAGGTGCCACCCTCTAATGAAAACACACAGCAGGTGCTGCCCTCTAATGTGAACACACAGTAGGTGCCACCCTCTAATGAAAACACACAGCAGGTGCTGCCCTCTAATGGGAACACACAGCAGGTGCCGCCCTCTAATGGAAATGCACAGCAGGTGCCGCCCTCTAAGGGGAACACACAGCAGGTGGCGCCCTCTAATGGAAACACACAGAAGGTGCCGCCCTCTAATGGGAACACACAATAGGTGGCGCCCTCTAATGAAAACCACTGCAGGTGACACCCTCTAATGGGAACACACAGCAGATGCCGGCCTCTAATGGAAAAACACAGCAGGCGCCGCACTCTATTGGAAACAGACAGCCGGTGCCGCCCTTTAATAAAAACCATAGCAGGTGGCGCCCTCTCAGGGGAACACACAGCAGATGTTGCCCTCTAATGGGAACACAAAGCAGGTGCCGCCCTCTAATGGGAAAACACAGCAGATGCCGCCCTCTAATGGCAGCACACAGCCAGTGCAACCCTATGATGGGAACACACAGCCGGTTCCGCCCTATAATGGGAACACACAGCCGGTGCCACCCTCTAATGGGAACACACAGCATGTGCCGCCCTCTAATGGAAACACACAGCAGGTGCCGTCCTCTAAGGTGAACACACAGCAGGTGGCGCCCTCTAATGGAAAAATACAGCAGGTGCATCCTCTAAGGGGAACAAACAGCTGGTGGCGCCCTCTAATGGAAAAACACAGCAGGTGCGTCCTCTAAGGGGAACACACAGCTGGTGCCGCCCTCTAATGGGAGCACACAGCAGGTGCCGCCCTCTAATGGAAACACACAGCAGGTGCCGTCCTCTAAGGGGAACACACAGCTGGTGCCGCCCTCTAATGGGAACACACAGCAGGTGCCGCCCTCTAATGGAAACACACAGCAAGTGCCGTCCTCTAAGCGGAACACACAGCAGGTACCGCCCTCTGTGGGGAAGACACAGCAGGTGGCGCCCTCTAATGGGAACACACAGCAGGTACCGACATCTAATGGGAACACACAGTGGGTGCCGCCCTCTAATGAAAACACACAGCAGGTGGCGCCCTCTAACAGGAAAACACAGCAGGCGCCGCACTCTATTGGAAACAGACAGCCGGTGCCGCCCTTTAATGAAACCCACAGCAGGTGGCGCCCTCTAATGGGAACACACAGGAGATGCCGCCCTCTAATGTGAACACACAGCAGGTGTTGCCCTCTAATGGGAACACACAGCAGGTGGCGCCCTCTAATGGGAACAAACAGCAGGTGGCACCCTCTAATGGAAACACACACCGGGTGCCGCCCTCTAATGGGAACACACAACAGGTGCTGCCCTCTAATGTGAACACACAGCAGGTGGCTCCCTCTAATGAAAACCACAGCAGGTGCTGCCCTTTAATGGAAACACACGGCAGTTTCCGCCCTCTATTGGAAACAGACAGCCGGTGCCACCCTTTAATGAAACCCACAGCAAGTGTCGCCCTCTAAGGGGAAAACACAGCAGATGTTGCCCTCTAATGGGAACACACAGCAGGTGGTGCCCTCTAATGGAAACACACAGCAGTTGTCGCCCTCTAATGGGAAGACACAGTAGGTGCCGCCCTCTAAGGGGAACACACAGCAGGTGCCGCCCTCTAAGGGGAACACACAGCAGGTGGCGCCCTCTAATTGAAAAACACACCAGGTGCTGCCCTCTAATGAAAACACACATCAGGTACCGCCATCTAATAGGAATACACAGCAGGTGGCGCCCTCTAATGAAAACACACGGCAGGTGCCGACCTCTAAGGGGAACACACAGCAGGTGCTGCCCTCTAATGGGAACACACAGCAGGTGGCGCCCGCTAATGGGAACAAACAGCAGGTGGCGCCCTCTAATGGAAACACACACCGGGTGCCGCCCTCTAATGGGAACACATAACAGGTGCTGTCCTCTAATGGGAACACACAGCAGGTGCCGCCCTCTAATGAAAACACACAGCAGATGTCGCCCTCTAATGGGAACACACAGCAGGTGGCGCCCTCTAATGGGAACACACAGCAGGTGTCGCCCTCTAATGGGAACACACAATAGGTGGCGCCCTCTAATGAAAACCACTGCAGGTGACACCCTCTAATGGGAACACACAGCAGATGCCGGCCTCTAATGGAAAAACACAGCAGGCGCCGCACTCTATTGGAAACAGACAGCCGGTGCCGCCCTTTAATAAAAACCATAGCAGGTGGCGCCCTCTCAGGGGAACACACAGCAGATGTTGCCCTCTAATGGGAACACAAAGCAGGTGCCGCCCTCTAATGGGAAAACACAGCAGATGCCGCCCTCTAATGGCAGCACACAGCCAGTGCAACCCTATGATGGGAACACACAGCCGGTTCCGCCCTATAATGGGAACACACAGCCGGTGCCACCCTCTAATGGGAACACACAGCAGGTGCCGCCCTCTAATGGAAACACACAGCAGGTGCCGTCCTCTAAGGTGAACACACAGCAGGTGGCGCCCTCTAATGGAAAAATACAGCAGGTGCATCCTCTAAGGGGAACAAACAGCTGGTGGCGCCCTCTAATGGAAAAACACAGCAGGTGCGTCCTCTAAGGGGAACACACAGCTGGTGCCGCCCTCTAATGGGAGCACACAGCAGGTGCCGCCCTCTAATGGAAACACACAGCAGGTGCCGTCCTCTAAGGGGAACACACAGCTGGTGCCGCCCTCTAATGGGAACACACAGCAGGTGCCGCCCTCTAATGGAAACACACAGCAAGTGCCGTCCTCTAAGCGGAACACACAGCAGGTACCGCCCTCTGTGGGGAAGACACAGCAGGTGGCGCCCTCTAATGGGAACACACAGCAGGTACCGACATCTAATGGGAACACACAGTGGGTGCCGCCCTCTAATGAAAACACACAGCAGGTGGCGCCCTCTAACAGGAAAACACAGCAGGCGCCGCACTCTATTGGAAACAGACAGCCGGTGCCGCCCTTTAATGAAACCCACAGCAGGTGGCGCCCTCTAATGGGAACACACAGGAGATGCCGCCCTCTAATGTGAACACACAGCAGGTGTTGCCCTCTAATGGGAACACACAGCAGGTGGCGCCCTCTAATGGGAACAAACAGCAGGTGGCACCCTCTAATGGAAACACACACCGGGTGCCGCCCTCTAATGGGAACACACAACAGGTGCTGCCCTCTAATGTGAACACACAGCAGGTGGCTCCCTCTAATGAAAACCACAGCAGGTGCTGCCCTTTAATGGAAACACACGGCAGTTTCCGCCCTCTATTGGAAACAGACAGCCGGTGCCACCCTTTAATGAAACCCACAGCAAGTGTCGCCCTCTAAGGGGAAAACACAGCAGATGTTGCCCTCTAATGGGAACACACAGCAGGTGGTGCCCTCTAATGGAAACACACAGCAGTTGTCGCCCTCTAATGGGAAGACACAGTAGGTGCCGCCCTCTAAGGGGAACACACAGCAGGTGCCGCCCTCTAAGGGGAACACACAGCAGGTGGCGCCCTCTAATTGAAAAACACACCAGGTGCTGCCCTCTAATGAAAACACACATCAGGTACCGCCATCTAATAGGAATACACAGCAGGTGGCGCCCTCTAATGAAAACACACGGCAGGTGCCGACCTCTAAGGGGAACACACAGCAGGTGCTGCCCTCTAATGGGAACACACAGCAGGTGGCGCCCGCTAATGGGAACAAACAGCAGGTGGCGCCCTCTAATGGAAACACACACCGGGTGCCGCCCTCTAATGGGAACACATAACAGGTGCTGTCCTCTAATGGGAACACACAGCAGGTGCCGCCCTCTAATGAAAACACACAGCAGATGTCGCCCTCTAATGGGAACACACAGCAGGTGGCGCCCTCTAATGGGAACACACAGCAGGTGTCGCCCTCTAAGGGGAACACACAGCAGGTGCCGCCCTCTAATGGGAACACACAGCAGATGCCGCCCTCTAATGTGAACACACAGTAGGTGCCACCCTCTAATGAAAACACACAGCAGGTGCTGCCCTCTAATGGGAACACACAGCAGGTGCCGCCCTCTAATGGAAATGCACAGCAGGTGCCGCCCTCTAAGGGGAACACACAGCAGGTGGCGCCCTCTAATGGAAACACACAGAAGGTGCCGCCCTCTAATGGGAACACACAATAGGTGGCGCCCTCTAATGAAAACCACTGCAGGTGACACCCTCTAATGGGAACACACAGCAGATGCCGGCCTCTAATGGAAAAACACAGCAGGCGCCGCACTCTATTGGAAACAGACAGCCGGTGCCGCCCTTTAATAAAAACCATAGCAGGTGGCGCCCTCTCAGGGGAACACACAGCAGATGTTGCCCTCTAATGGGAACACAAAGCAGGTGCCGCCCTCTAATGGGAAAACACAGCAGATGCCGCCCTCTAATGGCAGCACACAGCCAGTGCAACCCTATGATGGGAACACACAGCCGGTTCCGCCCTATAATGGGAACACACAGCCGGTGCCACCCTCTAATGGGAACACACAGCAGGTGCCGCCCTCTAATGGAAACACACAGCAGGTGCCGTCCTCTAAGGTGAACACACAGCAGGTGGCGCCCTCTAATGGAAAAATACAGCAGGTGCATCCTCTAAGGGGAACAAACAGCTGGTGGCGCCCTCTAATGGAAAAACACAGCAGGTGCGTCCTCTAAGGGGAACACACAGCTGGTGCCGCCCTCTAATGGGAGCACACAGCAGGTGCCGCCCTCTAATGGAAACACACAGCAGGTGCCGTCCTCTAAGGGGAACACACAGCTGGTGCCGCCCTCTAATGGGAACACACAGCAGGTGCCGCCCTCTAATGGAAACACACAGCAAGTGCCGTCCTCTAAGCGGAACACACAGCAGGTACCGCCCTCTGTGGGGAAGACACAGCAGGTGGCGCCCTCTAATGGGAACACACAGCAGGTACCGACATCTAATGGGAACACACAGTGGGTGCCGCCCTCTAATGAAAACACACAGCAGGTGGCGCCCTCTAACAGGAAAACACAGCAGGCGCCGCACTCTATTGGAAACAGACAGCCGGTGCCGCCCTTTAATGAAACCCACAGCAGGTGGCGCCCTCTAATGGGAACACACAGGAGATGCCGCCCTCTAATGTGAACACACAGCAGGTGTTGCCCTCTAATGGGAACACACAGCAGGTGGCGCCCTCTAATGGGAACAAACAGCAGGTGGCACCCTCTAATGGAAACACACACCGGGTGCCGCCCTCTAATGGGAACACACAACAGGTGCTGCCCTCTAATGTGAACACACAGCAGGTGGCTCCCTCTAATGAAAACCACAGCAGGTGCTGCCCTTTAATGGAAACACACGGCAGTTTCCGCCCTCTATTGGAAACAGACAGCCGGTGCCACCCTTTAATGAAACCCACAGCAAGTGTCGCCCTCTAAGGGGAAAACACAGCAGATGTTGCCCTCTAATGGGAACACACAGCAGGTGGTGCCCTCTAATGGAAACACACAGCAGTTGTCGCCCTCTAATGGGAAGACACAGTAGGTGCCGCCCTCTAAGGGGAACACACAGCAGGTGCCGCCCTCTAAGGGAACACACAGCAGGTGGCGCCCTCTAATTGAAAAACACACCAGGTGCTGCCCTCTAATGAAAACACACATCAGGTACCGCCATCTAATAGGAATACACAGCAGGTGCCGACCTCTAAGGGGAACACACAACAGGTGGCACCCTCTACTGAAAACCACGGCATTTGACGCCCTCTAATGAGAACACAAAGCAGGTGGCGCCCTCTAATGGGAACACACAGCAGGTGCCGCCCTCTAATGGAAACACACAGCAGGTGCCGCCCTCTAATGGAAACACATGGCAGTTGCCGCCCTCTAATGGAAAAACACAGCAGGCGCCGCACTCTAATGGGAACACACAGCAGATGCCGCCCTCTAATGTGAACACACAGTAGGTGCCACCCTCTAATGAAAACACACAGCAGGTGCTGCCCTCTAATGGGAACACACAGCAGGTGGCGCCCGCTAATGGGAACAAACAGCAGGTGGCGCCCTCTAATGGGAACACACAGCAGGTGCCGTCCTCTAAGCGGAACACTCAGCAGGTACCGCCCTCTGTGGGGAAGACACAGCAGGTGGCGCCCTCTAATGGGAACACACAGCAGGTACCGACATCTAATGGGAACACACAGTGGGTGCCGCCCTGTAATGAAAACACACAGCAGGTGGCGCCCTCTAATAAGAAAACACAGCAGGCGCCGCACTCTATTGGAAACAGACAGCCGGTGCCGCCCTTTAATGAAACCCACAGCAGGTGGCACCCTCTAATGGAAATACACAGCAGGTGGCGCCCTCTAATGGGAACACACAACAGTTGCTGCCCTCTAATGGGAACACTCAGGAGATGCCGCCCTCTAATGTGAACACACAGCAGGTGCCACCCTCTAATGAAAACCCACAGCAGGTGTTGCCCTCTAATGGGAACACACAGCAGGTGGCGCCCTCTAATGGGAACAAACAGCAGGTGGCACCCTCTAATGGAAACACACACCGGGTGCCGCCCTCTAATGGGAACACACAACAGGTGCTGCCCTCTAATGGGAAAACACAGCAGGTGGCTCCCTCTAATGAAAACACACAGCAGTTGTCGCCCTCTAATGGGAAGACACAGTAGGTGCCGCCCTCTAATGGGAACACACAACAGGTGCTGCCCTCTAATGTGAACACACAGCAGGTGGCTCCCTCTAATGAAAACCACAGCAGGTGCTGCCCTTTAATGGAAACACACGGCAGTTTCCGCCCTCTATTGGAAACAGACAGCCGGTGCCACCCTTTAATGAAACCCACAGCAAGTGTCGCCCTCTAAGGGGAAAACACAGCAGATGTTGCCCTCTAATGGGAACACACAGCAGGTGGTGCCCTCTAATGGAAACACACAGCAGTTGTCGCCCTCTAATGGGAAGACACAGTAGGTGCCGCCCTCTAAGGGGAACACACAGCAGGTGCCGCCCTCTAAGGGGAACACACAGCAGGTGGCGCCCTCTAATTGAAAAACACACCAGGTGCTGCCCTCTAATGAAAACACACATCAGGTACCGCCATCTAATAGGAATACACAGCAGGTGGCGCCCTCTAATGAAAACACACGGCAGGTGCCGACCTCTAAGGGGAACACACAGCAGGTGCTGCCCTCTAATGGGAACACACAGCAGGTGGCGCCCGCTAATGGGAACAAACAGCAGGTGGCGCCCTCTAATGGAAACACACACCGGGTGCCGCCCTCTAATGGGAACACATAACAGGTGCTGTCCTCTAATGGGAACACACAGCAGGTGCCGCCCTCTAATGAAAACACACAGCAGATGTCGCCCTCTAATGGGAACACACAGCAGGTGGCGCCCTCTAATGGGAACACACAGCAGGTGTCGCCCTCTAAGGGGAACACACAGCAGGTGCCGCCCTCTAATGGGAACACACAGCAGATGCCGCCCTCTAATGTGAACACACAGTAGGTGCCACCCTCTAATGAAAACACACAGCAGGTGCTGCCCTCTAATGGGAACACACAGCAGGTGCCGCCCTCTAATGGAAATGCACAGCAGGTGCCGCCCTCTAAGGGGAACACACAGCAGGTGGCGCCCTCTAATGGAAACACACAGAAGGTGCCGCCCTCTAATGGGAACACACAATAGGTGGCGCCCTCTAATGAAAACCACTGCAGGTGACACCCTCTAATGGGAACACACAGCAGATGCCGGCCTCTAATGGAAAAACACAGCAGGCGCCGCACTCTATTGGAAACAGACAGCCGGTGCCGCCCTTTAATAAAAACCATAGCAGGTGGCGCCCTCTCAGGGGAACACACAGCAGATGTTGCCCTCTAATGGGAACACAAAGCAGGTGCCGCCCTCTAATGGGAAAACACAGCAGATGCCGCCCTCTAATGGCAGCACACAGCCAGTGCAACCCTATGATGGGAACACACAGCCGGTTCCGCCCTATAATGGGAACACACAGCCGGTGCTGCCCTCTAATGGGAACACACAGCCGGTGCCACCCTCTAATGGGAACACACAGCAGGTGCTGCCCTCTAATAGGAACACACAGCAGGTGCTGCCCTCTAATGGGAACACACAGTAGGTGCCGCCTTCTGATGGGCACACACAGTAGGTGGCGCCCTCTAATGGGAACACACAGCAGGTGCTGCCCTCTAATGGGACCACATAGCAGGTGGCGCCCTCTAAGGGGAACACACAGCAGGTGCCGCATTCTGATGGGCACACACAGCAGGTGCTGAATAAATAGAAGAATGGAGCCGTCTAGGTTGTGCTCACATTACTCTGGACAGAATGTTTGCCGGGGCTCACAGTACTCCTAATGTAGAATACAAGCTGGTGTATTAAAGCAGAAATGATGAGAAGTAAAATTAGGAGAAGACGCACAGCCGCCTCTCCTACACCGAGGAGAATTCAGGGTTCCAACACCCACAAGTACTCACAAAAGGCTGCAAATATCGGAGCCCCGGGTCGTTCATTGCCTGCGGCGTCTGCCAACATTTCCCGGCGAGTTGCATCTTGTCAGAATTTATTCTCCCGTCTCTGTGAACAACGAGAGTAAAATTTTTATTAGAAAAGCCAATTATTCGCAGTCTGTAAGTCTATAGAAAAATAATGAAGCTGGCGGTGAAATTTATCGCAGAACTGTCTGGCCATGACTGTGGGTGCGTCCAGGGGGGGGATCGTCCGGGATCACTGCGATTCGTGTCTGCGTTCCCATCGCTTTGTGTGCAGCAGAATAAGAAACGCTGCATTCACCAACAAACGGAACAATAAACGCAAATCATAATTCATACTGAACCCCTCCCAGCTGACAGATAACAGCAGAGGCTCCTATTACATTTCTACTTCTTCCTCCATTGTTTGGGGGGGGGGGGGGGGTTTGTCACCGGGCGTCAGTGCACAGACCGTACGCGGAGTTCTCCTTTACATTCGCAGTTTATTTCCAGCATTTGCAGGTTTGTCTCGCCACCGATGATCACCTCCCTGCTGTGTGGATTCTATATTGGCCTGTAGGTGGCGACATTGTACCAGATCTGCAGAACTCATTCTCACATCTTTTATTCTTCTTTTGCTGTTTCACATTTCTCTTATTTTTGCTTTTCCTTTTTGGAGACTAAACTGAAAAATTCTCCAACACCTTCCTGGGGGCGCCCGGTGTCACCCGGTGTCACCCCACAATGACTGAGCGCTCATATATAATACGCACCATCTGTGACCTTTATTAATGCAAGGAATAAATTCTGATGGGTGCAGAGCTGCAAAGTCTGACAGTGCTTTTAGGGAGCGGGTATAATTCACAGGGTGCTTGTAGGGACCGGGTATCATTCAGAGGGTGCTTGTAGGGACCGGTATCATTCAGAGGGTGCTTGTAGGGACTGGGTATACTTCAGAGGGTGCTTTTAGGGACCGGGTATAATTCACAGGGTGCTTGTAGGGAGCGGGTATCATTCAGAGGGTGCATGTAGGGACCGGGTATCATTCAGAGGGTGCTTGTAGGGACCGGTATCATTCAGAGGGTGCTTGTAGGGACTGGGTATACTTCAGAGGGTGCTTTTAGGGACCGGGTATAATTCACAGGGTGCTTGTAGGGACCGGGTATCATTCATAGGGTGCATGTAGGGACCGGGTATAATTCACAGGGTGCTTGTAGGGACCGGGTATCATTCAGAGGGTGCATGTAGGGACTGGGTATAATTCACAGGGTGCTTGTAGGGACCGGTATCATTCAGAGGGTGCTTGTAGGGACCGGGTATACTTCAGAGGGTGCTTGTAGGGATCGGTATCATTCAGAGGGTGCTTGTAGGGAGCGGGTATCATTCAGAGGGTGCTTGTAGGGAGCGGGTATCATTCAGAGGGTGCTTGTAGGGACCGGGTATAATTCAGAGGGTGCTTGTAGGGACCAGGTATACTTCAGAGGGTGCTTGTAGGGAACGAGTATCATTCAGAGGGTGCTTGTAGGGACCGGGTATAATTCAGAGGGTGCTTGTAGGGACCGGGTATCATTCAGAGGGTGCTTGTAGGGACCGGGTATAATTCAGAGGGTGCTTGTAGGGACCGGGTATCATTCAGAGGGTGCTTGTAGGGACCAGGTATACTTCAGAGGGTGCTTGTAGGGATCGGTATCATTCAGAGGGTGCTTGTAGGGACCGGGTATAATTCAGAGGGTGCTTGTAGGGACCGGGTATCATTCAGAGGGTGCTTGTAGGGAACAGGTATACTTCAGAGGGAGTGTGTAGGGACCGGTATCATTCAGAGGGTGCTTGTAGGGACCAGGTATACTTCAGAGGGTGCTTGTAGGGACCGGGTATCATTCAGAGGGTGCTTGTAGGGACCAGGTATCATTCAGAGGGTGCTTGTAGGGACCGGGTATCATTCAGAGGGTGCTTGTAGGGACCAGGTATACTTCAGAGGGTGCTTGTAGGGACCGGGTATCATTCAGAGGGTGCTTGTAGGGACCGGGTATCATTCAGAGGGTGCTTGTAGGGACAGGGTATCATTCAGAGGGTGCTTGTAGGGACAGGGTATCATTCAGAGGGTGCTTGTAGGGACCAGGTATACTGCAGAGGGTGCTTGTAGGGACCGGGTATCATTCAGAGGGTGCTTGTAGGGACCGGGTATCATTCAGAGGGTGCTTGTAGGGACCGGGTATCATTCAGAGGGTGCTTGTAGGGACCGGGTATCATTCAGAGGGTGCTTGTAGGGACAGGGTATCATTCAGAGGGTGCTTGTAGGGACCGGGTATCATTTTAGAGGGTGTGTGATAACCGCAATAGATGGTGTAAAAAAAAAAAAATTGCTGGAAAATTGTCAGCAACATTCGCCCAGTCCTCCCAACGTGGACTAATTTTCCCTAACACAGGGATTTCCTATAATCATCAGCGCCATCTGGTGGCCACAATGCAGAATTTTGCTGACAGCGGTTTCAGGAAAGAATAACGCATTACGGTCACTAGATGGCGCTGATGGTTATAGGAAAGAAATGTATTAGGAAGAACAGGGACCGGATTTGTGATATCTGGGAGAATTCTGCTGACAGTTATCCAGCTAAATCCAAGAAGAGGCGATTTCGGGGTCCCCTTTTTTGGGGCAACTCAGGGACAACATACATGAACACAACATGTATAGAGCCCAGAAACCCGTCTCAACCAGATCCCGCCCCCAATGATGTCATTATGATATCATGATCTTGCCAAAATTCCTGAGAATAATGCAGGAGAAGAATGGACCGGGGCCCAACCACAACACTGAAAGTACAAACCCTGCGTGCAGATTGTCATTGAGCCACCGCGAGGAAAGGGGGCGCTGTGAGGCCCCAAAATGTTGGAATTCTGACCATAGCTCCTTAAAAAAAAATGGCGGAGCTAATTGTCCCGTGAAACTGCGTGCAATGTTGTTCTGTGCAAATGGGGGCAAAATTAAATGTTGTTGGGCTATTTCCTCTCCAGATCGAATGTTATTCATTCGTAAGCCTAGAGTAAATCAGGAAAATACATTGTGACCACTAGATGGCGTTGAGAGGGTGCTTGTAGGGACCGGGTATCATTAAGAGGGTGTGTGATAACCGCAATAGATGGTGTAAGAAAAAAAAAATTGCTTGAAAATTGTCAGCAACATTCGCCCAGTCCCAAAGTGGACTAATTTTCCCTAACACAGGGGTTTCCTATAATTATCAGCGCCATCTAGTGGCCACAATGCAGAATTTTGCTGACAGCGGTTTCAGGAAAGAATAATGCATTATGGTCACTAGATGGCGCTGATGGTTATAGGAAAGAAACGTATAATATTGAATGTTGTTGGGCTATTCCCTCTCCAGATCGAATGTTATTCATTCGTAAGCCTAGAGTAAATCAGGAAAATACATTGTGACCACTAGATGGCGTTGAGAGTTCTGAGCTATTCTGACCTTCTCCAAAATCTCTGATCTTCGGGGCTGTGAGGTCGCAGAGCGGTCAGGGTGTCCATGCTGACCCGCGTCCACATCCAGAAGCACCTACAATGGGCACGTGAGAATGAGAACTGGAGCACGGAGCAATGGAAGAAGGTGGCCTGGTCTGAGGAATTCAAGGATGTTTTGAGGAACACAATAATGAGTTTGATGTGTAGATTTGGCCTCCAAGTTCTCCAGATCTCCAATCAAGCATCTGTGGGATGTGCTGGAAAAACAACTCCGATCCATGGAGGCCCCGCCTCCCATCTCTGGGGACGGCTTGGTGTCAGATAGCCGATCTTACCTTCAGAGGTCTGGAGGAGTCCATGTCTGGATGGGTCAGGAAAGGGGGACTCACCCAATATTAGGGGGGTGGGCTACTCGGTGTATATGTACGGTATGAGTCTAGCGGTGTCTCGGTATATACAGGGCTGCCATTAGGGGGGGACAGCCCATATACATGTAGGGGGCCCGGGCATCCTGAGGGGCCCAGCTGTCTGGCAGGGTCAGGAGATGGCAGGGGTGGGAGGAGAACCTGCCCTTGGTGCGAGGCCCTGGGGAATATTGGTGGTCAAGCCTGGGGGGTCCAGGCCTAAAGCTTTGTAAGGGGCCCCAAAGTTTCCCTGGGTATATATATATATATACAGGCATACATATGGAACGTACCCCCATCTCACAGTATAGAAGGAAGAGGTGTGAGGAGCATCGTCTGACCTAGAAGAGGAGACCTCTGGGACTTTCCTCACATTCCCAGCACCAGGACTAATCTCCTATCATCCATATCTGATTGATCACTACTACTCCTATCATTTATTTATCACAGCGGCAGTATACAGATATAGGGCCTATAGACTGATGAATACAGTCGTTGGGGTGGGGGGGGGGGGGGGACACTCGGCTCTGTGCAGACATCAATCATTTCTAATCCAAGGTTCTCCAGAAGAAGACACACAGGGCCCCCCAATACCACGGAGGGCGGAATATCTTCCATATAATAGAGACTTGTCATGATTGGACCAATTCACCCCCAATCAGGACCGGTCATTGATTGGACCAAAGTGGGGTCATTTCCATTCCAAGGATCATCTCCATGTGGAAGAAGCCAAATTATCCCCCCGAACCCCCAGGAGTCCTCAGACACTCCCAATGATCCGATTTTGGTGAGCAGATGGACGAACAATCTCCTAATATATGTAGGGGGTTCAGTGCGCCGCCCTACTGGTGGGTTCCATCGTCATGGCACCGGAAGCCAACACCAGACCAACCAGAGGTAAAAGTTGGCAACTCTACCATGGAGGAAATAATGAGGAGTGAAGAATAAGTATGGGGGGGGGGGGGGTCCAATACAGTATGGCGAGGTGCTGCATCCTCGTACCTCCCTGTGACATCGACTGAGGACACAATGACCTCATTATGATTGAGTGTGTGATTGGGTGGGATGTGGACACCACTGATAGTCAGATAGAGGGTGAAAGGGATCACCATCCATCCATTTATCCAACTGTCCATCCAGAGCCTCTGGTTTATAGACCAGATAGATTCTAAATATAGAACCATTTATCCAACTGTCCATCCAGAGCCTCTGGTTTATAGACTGGATACATCCTAAATATGGAACCATTTATCCAACTGTCCATCCAGAGCCTCTGGTTTATAGATCGGATACATCCTAAATATAGAACCATTTATCCAACTGTCCATTCAGAGCCTCTGGTTTATAGACCTCACCTCAGGAAATCCCCCCATGGCTAACAGAAGATAGACTTAGAACTAAACTAGAGAAACTTAAAGCGGAGTTCCGGGCACAGAAGTCATTTTTTAATAATCATACCCCCGGGACAGTCAGGGTTGGTACATTCCACAATGGATAGCCTCTGATCTGTCCCGGTTCGCACTTACCTGCAAGAAGAAATACTTACTTATAAAATTTCTTCCACAGCGTTGCCATCTCTCTTGTGGGCAGCTGAAGCCGGCGCGGTCCTCTTCGGCGTCTTCTTCCGCGTCTTCTTCTCCCAGAATGCGCCTGCACCGGCCCCTCTCGTCACTTCCGGTGCGGCGCCGCATTCCTCCACAGCTTCTGGGCATGCCCAGAAGCTGTTTAGCAGGGGAATGCGGCGTCGCCCGGAAGTGATGAGCGGGGCCAGTGCCGTCGCATTGATTCCAGGAAGTGACGACTGAGCCTCGGCACAGAGGGAGGAAGTGAAGACTAGGTGAGTATCTTCAATCTTCAATTACAAGGTGAGTAAATAAAAAAAAAAAAAACCTAACTATCCAATTCCTTTTCAGGTGAAGGTGTAGAAGCGGACGGGCACAAAAAAAAGATATAGATTTTGTGCCCGGAACTCCGCTTTAACATAAATAAATCACCGGGACCGGATGGCTTACACCCGAGGGTTCTTAAAGAGCTCAGCCAGGTGATTGCCAGACCATTATTCTTGATCTTTAAGGATAGTTTACAGACGGGTATGGTGCCAGCTGATTGGAAAAAAGCCAACGTGGTACCAATATTTAAAAAGGGGCCGAGATATATCCCGGGTAACTATAGGCCGGTCAGCCTAACATCAATAGTCTGCAAGATATTGGAGGGGATGATAAGGGACCACATACAAGACTTTAGTAATGAAAACGGTATTATTAGTAGTAATCAGCATGGATTCATGAAAAATCGTTCTTGCCAAACCAATCTATTAACCTTCTACGATGAAGTGAGCTGCAACCTAGATAAAGGTAAGCCTGTGGATGTGGTGTATCTGGATAAAGGAAGGCCTGTGGATGTGGTGTATCTGGATAAAGGAAGGCCTGTGGATGTGGTATATCTAGATAATGGAAGGTCTGTGGATGTGGTGTATCTGGATAAAGGAAGGCCTGTGGATGTGGTGTATCTGGATAAAGGAAGGGCTGTGGATGTGGTGTATCTGGATAAAGGAAGGTCTGTGGATGTGGTGTATCTGGATAAAGGAAGGCCTGTGGATGTGGTGTATCTGGATAAAGGAAGGCCTGTGGATGTGGTGTATCTGGATAAAGGAAGGGCTGTGGATGTGGTGTATCTGGATAAAGGAAGGTCTGTGGATGTGGTGTATCTGGATAAAGGAAGGCCTGTGGATGTGGTGTATCTGGATAAAGGAAGGTCTGTGGATGTGGTGTATCTGGATAAAGGAAAGTCTGTGGATGTGGTGTATCTAGATAAAGGAAGGTCTGTGGATGTGGTGTATCTGGATAAAGGAAGGTCTGTGGGTGTGGTGTATCTGGATAAAGGAAGGTCTGTGGATGGGGTGTATCTGGATAAAGGAAGGTCTGTGGATGTGGTGTATCTGGATAAAGGAAGGCCTGTGGATGTGGTGTATCTGGATAAAGGAAGGTCTGTGGATGTGGTATATCTAGATAATGCAAGGTCTGTGGATGTGGTGTATCTGGATAAAGGAAGGCCTGTGGATGTGGTGTATCTGGATAAAGGAAGGGCTGTGGATGTGGTGTATCTGGATAAAGGAAGGTCTGTGGATGTGGTGTATCTGGATAAAGGAAGGTCTATGGATGTGGTGTATCTGGATAAAGGAAGGTCTGTGGATGGGGTGTATCTGGATAAAGGAAGGTCTGTGGATGTGGTGTATCTGGATAAAGGAAGGCCTGTGGATGTGGTGTATCTGGATAAAGGAAGGTCTGTGGATGTGGTATATCTAGATAATGCAAGGTCTGTGGATGTGGTGTATCTGGATAAAGGAAGGCCTGTGGATGTGGTGTATCTGGATAAAGGAAGGGCTGTGGATGTGGTGTATCTGGATAAAGGAAGGTCGGTGGATGTGGTGTATCTGGATAAAGGAAGGTCTGTGGATGTGGTGTATCTGGATAAAGGAAGGTCTGTGGATGGGGTGTATCTGGATAAAGGAAGACCTGTGGATGTGGTGTATCTGGATAAAGGAAGGCCTGTGGATGTGGTGTATCTGGATAAAGGAAGGTCTGTGGATGTGGTGTATCTGGATAAAGGAAGGTCTGTGGATGTGGTGTATCTGGACTTTGCAAAGGCCTTTGACACCGTTCCCCACAAACGCTTACTGTACAAACTAAGGAAGGTAGGTATGGACCATAAGGTGAGTACCTGGATAGAGAACTGGCTCCAGGGGAGAGTACAGAGGGTGATGATTAATGGGGAGTACTCGGATTGGGCGGGTGTGGAAAGTGGGGTCCCCCAGGGTTCTGTCCTGGTGCCAATCCTGTTTAATTTATTCATAAATGATCTAGAGGAGGGGATATCTAGTACAATCTCAGTATTTGCGGATGATACTAAATTAGGCATGCCAATATCTTCTATGCAGGATGTGGAAACCTTACAAGAGGATCTGAACAAAATAATGGGGTGGGGGAGGGGGGGCAACTACATGGCAGATGAGGTTTAATGTAGAAAAATGTAAAGTAATGCACTTGGGGGCCAGAAACCAGAAAGCAAGCTACTCACTAGGGGTTGAACCTCTGGGGGAGTCTAGGATGGAAAAGGACCTGGGGGTACTGGTAGACAACAGGCTTGGCAGTGGCATGCAATGCCAAGCCTCTCCAAGCAAAGCCAACAGAATACTGGGATGTATAAAAAAGGGGATTCACTCCAGAAATAAAGAGATTATTCTCCCGCTCTACAAGACTCTGGTCCGGCCACATCTGGAGTATGCTGTCCAGTTCTGGGCACCGGTCCCCAGGAAGGATGTGCTGGAACTGGAGAGAGTCCAGAGAAGGGCAACAAAAATAATTAGGGGAATGGAGGACATCAGCTATGAGGAAAGACTACAAGCACTGAACCTATTCTCTCTGGAGAAGAGACGATTGAGGGGGGATATCATATCAATGTACAAATACTGTACTGGCGACCCTAGCATAAGGAACAAACTATTCAGAGTAAGGGAATACAATAAGACACGTGGCCACTCACTAAAACTAGAGGAAAGGCGGTTTAACCTTAAAATACGTAGGGGGTTCTTTACTGTAAGAGCGGTAAGGATGTGGAATTCTCTAGTGGTATCAGCAGGGAGCATCGATAGTTTCAAAAAACTATTAGATGGGCACCTTAAAGACCACAACATACAGGGGTATACAATGTACAACATACAGGGGTATACAATGTATAACATACAGGGGGTATACAATGTACAACATACAGGGGTATACAATGTACAACATACAGGGGTATACAATGTACAACATACAGGGGGTATACAATGTACAACATACAGGGGTATACAATGTACAACATACAGGGGGTATACAATGTACAACATACAGGGGTATACAATGTACAACATACAGGGGGTATACCATGTACAACATACAGGGGTATACAATGTACAACATACAGGGGGTATACAATGTACAACATACAGGGGGTATACAATGTACAACATACAGGGGGTATACAATGTACAACATACAGGGGTATACAATGTACAACATACAGGGGGTATACAATGTACAACATACAGGGGGTATACAATGTACAACATACAGGGGTATACAATGTACAACATACAGGGGGTATACAATGTACAACATACAGGGGTATACAATGTACAACATACAGGGGTATACAATGTACAACATACAGGGGTATACAATGTACAACATACAGGGGGTATACAATGTACAACATATAGGGGTATACAATGTACAACATACAGGGGTATACAATGTACAACATACAGGGGTATACAATGTACAACATACAGAGGTATACAATGTACAACATACAGGGGGTATACAATGTACAACATACAGGGGTATACAATGTACAACATACAGGGGGTATACAATGTACAACATACAGGGGTATACAATGTACAACATACAGGGGTATACAATGTACAACATACAGGGGTATACAATGTACAACATACAGGGGGTATACAATGTACAACATATAGGGGTATACAATGTACAACATACAGGGGTATACAATGTACAACATACAGGGGTATACAATGTACAACATACAGAGGTATACAATGTACAACATACAGGGGGTATACAATGTACAACATACAGGGGTATACAATGTACAACATACAGGGGTATACAATGTACAACATACAGGAGTATACAATGTACAACATACAGGGGTATACAATGTACAACATACAGGGGTATACAATGTACAACATACAGGGGTATACATTGTACAACATACAGGGGTATACAATGTACAACATACAGGGGGTATACCATGTACAACATACAGGGGTATACAATGTACAACATACAGGGGGTATACAATGTACAACATACAGGGGGTATACAATGTACAACATACAGGGGGTATACAATGTACAACATACAGGGGTATACAATGTACAACATACAGGGGGTATACAATGTACAACATACAGGGGGTATACAATGTACAACATACAGGGGTATACAATGTACAACATACAGGGGGTATACAATGTACAACATACAGGGGGTATACAATGTACAACATACAGGGGTATACAATGTACAACATACAGGGGTATACAATGTACAACATACAGGGGGTATACAATGTACAACATATAGGGGTATACAATGTACAACATACAGGGGTATACAATGTACAACATACAGGGGTATACAATGTACAACATACAGAGGTATACAATGTACAACATACAGGGGGTATACAATGTACAACATACAGAGGTATACAATGTACAACATACAGGGGTATACAATGTACAACATACAGGGGTATACAATGTACAACATACAGGGGTATACAATGTACAACATACAGGGGTATACAATGTACAACATACAGAGGTATACAATGTACAACATACAGGGGTATACAATGTACAACATACAGGGGTATACAATGTACAACATACAGGGGTATACAATGTACAACATACAGGGGTATACAATGTACAACATACAGGGGTACACAATGAACAACATACAGGGGTATACAATGTAAAACATACAGGGGTATACAATGTACAACATACAGGAGTATACAATGTACAACATACAGGGGTATACAATGTACAACATACAGGGGTACACAATGTACAACATACAGGGGTATACATTGTACAACATACAGGGGTATACAATGTACGACATACAGGGGTATACAATGTACAACATACAGGGGTATACAATGTACAACATACAGGGGTATACAATGTACTACATACAGGGGTATACAATGTACAACATACAGGGGGTATACAATGTACAACATACAGGAGTATACAATGTACAACATACAGGAGTATACAATGTACAACATACAGAGGTATACAATGTACAACATACAGGGGTATACAATGTACAACATACAGGGGTATACAATGTACAACATACAGGGGTATACAATGTACAACATACAGGGGTATACAATGAACAATATACAGGGGTATACAATGTACAACATACAGGGGTATACAATGTACAACATACAGGAGTATACAATGTACAACATACAGGAGTATACAATGTACAACATACAGGGGTATACAATGTACAACATACAGGGGTATACAATGTACAACATACAGGGGTATACAATGTACGACATACAGGGGTATACAATGTACTACATACAGGGGTATACAATGTACAACATACAGGAGTATACAATGTACAACATACAGGAGTATACAATGTACAACATACAGAGGTATACAATGTACAACATACAGGGGTATACAATGTACAACATACAGGGGTATACAATGTACAACATACAGGGGTATACAATGTACAACATACAGGGGTATACAATGAACAATATACAGGGGTATACAATGTACAACATACAGGGGTATACAATGTACAACATACAGGAGTATACAATGTACAACATACAGGGGTATACAATGTACAACATACAGGAGTATACAATGTACAACATACAGGAGTATACAATGTACAACATACAGGGGTATACAATGTACAACATACAGGGGTATACAATGTACAACATACCGGGGTATACAATGTACAACATACAGGGGTATACAATGTACAACATACAGGGGTATACAATGTACAACATACAGGGGTATACAATGTACAACATACAGGGGGTATACAATGTACAACATACAGGGATATACAATGTACAACATACAGGGGTATACAATGTACAACATACAGGGGTATACAATGTACAACATACAGGGGTATACAATGTACAACATACAGGGGGTATACAATGTACAACATACAGGGGTATACAATGTACAACATACAGGGGTATACAATGTACAACATACAGGGGGTATACAATGTAAAACATACAGGGGTATACAATGTACAACATACAGGGGTATACAATGTACAACATACAGGGGGTATACAATGTACAACATACAGGGGGTATACAATGTACAACATACAGGGGTATACAATGTACAACATACAGGGGTATACAATGTACAACATACAGGGGGTATACAATGTACAACATACAGGGGTATACAATGTACAACATACAGGGGTATACAATGTACAACATACAGGGGTATACAATGTACAACATACAGGGGGTATACAATGTACAACATACAGGGGTATACAATGTACAACATACAGGGGTATACAATGTACAACATACAGGGGTATACAATGTACAACATACAGGGGTATACAATGTATAACATACAGGGGTATACAATGTACAACATACAGGGGTATACAATGTACAACATACAGGGGTATACAATGTATAACATACAGGGGTATACAATGTACAACATACAGGGGTATACAATGTACAACATACAGGGGTATACAATGTACAACATACAGGGGTATACAATGTACAACATACAGGGGTATACAATGTACAACATACAGGGGGTATACAATGTACAACATACAGGGGTATACAATGTACAACATACAGTGGTATACAATGTACAACATACAGGGGTATACAATGTACAACATACAGGGGTATACAATGTACAACATACAGGGGTATACAATGTATAACATACAGGGGTATACAATGTACAACATACAGGGGTATACAATGTACAACATACAGGGGTATACAATGTACAACATACAGGGGGTATACAATGTACAACATACAGGGGTATACAATGTACAACATACAGGGGTATACAATGTACAACATACAGGGGTATACAATGTACAACATACAGGGGGTATACAATGTACAACATACAGGGGTATACAATGTACAACATACAGGGGTATACAATGTACAACATACAGGGGTATACAATGTACAACATACAGGGGTATACAATGTACAACATACAGGGGTATACAATGTACAACATACAGGGGTATACAATGTACAACATACAGGGGTATACAATGTACAACATACAGGGATATACAATGTACAATATACAGGGGGTATACAATGTACAACATACAGGGGGTATACAATGTACAACATACAGGGGGTATACAATGTACAACATACAGGGGGTATACAATGTACAACATACAGGGGTATACAATGTACAACATACAGGGGGTATACAATGTACAACATACAGGGGGTATACAATGTACAACATACAGGGGTATACAATGTACAACATACAGGGGTATACAATGTACAACATACAGGGGGTATACAATGTACAACATACAGGGGTATACAATGTACAACATACAGGGGTATACAATGTACAACATACAGGGGGTATACAATGTACAACATACAGGGGTATACAATGTACAACATACAGGGGTATACAATGTACAACATACAGGGGTATACAATGTACAACATACAGGGGTATACAATGTATAACATACAGGGGTATACAATGTACAACATACAGGGGTATACAATGTACAACATACAGGGGTATACAATGTATAACATACAGGGGTATACAATGTACAACATACAGGGGTATACAATGTACAACATACAGGGGTATACAATGTACAACATACAGGGGGTATACAATGTACAACATACAGGGGTATACAATGTACAACATACAGGGGTATACAATGTACAACATACAGGGGGTATACAATGTACAACATACAGGGGTATACAATGTACAACATACAGGGGTATACAATGTACAACATACAGGGGTATACAATGTACAACATACAGGGGTATACAATGTACAACATACAGGGGTATACAATGTACAACATACAGGGGTATACAATGTACAACATACAGGGGTATACAATGTACAACATACAGGGGGTATACAATGTACAACATACAGGGGGTATACAATGTACAACATACAGGGGGTATACAATATACAACATACAGGGGTATACAATGTACAACATACAGGGGGTATACAATGTACAACATACAGGGATATACAATGTACAATATACAGGGGTATACAATGTACAACATACAGGGGGTATACAATGTACAACATACAGGGGGTATACAATGTACAACATACAGGGGGTATACAATATACAACATACAGGGGTATACAATGTACAACATACAGGGGGTATACAATGTACAACATACAGGGATATACAATGTACAATATACAGGGGTATACAATGTACAACATACAGGGGGTATACAATGTACAACATACAGGGGGTATACAATGTACAACATACAGGGGTAACACACACACACATCATAGGTTGAACTGGATGGACTGATGTCTTTTTTCAACCTCACTAACTATGTAACTATGTAACTATGTAACTATGTAACTATGTAACGATGTAAGATACATCCTAAATATAGAACCATTTATCCAACTGTCCATCCAGAGCCTCTGGTTTATAGTCTCGGCTCCCTCTGTCTCTCTGTTTTCCTCCTCTCAGCAGTTTTCTTGCCCCCCCCCCCCCCTGCCCCCCACTTTGGTTGGCAGGGAATGGTGGCGGTTATCTGGAGTTGGGATTCCAGGAATAGTTCCTCTCTGGGGTTGGGGACACCTCATGCCTCTCGTTATCTGGGAAGTGACACACAATGAGGCTCTTTGCTGGGAGAGGATTTCTGGTGATAAGGTTGGACGTGGACTTGGTCCTCCTAGCTGCGATGTTCTTCTCTCTCTCTCTCTATATATAATTACTTTCCATCGCGGAGAGCTGTCACCGGTCCTGGCACAAATCTTTTGTCATTGTCACCCGGGGATATGAGCCGCCTGCGGCGAGGAGGGAGAGCCGGGGGAGGGGGGCCTCGGAGGGGAGAAAATATTCAGAATTTCAGACATTGATGGATCCTCGGCTTTGACACCTCCTGATATCTGCAGGACCGAGGATGAAGCTCCTTGTGTCCCTGGTACTCTCAGGATCGGGGAGGGGGGGGGGGGGGTGATGGTCCTGGATATGTCCCTGGTACTCTCAGGATTGGGGGGGGTGGGGGTCCTGTCCCTGGTACTCTCAGGATTGGGGGGGGGGTCCTGGAAATGTCCCTGGTACTCTCAGGATTGGGGGGGGGGTCCTGGAAATGTCCCTGGTACTCTCAGGATTGGGTGGTGGGGGGGTCCTGTCCCTGGTACTCTCAGGATTGGAGGGGTGGGGGTCCTTGATATGTCCCTGGTACTCTCAGGATTGGAGGGGGGTCCTGGAAATGTCCCTGGTACTCTCAGGATTGGAGGGGGGGGTCCTGGATATGTCCCTGGTACTCTCAGGATGGGGGGGGGGGGGGTCCTGGAAATGTCCCTGGTACTCTCAGGATTGGGGGGGGGTCCTGGAAATGTCCCTGGTACTCTCAGGATTGGGGGGTCCTGGAAATGTCCCTGGTACTCTCAGGAATGGGGGGGGGGGGGTCCTGTCCCTGGTACTCTCAGGATGGGGGGGTCCTGGAAATGTCCCTGGTACTCTCAGGATTGGGGGGGGGGTCCTGGAAATGTCCCTGGTACTCTCAGGATTGGGGGGGATCCTGGAAATGTCCCTGGTACTCTCAGGATTGGGGGGGGTCCTGTCCCTGGTACTCTCAGGATTGGGGGGGGGTCCTGGATATGTCCCTGGTACTCTCAGGATTGGGGGGGGGGGGGTCCTGGAAATGTCCCTGGTACTCTCAGGATTGGGGGGTCCTGGAAATGTCCCTGGTACTCTCAGGATTGGGGGGGGGGTCCTGTCCCTGGTACTCTCAGGATTGGGGGGGGGGGTCCTGGAAATGTCCCCGGTACTCTCAGGATTGGGTGGTGGGGGGGTCCTGTCCCTGGTACTCTCAGGATTGGAGGGGTGGGGGTCCTTGATATGTCCCTGGTACTCTCAGGATTGGGGGGGTGGGGGTCCTGTCCCTGGTACTCTCAGGATTGGGGGGGGGGTCCTGGAAATGTCCCTGGTACTCTCAGGATTGGGGGGGGGGGGTCCTGGAAATGTCCCTGGTACTCTCAGGATTGGAGGGGTGGGGGTCCTTGATATGTCCCTGGTACTCTCAGGATTGGAGGGGGGTCCTGGAAATGTCCCTGGTACTCTCAGGATTGGAGGGGGGTCCTGGATATGTCCCTGGTACTCTCAGGATGGGGGGGGGGTCCTGGAAATGTCCCTGGTACTCTCAGGATTGGAGGGGGGTCCTGGATATGTCCCTGGTACTCTCAGGATGGGGGGGGGGGTCCTGGAAATGTCCCTGGTACTCTCAGGATTGGGGGGGGGGTCCTGGATATGTCCCTGGTACTCTCAGGATTGGGGGGTCCTGGAAATGTCCCTGGTACTCTCAGGAATGGGGGGGGGGGGTCCTGTCCCTGGTACTCTCAGGATGGGGGGGTCCTGGAAATGTCCCTGGTACTCTCAGGATTGGGGGGGGGTCCTGGAAATGTCCCTGGTACTCTCAGGATTGGGGGGGGATCCTGGAAATGTCCCTGGTACTCTCAGGATGGGGGGGTCCTGGAAATGTCCTTGGTATTCTCAGGATTGGGGGGGGGGGTCCTGGATATGTCCCTGGTACTCTCAGGATTGGGGGGGGGGTCCTGGATATGTCCCTGGTACTCTCAGGATTGGAGGGGTGGGGGTCCTTGATATGTCCCTGGTACTCTCAGGATTGGAGGGGGGGTCCTGGAAATGTCCTTGGTACTCTCAGGATTGGAGGGGGGGTCCTGGATATGTCCCTGGTACTCTCAGGATGGGGGGGGGGGTCCTGGAAATGTCCCTGGTACTCTCAGGATTGGAGGGGGGTCCTGGATATGTCCCTGGTACTCTCAGGATGGGGGGGGGGGTCCTGTCCCTGGTACTCTCAGGATTGGGGGGGGGGGTCCTGTCCCTGGTACTCTCAGGATTGGGGGGGGGGGGTCCTGTCCCTGGTACTCTCAGGATTGGGGGGGGGGTCCTGTCCCTGGTACTCTCAGGATTGGGGGGTCCTGGAAATGTCCCCGGTACTCTCAGGATTGGGGGTCCTGGAAATGTCCCTGGTACTCTCAGGATTGGGGGGGGTCCTGGAAATGTCCCTGGTACTCTCAGGATTGGGGGGGATCCTGGAAATGTCCCTGGTACTCTCAGGATTGGGGGGGGGTCCTGTCCCTGGTACTCTCAGGATTGGGGGGGGGGGTCCTGGATATGTCCCTGGTACTCTCAGGATTGGGGGGGGGTCCTGGAAATGTCCCTGGTACTCTCAGGATTGGGGGGTCCTGGAAATGTCCCTGGTACTCTCAGGATTGGGGGGGGGGGGGTCCTGTCCCTGGTACTCTCAGGATTGGGGGGGGGGGGTCCTGGAAATGTCCCCGGTACTCTCAGGATTGGGTGGTGGGGGGGTCCTGTCCCTGGTACTCTCAGGATTGGAGGGGTGGGGGTCCTTGATATGTCCCTGGTACTCTCAGGATTGGGGGGGTGGGGGTCCTGTCCCTGGTACTCTCAGGATTGGGGGGGGGGTCCTGGAAATGTCCCTGGTACTCTCAGGATTGGGGGGGGGGGTCCTGGAAATGTCCCTGGTACTCTCAGGATTGGGTGGTGGGGGGGTTCTGTCCCTGGTACTCTCAGGATTGGAGGGGTGGGGGTCCTTGATATGTCCCTGGTACTCTCAGGATTGGAGGGGGGTCCTGGAAATGTCCCTGGTACTCTCAGGATTGGAGGGGGGTCCTGGATATGTCCCTGGTACTCTCAGGATGGGGGGGGGGGTCCTGGAAATGTCCCTGGTACTCTCAGGATTGGAGGGGGGTCCTGGATATGTCCCTGGTACTCTCAGGATGGGGGGGGGGGGTCCTGGAAATGTCCCTGGTACTCTCAGGATTGGGGGGGGGGGTCCTGGATATGTCCCTGGTACTCTCAGGATTGGGGGGTCCTGGAAATGTCCCTGGTACTCTCAGGAATGGGGGGGGGGGGGGTCCTGTCCCTGGTACTCTCAGGATGGGGGGGTCCTGGAAATGTCCCTGGTACTCTCAGGATTGGGGGTGGGGGTCCTGGAAATGTCCCTGGTACTCTCAGGATTGGGGGGGATCCTGGAAATGTCCCTGGTACTCTCAGGATTGGGTGGTGGGGGGGTTCTGTCCCTGGTACTCTCAGGATTGGAGGGGTGGGGGTCCTTGATATGTCCCTGGTACTCTCAGGATTGGAGGGGGGGTCCTGGAAATGTCCTTGGTACTCTCAGGATTGGAGGGGGGGTCCTGGATATGTCCCTGGTACTCTCAGGATTGGAGGGGGGTCCTGGATATGTCCCTGGTACTCTCAGGATGGGGGGGGGTCCTGTCCCTGGTACTCTCAGGATTGGGGGGGGGGGTCCTGTCCCTGGTACTCTCAGGATTGGGGGGGGGGGGTCCTGTCCCTGGTACTCTCAGGATTGGGGGGGGGGGTCCTGTCCCTGGTACTCTCAGGATTGGGGGGGGGGGGCTCCTGTCCCTGGTACTCTCAGGATTGGGGGGGGGGGTCCTGTCCCTGGTACTCTCAGGATTGGGGGGGGGTCCTGGAAATGTCCCTTCAGTCTTGCACAGGTGTAGCGGCTCCTCTCCTGGACTGGAACGGCTTCCTCGGATTTCCCCGCACACTCTGAGCTTCTCACAGTGTGCATTACAAGCTGCAGCCAGTCAGATAGAGCTCTGCCTCAGTTCCTGGCTGGAAGACGTCCAGCATCATCTAGCCCTGTAGCAAAGAGCCCATTTAGGGTCGGTTTACGAAGTCACATGACAAGCCGAGCCCGATTAACGGCAATGCAATGGTTCTAATTGGTGAGACCCAAGAAAAAGGTTCCCGCACTGCTTGTGGGCGACTTGCATTGACTTCTATTAAAGACGAAGTCGCACGTCGGCTTCAAGGTCGTGCGACTTTGGTGCTGCTCTGGTGTGAACCGGCCCCTTACTGCCCATCCTCCGGGGTAACTTCAGATTAGAAATATGCAGAATGGAGAAATGCGTTTTGTTTCAGTGCCGCTTCACACCGGTGCCATGCGGGAACCCTGCGAATCCACTCTGCATCGCACCGACTCGCAGGCAATCTTGTGACAGCGCACATTTACACTGATAATCAGGGCACGGGTATCAGTGTACTCTCATCAGTGTCCATCAGTGTCACCTATCAGTGCCCATCAGTGCCGCCCATCAGTACCGCCTCATCGGTGCCTATCAGTGCTCAACAGTGCAGCCCCATCAGTGCCCATCAGTCCAGCTTATAAGTGCCGATCAGTGCAGCCTCATCAGTGTCCATCAGTGCAGCCTCATCAGTGCCGCCGTATTCAGTGCAGCCCCATCAGTGTCAACCAGCATCCATCAGTGTAGTCTATCAGTGCCCTTCAGTGCAGCCTCATTATTGCCCATCAGTGCAACCTCATCACTGCCCATCAATGCAGCCTCATCAGTGCCCATCAGTTTAGCCTCACCGGTGCCCATCAGTGCAGCCACATCAGTGCCCATTAGTGCAGCCCATAGGCGCCCATCAGTGCAGCCTCATCAGGGCAGCCTGTCAGTGCAGCCCATCAGTGCCCATCAGTGCAGCCCCATTGGCGCCCATTAGTTACAGCCTCATCAGTGTCCCTCAGTGAAGAAGAAAAATGACTTATTTGCAACATTTTATAACAGAAATTAAGGAAACCTTTTTTTTCAACATTTTTGGTGTTTTTTCCTTTCTTTAGCCCCCCCCCCCCCCCCCCCCCAGTGGTAGTTAAATATCACAGAAAGAAAGTTCTGTTTGTCTAAAAAAAATGATAACATTTGCTGGGTGCAGTGCTGCATGACCGCGCAATTGTCATTTATAATGTGAGAGTGCTGAAAGCTGAGAATTGGCCTGGACAGGAGGGTCTGAATACTTTTGCCAATGTGAGATTTCAGTTTTTCCTTTTTCATTAATTTCTACAATTCTGTTGTCACTTTGTGATTTGGGGGCGCTGAGTGCGGATTGATGAGGAAACAAATGAATTTATATAATTGTATTATCAGGCTGCAACATAACATTGATAACAGTGAAGGGGGTATGAATATTTTTGGAATGCATTGTATTATATTATACACAGAGCAGATCCTGCAGCCAACATTCCAGATGTATCTCCTGAGGGTCACCAACCAACGTCACACCGGCCCAAAGCTGTCAGCAGCCACTTTCTGACATATTCCAACAATGTCCACAACAGACGTACCAACTGAGTGCCGAGTCCACCGATAGCCAATCCCACCAAGAGCCAAGTCCTGATATCCACTGAGTTCCTCCTTGGTCTTGATACAGAGACTTTGTAGGCCCGTCTATGTCCTGAGGGTCACCAACTACGTCACACCGGTGCAGAGCTGTCAGCAGCCACTTTCTGATATATTCTAGCAATGTCCATGACAGGTGTCCCGGTACTGACCCCACCGAGAGCGGAGCCTACTGAGAGCCGAGTCCACCAAGTACCCACCGAGAACTGAGCCAACTGAGAGCCATGACCACTAAATACCTATCCCACCAAGAGAGGAGCCTACTGAGAGCCAAGTCCACCAAGTACCCACCGAGAACTGAGCCAACTGAGAGCCATGACCACTAAATACCGATCCCACCAAGAGAGGAGCCTACTGAGAGCCAAGTCCACAGAGTACCAACCCCGATGAGAGCCAAGCCCATTGAAAGCTGAGTCCACCAAGTACCCACCGAGAGCTGAGCCCACTGAGAGCCATGACCACTAAGTACCGATCCCACAGAGAGCGGAGCCTACTGAGAGCCAAGTCCACAGAGTACCGACCCCGATGAGAGCCAAGCCCACTGAAAGCTGAGTCCACCAAGTACCCACCAAGAGCTGAGCCCATTGAGAGCCATGACCACTAAGTACCGATCCCACCGAGAGTGGAACCCACTGAGAGCCGAGTCCACAGAGTACCGACCCAGAAGAGAGCCAAGCCTACTGAAAGCTGAGTCCACCAAGTACCCACCAAGTGCTGAGCCCACTGAGAGCCATGACCACTAAGTACCGATCCCACCGAGAGCGGAGCCTACTGAGAGCCGAGTCCACAGAGTACCGACCCCGATGAGAGCCGAGCCCACTAAGAGTCGAGTCCACTGAGTACCGTCCCCGCGATAGCCGAGCCCATTGAGAGCCGAGTCCACCAAGTAATGACCCCACTGGATACTGACCCCACTGAAAGCCAAGTCCACAGGGTACTGACCCCCCCTGAGAGCCGAGTCCACTGAGTACTGACCCCACTGAGAGCCCGAGTCCACTGAGTACTGACCCCACCCAGAGCTGAGCCCACCAAGAGCCAAGTCCTGATCTCCAGTAAGTTCCTCCTTGGTCTTGATACAGACACTTTGTAGGCCTGTCTATTTGCTGAGGGTCATCAGTTAGGTCACACCGGCCCAGAGCTGTCAGCAGCCACTTTCTGACATATTCAAACAATGTCCATTAAAGATGTCCCGGGTACTGACCCCACCGAGGCCAAGCTCGCTGAGAGCTGAGCCCAGAGAGTACTGACCCCACCGAGAGTGGAGCCCACTGAGAGCCGAGCCCACAATGTACAACCCCACTGAGAGCCGAGCCCAGAGAGTACCGACCCCACTGAGAGCGGAGCCCACTGAGAGCCGAGCCCACAATTTACAACCCCACCGAGAAAGGGGCCAACTGAGAGATAAGTCCACCGGGTAATGACCACACTGAGAGATGAGCCCAAGAGCAGAGCCCACTGAGAGCCAAATCCACCGAGTACTGAGCCCACCGAGAGCCGAGTCCACCAAGTACGGACCCACCGAGAGCCAACCCCACTGAGAGCTGAGTCCACTGAGTACCGACCCCACCAAGAGCCGAACCCACTGAGAGCTGAGTCCACCGAGTACTGACCCCACTGGGAGCCGAGTCCACATAGAACAGATCCCACCAGGAGCCAAGCCCACCGAAAGCCGAGTCCACCTAGTACCCACCCCACTAAGATTGGAGCCCACTGAGAGCTGAGTCCACCGAGTACTGACCCCACTGGGAGCCGAGCCCACCGAGTCCACATAGTACAGACCCTACCAGGAGCCGAGCCCACTGAAAGCTGAGTCCACCTAGTACGGACCCCACTGAGAGCGGAGCCCAGTGAGAGCTGAGTCTACCAAGTACTGACCCCCACCAGGAGCCAAGCCCACCGAGAGCCGAGTTAAACCGTGTAGAAACCCCACCGAGAGCCAAGCCCACTAAGAGCCGAGTCCACCGAGTACCAACTCCACTGAAAGCTGAGCCCACAGAGACCTGATTCCACCGTGTACCGACCCCACCGAGAGCCCAGTCCATCACATGCTGACCCCACCGAGAGTCCACTGAGAGCCGAGTCCACTGAGTACCCATTGAGAGCTGAGCCCAGAGCCGAGCCCACTGAGAGCCGAGTCAAACGAGATCCAACCCCACCGAGAGCCAAGCCCATTGAGAGCTGAGCCCACTTAAAGCCTTGATACTTTGTATTTGAGACTTTGTAGGCTTGTTTGTCGCCATGTGTCATCTATATCTTTTATGATGTACAGCATCACGGAAGATGTTGGCTCTCTATGAATGAAACAATAGATGTAGACGTAGAGGGTGACCATGACTAATCTTCTGGTGTTCCGGGCAACGGAGATAAAACTCTCACTCATTTCTTCATGTCTAGAGGCCGCAGTGAGCCGGTCCCTGCAGAGAGTGTCCCAACACCGATACCATATCTCCAGAATGATGGGATCTGACACCCGGAGCCCCAGAATGACCCCCTCTGGAGAGACACATCACACAGACACACAAAGATCTTATTATCTTTGCAATCCATTATCGCACGTGTCAACGTGTTATGTCACGCTTTGATGCATGTCACTTGAAGGCAGCCCATTGGTGTGAATGAAGCAATAGACGTAGAGGGTGACGCATGTCACTTGAAGGCAGCCCACTGATATGAATCTTGAAGATCAGACGTAGCTTATTTTTGGTCCATACTGTTGTTGCCATGCTGTGTGGTGCGCTGCAAGACCGCCTGGGGCATTTCCTTAGTGCTTTTGGGGTGCCATTCAAAATAAATGCCATGGCAACTCAACAACGCATGCAATGAGTGGTAACGCCATGCAGGAATGAAAAAAAGCCCTAAAAATCAATGAATGAAATCCGGAGGAACCACAGAAGGGCACATGGGTCATTCAGGTCTCTGGTACTGCTAACAGAGTGTAAGCCCTTGGGGCCAAGTCTCATCAATCTATGTATTGTACATTGCCTCACTTTGGGTCTCCAGTGCTGCTATTAGAGTGTAAGCCCTTGGGGCCAAGTCTCATCCATCTATGTATTGTACATCGCCTCACTTCGGGTCTCCAGTGCTGCTATTAGAGTGTAAGCTCTTGGGGCCAAGTCTCATCCATCTATATATTGAGCACTGCTTCACATCGGGTCTCCAGTGCTGCTATTAGAGTGTAAGCTCTTGAGGCCAAATCTCATCAATCTATGTATTGTACATCGCCTCACTTTTTGGTCTCCAGTGCTGCTATTAGAGTGTAAGCTCTTGGGGCCAAGTCTCATCCATCTATGTATTGTACATTGCCTCACATCGGGTCTCCAGTGCTGCTATTAGAGTGTAAGCTCTTGGGGCCAAGTCTCATCCATCTATGTATTGAACATTGCCTCACTTTGGGTATCCAATGCTGCTATTAGAGTGTAAGCCCTTGGGGCCAAGTCTCATCCATCTATGTATTAAACATTGCCTCACATCAGGGTCTCCAGTGCTGCTATTAGAGTGTAAGCTCTTGGGGCCAAGTCTCATCAATCTATGTATTATACATTGCCTCACTTCGGGTCTCCAGTGCTGCTATTAGAGTGTAAGCTCTTGGGGCCAAGTCTCATCCATCCATGTATTGAACATTGCCTCACATCGAGTCTCCAGTGCTGCTATTAGAGTGTAAGCTCTTGGGGCCAAGTCTCATCCATCTAAGTATTGAACATTGCCTCACATCGAGTCTCCAGTGCTGCTATTAGAGTGTAAGCTCTTGGGGCCAAGTCTCATCCATCTAAGTATTGAACATTGCCTCACATCGGGTCTCCAGTGCTGCTATTAGAGTGTAAGCTCTTGGTTCCAAGTCTCATCACTCCATGGGGTTAATTCACTTGCGTTTACTGCATGCAATAACACGATCATGTGACTCATTAGCGTACATTTTTGCATGGGGTAAAAAAAAGTCCAAGTCACAAAAAAATAAATAAAAATAAGGATTATGCGATATTTGCCGCAAAATGAAAAATGTGCCGGTAAATATCGCTGAAAACCATGCGATAAGCTATTAAAATTAGTTAAAGCTACTAAACCCAGATCCTGCATTCACTCTGATCCCCCGCAGTGCACAGAACATGGAAATTCAATTATTTTAGTAAATAAAAATCTGATAAATACCTTTTCTCATCAGCAGTATATAGCAGTATATAGCAATTAGAGCGGCCTTGTGACTTGTATCAGTGAGGTCTGATAGATTGTAGGAGGAGTTTTCATTTTTCCCACGATTGTCCTATCAGGCTTCAATACCCTTCATTCTCTGTCTGGACATGTCTGGAGAGTGCTGATTGGCTCAGTGCTGATCACATGTACCCTCCCAAGAAAATAAAAACTCCAGCAATACACTGAGCAGCCTGACTCTATAGACTTTATATATTAAGTTTATTTTATTTGGAGTCTTTGGAAGAAGGGGAGGATCAGAGAAGACAGGATCAAACAGCCTTTTTACACAATGCAGAGGATTAACCTCTTAGGATCCACACTAAGGGGTACACCAAGCACGCTTTACTGCATATACAGACTGATTTTACTGTTGTGGGTTTAGTAACCCTTAATTATTTACCCGTGGTGGCATCTTTATTGTTAACATAGTGTTCCATGTTCTAAAAATATGCCCCCATCCACAGACCATGTTACCTGTCCACAGACCATGTTACCTGTCCACAGACCACCTTACCCATCCACTGACCACATTACCCATCCACTGACCACGTTACCCATCCACAGACCACCTTACCCATCTACAGACCATGTTACCCATCCACAGACCACCTTACCCGTCCACAGACCATGTTACCCATCCACAGACCACGTTACCCATCCACAGACCACATTACCCATCCACAGACCATGTTACCCATCCACAGACCACCTTACCCATCCACAGACCACGTTACCCATCCACAGACCACCTTACCCGTCCACAGACCATGTTACCCATCCACAGACCACGTTACCCATCCACAGACCACATTACCCATCCACAGACCATGTTACCCATCCACAGACCACCTTACCCATCCACAGACCATGTTACCCATCCACAGACCACCTTACCCATCCACAGACCACGTAACCCATCCACAGACCACCTTACTTGTCCACAGACCATGTAACCCGTCCACAGACCACCTTACCTGTCCAAAGACCACGTTACCCGTCCACAGACAACGTTACCCATCCACAGAACACATTACCCATCCACAGACCACGTTACCCGTCCACAGACCACCTTACCCATCTACAGACCATGTTACCTATCCACAGACCACGTTACCCATCCAAAGACCACCTTACCCATCCACAGACACTGTAACCCATCCACAGACCACGTTACCAGTCCACAGACCACCTTACCAATCCACAGACCACGTTACCCTTCCACAGACCACCTTACCCATCCACAGACCACGTTACCCTTCCACAGACCACCTTACCAATCCACAGACCACGTTACCCATACACAAATCACATTGCCCGTCCAAAGACCACGTTACCCATCCACAGAGCACGTTACCCATCCACAGACCATGTTAACCGTCCACAGACCACCTTACCCGTCCACAGACCATGTTACCTGTGCACAGACCACATTACCCGTCCACAGACCACCTTACCCGTCCACAGACCACGTTACCCATCTACAGACCACGTTACCTATCCACAGACCATGATACCTGTCCACAGACCACCTTACCCATCCACTGACCACCTTACCCATCCATAGACCACGTTACCCATCCACAGACCACCTTACCCGTCCACAGACCACATTACCCATCCACAGACCACATTACCCATCCACAGACCACCTTAACCATTCACAGACCACGTTACCCATCCACAGACCACCTTACCCGTCCACAGACCATGTTACCCATCCACAGACCACCTTACCCGTCCACAGACCATGTTACCCATCCACAGACCACGTTACCCATCCACAGACCATGTTACCCGTCCACAGACCATGTTACCCATCCACAGACCACCTTACCCATCCACAGACCACGTTACCCATCCACAGACCACCTTACCCGTCTACAGACCATGTAACCCATCCACAGACCACCTTACTTGTCCACAGACCATGTAACCCATCCACAGACCACCTTACCTGTCCAAAGACCACGTTACCCGTCCACAGACCACATTACCCATCCACAGAACACATTACCCATCCACATACCACATTACCCGTCCACAGACCACCTTACCCATCTACAGACCATTTTACCTATCCACAGACTACGTTACCCATCCAAAGACCACCTTACCCATCCACAGACACTGTAACCCATCCACAGACCACGTTACCAGTCCACAGACCACCTTACCAATCCATAGATCACGTTACCCTTCCACAGACCACCTTACCCATCCACAGACCACGTTACCCTTCCACAGACCACCTTACCAATCCACAGACCACGTTACCCATACACAAATCACGTTACCCGTCCAAAGACCACGTTACCCATCCACAGAGCACGTTACCCATCCACAGACCATGTTAACCGTCCACAGACCACCTTACCCTTCCACAGACCATGTTACCTATCCACAGACCACATTACCCGTCCACAGACCACCTTACCCGTCCACAGACCACGTTACCCATCTACAGACCACGTTACCCATCCACAGACCACCTTACCTGTCCACAGACCATGTTACCTGTCTACAGACCATGTTACCCATCCACAGACCATGTTACCCATCCACAGACCACGTTACCCATCCACAGACCACGTTACCCGTACACAGACCACGTTACCCGTATACAGACCACATTACCCGTACACAAAGCACGTTACCCATCCACAGACCATGTTACCCATCCACAGACAACGTTACCCATCCACAGACTACATTACCCGTCCACAGACCACCTTACCCATCTACAGACTATGTTACCTATCCACAGACCACGTTACCCATCCAAAGACCACTTAACCCGTACACAGACCATGTTACCCATCCACAGACCACGTTACCCATACACAGACCATGTTACCTGTCCACAGACCATGTTACCCATCCACAGACCATGTTACCCGTCCACAGACCACGTTACCCATCCACAGACCACCTTACCCATCTACAGACCATGTTACCTGTCCACAGACCATGTTACCCATCCACAGACCACGTTACCCATCCACAGACCACCTTACCTGTCCACAGACCACATTACCCATCCACAGACCACCTTACCTGTCCACAGACCACTTTACCCATACACAGACCACGTTACCCATCCACAGACCACGTTACCCATACACAGACCATGTTACCCATCCACAGACCACCTTACCCATCCACAGACCACGTTACCCTTCCACAGACCACATTACCCATACACAAACCACGTTACCCATCCACAGACCACATTACCCATCCACAGACCACGTTACCTGTACACAGACCACATTACCCGTACACAAAGCACGTTACCCACCACCACACATTTGTGGGGAAGAGACCCTTGTCCATTCAACATTGGAATAAACTGCTTTCTCAATGCAGGTGTTTGGCAGCTGGGGAATGAGGATGACAGGGGTAGTGTATTATGAAGATATCAGTGGGTTGCCAGGTGTGATGAGGATGAGGATGATAGGGGTGGGGTGTTAGTAGGGTTGCAGAGGGTTGCCAGGTGTGATGAGGATGAGGATGACAGGGTGGGGTGTTAGTACGTTAGCAATGGTTTGTCAGTTGTGATAAGGAAGAGGATGAGGATGACAGAGGGTAAGGTGTTAGCAAGGTATCAGTGGGTTGCCAGGTGTGATGAAGATGAGGATGAGAGGGGGTGGGGTGTTAGTAGGGTATCAATGGGTTGTCAGGTGTGATGAAGAAAAGGATGAGGATGAGAGGGGGTGGGGTGTTAGCAAGGTATCAGTGGGTTGCCAGGTGTGATGAGGATGAGAGGGGGTGGGGTGTTAGTAAGGTATCAGTGGGATGCCAGGTGTGAGGAAGATGAGGATGACAGGGGGTGGGGTGATAGCAAGGTATCAGTGGGTTGCCAGGTGTGATGTGGATGAGAGGGGGTGGGATGTTAGAAGGGTATCAGTGGGTTGCCAGGTGTGATAAAGATGAGGATGAGGGTGACAGGGGGTGGGTTGTTAGCAAGGTTTCAGTGGGTTGCCAGGTGTGATGAAGATGAGGATAAGGATGACAGGGGGTGGGTGTTAGTAAGGTATCAGTGGGTTGCCAGGTGTGATGAAGATGAGGATGAGGGTGACAGGGGGTGGGTGTTAGTAAGGTATCAGTGGGTTGCCAGGTGTGATGTGGATGAGAGGGGGTGGGGTGTTAGAAGGGTATCAGTGGGTTGCCAGGTGTGATAAAGATGAGGATGAGGGTGACAGGGGGTGGGTTGTTAGCAAGGTTTCAGTGGGTTGCCAGGTGTGATGAAGATGAGGATAAGGATGACGGGGGTGGGTGTTAGTAAGGTATCAGTGGGTTGCCAGGTGTGATGAAGATGAGGATGAGGGTGACAGGGGGTGGAGTGTTAGTAAGGTTTCAGTGGGTTGCCAAGTGTGATAAAGATGAGGATGAGGGTGACAGGGGGTGGGCTGTTAGCAAGGTTTCAGTGGGTTGCCAGGTGTGATGAAGATGAGGATAAGGGTGACAGGGGGTGGGTGTTAGTAGGGTATCAGTGGGTTGCCAGGTGTGATGAAGATGAGGATGACAGGGGGGTGGGGTGTTAGTTGCCAGGTGGGATGAGGATGACAGGGGGTGGGGTGTTAGTAAGGTATTAGTGGGGTGCCAGGTGTGATGAAGATGAGGATGACAAGGGGTGGGTTGTTAGTTGCCAGGTGGGGTGAGGATGACAGGAGATGTGGTGTTGGTAAGGTATCAGTGGGTTGCCAGGTGTGATGAAGATGAGGATGGGAGGGGTGGGGTTTTGGTAGGGTATAAGTGGGTTGCCAGGTGTAAACAAGATGAGGATCAGTGGGGTGCCAAGTGTGATGAGGATGAGGATGAGAGGGGGTGGGGTGTTAGTAAGGTATCAGTGGTTTGCCAGGTGTAAAGAAGATGAGGATGAGAGGGGTGGGGTGTTGGTAGGGTATCAGTGGGGTGCCAGGTGGGATAAAGATGAGGATGAGAGGGGGTGGGGTGTTAGTAAGGTATCAGTGGGGTGTCAAGTGTGATGAAGATGAGGATGAGAGGGGGTGAGGTGATAGTAAGGTATCAGTGGGGTGCCAGGTGTGATGAGGATGAGAGGGGGTGGGGTGTTAGTAAGGTATTAGTGGGGTGCCAGGTGTGATGATGAAGAAGAGGATGACAGGGGGTGGGGTGTTAGTAAGGTATCAGTGGGGTGCCAGGTGTGATGAAGATGAGGATGAGAGGGGGTTGCATGTTAGTAAGGTATCAGTGGGGTGCCAGGTGTGATGAAGATGAGGATGAGAGGGGGTGAGGTGATAGTAAGGTATCAGTGGGGTGCCAGGTGTGATGAGGATGAGAGGGGGTGGGGTGTTAGTAAGGTATTAGTGGGGTGCCAGGTGTGATGAAGATGAGGATGACAAGGGGTGGGTTGTTAGTTGCCAGGTGGGGTGAGGATGACAGGAGATGTGGTGTTAGTAAGGTATTAGTGGGGTGCCAGGTGTGATGATGAAGAAGAGGATGACAGGGGGTGGGGTGTTAGTAAGGTATCAGTGGGGTGCCAGGTGTGATGAAGATGAGGATGAGAGGGGGTTGCATGTTAGTAAGGTATTAGTGGGGTGCCAGGTGTAATGAAGATGAGGATGAGAGGGGGTTGCATGTTAGTAAGGTATCAGTGGGGTGCCAGATGTGATAAAGATGAGGATGAGAGGGGGTGGGGTAGTAATAAGGAATCAGTGGGGTGCCAGGTGTGAGGATGAAGAAGAGGATGACAGGAGGTGGGGTGTTAGTAAGGTATCAGTGGGGTGCCAGGTGTGATGAAGATGAGGATGAGAGGGGGTGGGGTGTTAGTATACACGTCTGCAGGATGGAACTGATACTGTTGAGAAGTCAAATAAGGACACTGCAGTACTATGTACAGTACAGGCGTGTGATCTCCTTTATGGAATCGCTGCCTCTTGAAATCCTCTATAGCCCGTGTCCTCATTCTTTTATGGGAGGCGGAGCATCCTTCAATCAAGATGTGACATCCCGCCCACTGTGTTCTTTTTTAGTTACTGGGTATGGAGGAGGAGGGAGGGACTTAGCTGTCATGTAGGCTCTGTAGACACACCCACATGTGTGATGTCATAACATGTGACCTGAATAGTTCAGCTAAAACCAGTAAATGTTCTCTCCAGCAATAGAGACCGCACTGAGCATGTGCAGCCGGACCACACTCACTGTGTCTTATCTGGACTTGTCCGGAGTGACATTACAGGAGAGGAAGGAACTGTGCATACAGGATCAAACAGCCTTGTACACAATGCAGAGGATTCATCACTTAGGCTCCGTTCACATATTGGCGTATCGGATTGCGAGCAGAATTGCCCCGATTCTGCCCGCGATCCCAAATTGTGCGATTCCCGTGACTTACAATGGCACCCTTAACGTGCGCAATTTTGCCAGGGTTGTCGCCAGATGAATCTCGGTGAAATCGCGCAAACAGAATCGCGGGACGCCTGTCACCCAAAAGAAGTTCTTGTGCTTTTATTTGGATGACAGTCCTCCCCGCTGCCTTAACAACGGACCGATGACTCATCAGCTGTCAGCGGGTTCCCCGTTAATAGCGGAATGTAAAGAAAACACACCGGCAATTAAAAACACAGAGGGGGGTCCCCCCCAAAGTCCATACCAGACCCTTATCCAAGCATGCAGCCTGGCAGGTCAGGAAAAAAAGGGGACGCCCCCCCCTCCCTGAACCATACCAGGCCACATGCCCTCAACATGGGGGTGCTTTGGGGCAGGCGGGGGGGGGCTCTGTGATGGGGACAAGGGCCTCCTCCCCACAACGCTGGGCGGTGGCTGTGGGTGTCTGCAGGAGGAGGACGTATCGGAATCTGAAAGCTCCCTATAATGTATTGTATATTCATTGGTCTTCAGTGCTGCTATTAGAGTGTAAGCTCTTGGGCCGAGTTTCATCAATCTATGTATTGTACATTCATTGGTCTTCAGTGCTGTATATTAGAGTGTAAGCTCTTGGGCTGAGTTTCATCAATCTATGTATTGTACATTCATTGGTCTTCAGTGCTGTATATTAGAGTGTAAGCTCTTGGGCCGAGCCCCCCATTGCTCTATGTATTGTACATTCATTGGTCTTTAGTGCTGTATATTAGAGTGTAAGCTCATGGGCTGAGCCCCCATCACTCTATGTATTGTACATTCATTGGTCTTAAGTCCTGCTATTAGAGTGTAAGTTCTTGGGCTGAGCCCCCATCACTCTATGTATTGTACATCATTGGTCTTAAGTCCTGCTATTAGAGTGTAAGCTCTTGGGCCGAGCCCCCATCGCTCTATGTATTGTACATTCATTGGTCTTAAGTCCTGCTATTAGAGTGTAAGCTCTTGGGCCGAGTTTCATCATTCTATGTATTGTACATTAATTTGTGTCTTCAGTGCTGCATTTAGAGTGTAAGCTCTTGGGCCGAGCCCCCCTCGCTCTATGTATTCTACATTCATTGGACTTCAGTGCTGTATATTAGAGTGTAAGCTCTTGGGCCGAGCCCCCCATTGCTCTATGTATTGTACATTCATTGGTCTTTAGTGCTGTATATTAGAGTGTAAGCTCATGGGCTGAGCCCCCATCACTCTATGTATTGTACATTCATTGGTCTTAAGTCCTGCTATTAGAGTGTAAGCTCTTGGGCCGAGCCCCCATCACTCTATGTATTGTACATCATTGGTCTTAAGTCCTGCTATTAGAGTGTAAGCTCTTGGGCCGAGCCCCCATCGCTCTATGTATTGTACATTCATTGGTCTTAAGTCCTGCTATTAGAGTGTAAGCTCTTGGGCCGAGTTTCATCATTCTATGTATTGTACATTAATTTTGTGTCTTCAGTGCTGCATTTAGAGTGTAAGCTCTTGGGCCGAGCCCCCCTCGCTCTATGTATTCTACATTCATTGGACTTCAGTGCTGTATATTAGAGTGTAAGCTCTTGGGCCGAGCCCCCCATTGCTCTATGTATTGTACATTCATTGGTCTTTAGTGCTGTATATTAGAGTGTAAGCTCATGGGCTGAGCCCCCATCACTCTATGTATTGTACATTCATTGGTCTTAAGTCCTGCTATTAGAGTGTAAGCTCATGGGCCGAGCCCCCATCCCTCTATGAATTGTACATTCATTGGTCTTAAGTCCTGCTATTAGAGTGTAAGCTCTTGGGCCGAGCCTCATCTCTCTAAATATATGTATCACCCCCCCAGGTAGGTGCTAGTGAGGACATGGCTTGGTTTGGCGGGGGGTAGTGTAGCACCCCCCTAGGTAGGTGCTAGTGAGAGAGTATAGTTTTGGCTCTGTCTGCCTATCAGAGGAGCTGCAGAATAATCTATATTGCTTTCTGCTTACCATGGAGCAGGATCTGTGAGTTAGGTCTGCTCATGGTGCCCAGTGTGTGATTCATCTGGTCTGGGGAGTGTCTACGCTGGTCCAATGGGGAGGCACATTGGACAGTGGAGGAAACCTGACCAATGGGTACACAGGCTTTGATACAGCCCCAGTAATTGGTACACACTAGTGGTCTCGGTGCATTGTGGGGTGTGGTATAAAAGCCAGGAGCACATGTGCTGGGGGGTCTTTGGCTGGTGAGCAGAGTCCCGGAGGGAGGGTGACGGCTGTCTCCTCCTCTACATTGGTGGCACGCGGTCACAGACAGTCAGCCTGGGGACCAGTTGGAAAGGAACTTAACCCAGAGGTCCAGAAGAGCTGACTGGAAGGGGTTGAGACACTGGAGAACCTTGAAAAACAGTATCGTGAGTAAAGAGGATCATGTCCATGGGCCTGACCTGAGAGGGGGCCACCCCGGTGTAGGAGAGTCAGAAGACAGGTGTCAGTCGGTGGAGTGAAAGGGGATACTAGGCGGGTATCCCAAAAATAGTCTTCCTTACAAGTGATCTTACAGAAACTTAATCCTGATTCATCTAGTGGCAAGGTGGATCTGCAGCCTGGCTCATCCATTGTGAATAGTTCAAGTTGGAGTATCTCACTCTTCCCTTTTCCCATCCCTAAATTAAATAAAAAACACAAGAACAACTACATCCCCTAGACCAGTGATGGTGAACCTTGGCACCCCAGAGCTTTTGGAGCTACATTCTCATGATGCTCATGCACTTTGCAGTTTAGTGGTGCATCATTGGAAATGTAGTTCCAAAACATCTGGGGTGCCAACGTTCGCTGTCACTGCCCTAGACTGTTTATTGACTGAGCCAGGGAGTAAAGAGATAAAAGTGCATGGTGCAGTTGCTATTGGTAACCCAGGGGGATCCCAAGGTGAATAATCCAGCAGTCCTCAAGGGGGCAGTGCTACATTTGGGGGCTCGTCCGGGATTCACCTTTGGGTTACCGCAATGGCCAGAAAATCTTGCAAAGTAACGTCATCCTTTTTCAAGACATGTACTGGAGTGTCAGCGAAGAGAGTGATGTCTGCTCTACAGGGACTAGGGAGAGTGGGATGAAGAGTCGAGTTTGCAATGATGGTTGCCAGTGGCAACAGATAGACTTTTGTCAGAAAAACAGCCTGTCTCTACAAGTAAAATGCAGGAGAATTGATGGAGAAGAAATGCACTGTATTGTACAAAAGGTCTGTGTCTGCTTTACAGTGATCGGTGCAAGTGTGGATGAAGAGAGCAGTGACCCGGGACACAGGGATCGGTGTGTCGGGGGTCATGTCTCTTTTCACAAACAGCGTGGGAGGTCAGTTGGCCTGGCGTGATGGAGGCGCAACTGAGGCCCGAGTACAGACCACGATGGCGGATGTATGTGGTTTGGGGAACACGATCTGCTGTACAGTGACCTTCATGCTGGCTGAGTAGAGGTGTAGCAGCAGTGAAGGGGTTACTCTACCGTGCGGGAAAGCGTGCACTGAAGAGATCTGCCTAACAGGAGGATCCACCGCCAGAAAGTCAGCTAATCTGAAGTTGTGGCCGGAGTCGCCACCCACAGACTGGCAATCCGAAAGGGGGAAGGGAGCCGAGACACTGGGTGTAGCTGAGACGGGGACACGTGTGTGGAGGAGCAAGATGGCGGGTGTCTGAGTGAGCCGGAGCGCAGGCACTATCCCACCTGTTGGCGGAGTACCTGAGAAATCTTTGAATCACCGGAGTCGGCCCTATGGGACACCGGAGTACGGTTGGTGCCCAAGGGAGGACTGGCATTGTGCAGCGGGAAGGACAAGGAGCATTTCGGCCTGGTATGTTCCCGGCCTGGAATCCATGTGGAGACTGCGGTGATCTACTTGTGCAGGTGAAAGTCAGTCCAGGAGGTTGTGTGCGATCTGGGAGGCAGACTGAAGTGCTGGCGCCCATGAGGATCCCTGTAAGCAGAGGAAGGGGGGTGCTGCAAGCCTTGCCCGAGCCGGGGCCGGTAGTGCAGACCTACACTGCCCTACGCCAGACCAGGGAGACTCACACCTCGGAGGTGAAATGCACCCAGGTGATTCGGGCTGAGTCGTGGCCAAGAAGAGAGCCAACTGCACCTGCACAGGCAGAACTGATCTCCATTAAGGCAGAGGGGTGTCAATGGGCACCCGAGAAGAAGACCACCAGTGTGTTGAGTGAATGGGAGGTTGGAGCCATTGACGTAGAGTCCCCCAGCTTTCAGTATCGTTTTGGATCCTTGGAGGAAGGGATGGATGTCTGGAGGTCCGAGGAGGAGACAGAGTGGGACTGGGGAACGGATGAGAAGAGCAGCTCAGCCAGTCCTAGCTCGCCTGAAGAGGAGACCAGGGATTTGATGGTACGCATGCAGTGTGCCAAGAATTTGGGGTTCTGCGAAGCCTTTGCTACAAGGATCCCAGATTTGTCCCCACCTCGTAACTACACCTGGGCTCGGGATCAAAACAAGGCCTACGCTAAACTCATCAGAAGAGAGGAGACCCTATATTCCCCACCTGGGAGAGGAAACAGACAGACCCTCCCCAGGTTCTCAAGATGTCAACACCTTATCCAGAGGAGGGTGGCCTTGAAATATGGGTATGACTACCACTATGCTCCCCGAGAGATTATGCTGGAAATTGAGGCCAGAAGAGAGGAGTGGTGCAACAATGCGATTTGGGAGTTCCTCTACATCCCCAAGCCGTATCAGAACAAAGAAAGGCCTGAGGTATGGTACACCTTCTGTTCGGTAAAGGCAAATTGGAACTTGGGATCGGCCATCTATCTGGATCGAGTGGAGGTCCGCCGTCCAAACAGATCTTGCCAGTTCTGGTCTGTCCGTGTTTGAGATCTTGAGGGGAAGTTCCTTCGGATCCCTCACCCTGACCAAGGATGTGGGATCCCACCCCTACAGGAGTACAATTACAGTGTTATGGCTGGCTAGCCCGAGCATCTTTTGAAGAAGAAGAGGGGGTTGGAGAGCCTGAAGTTCAAGTACAAGTTCAAGTTGTTGTTAGGTCCAAAGCCCTATTCCCAATACCCCTTTCCCTTCTATCCTTGGAATAGGGATAGGGAAATCAGCAAAACTGCTACCACTGGGTAGTATCATCAAGGAGGGCCGACTCTCTAACTACAAAAGAGACTCTTTGCTCAAAAGACTTCAGTAGTTGCTCAGTTCTATGCTTCAGTGGCTATCAGAAGTTGTTCTTATTGAACTTTCTTTGGAGATCCTTCAGGTCAATGGGCCAGGGTCATTCATTACCTCAAAGTTAAAAGGGACATTCTACGAGACTTTGGCCATCAGGCCAATGGAAAAGAGTAACAGAGGTTGAAGGATTATAAGAGGTGCATGAAAGTCAGCCAGCCCCCAGTCTGATGTACTCACCCTCCAGTCTGTCACCAACCAAGTAGACCTGTCTTTTGATATAAAGAACAGGGGTTTAGTTGACACACATTTGCAAACGCATGTGAAAGCTGCAGAGCCACTTCACAGCACCCTGTTAAATCTGCAGTCCTAACACTTCCTAATTTAGTGTCCTCACACTGGAGGCACATGGCCGCTAATGGATGGATGGGGGAACAGGTGAGAGGGAGACAGCCCAAACCTCCCCCAACCCACCCCCATCCATGACTGGTCTGTTGTCTCAAAACTCAAATAACTAAGTTGTTAAAGTCCCACCTAGTCCATTATGTTACAGAAGAAGAGGATTTCTTCACAAAATATACTTTGTTCAAAGGACGCTTTGTGAAGATTCTGTTGGGCCAGTGAGTTGGAGAAACTTTCTACGACTTGCTACCTCAGGAGGGCAGGTAGTGACTTGGTGTCTCTTCAGAGAAGGGGGTGACCTGAGAGAGGGTCCCCTTGTGAAGAGAATTGGAACCCTCACAAGTTGGACAGGTTTGCTCAGACTCCAGCAAATAGCCGGTGACAGAAGAAGACGCGTTTCCTCGGTGTTACAGGAGGAAAGGACACGGTGAACACCAGTCGGGGGGACTCCACATGTCTTGGGTTCTGAACTTGTGAGTCTGACTGTGATAGGAGGAGAGTCGGTGCCCCAGTGCTGAGAAGGGACTGTGCCTATCATCTAGTCACCAAGAATGGTTCACAGAGATTAGGTAGATACAGTGGTGATCGAAAGTTTGGGCACCCCAGGTAAAAATTTGTATTAATGTGCATAAAGAAGCCAAGGAAAGATGGAAAAATCTCCAAAAGGCATCAAATTACAGATTAGACATTCTTATAATATGTCAACAAAAGTTAGATTTTATTTCCACCATTGACACTTTCAAAATAACAGAAAACAAAAAAAATGGCGTCTGCAAAAGTTTGGGCACCCTGCAGAGTTAATATCTTGTACTGCCCCCTTTGGCAAGTATCACAGCTTGTAAACGCTTTTTGTAGCCAGCCAAGAGTCTTTCAATTCTTGTTTGAGGTATCTTTGCCCATTCTTCCTTACAAAAGTCTTCCAGTTCTTTGGGATTTCTGGGCTGTCTGTCACGCACTGCTCTTTTAAGGTCTATCCATAGATTTTCAATTATGTTGAGGTCAGGAGATTGTGAAGGCCATGGCAAAACCTTCAGTTTACACCTCTTGATGTAATCCCCCGTGGATTTCGAGGTGTGTTTAGGATCATTATCCATTTGTAGAAGCCATCCTCTCTTTAACTTCAGCTTTTTCACAGATGGCATCAAGTTACCATCCAAAATTTGCTGAAATTTTATTGAATCCATTTTTCCTTCTACTCGTGAGATGTTCCCTGTGCCACTGGCTGCAATACAACCCCAAACCATGATTGATCCACCCCCATGCTTCACAGTTGGACAGAGGTTCTTTTCATTAAATGCTGTGCCCCTTCTTCTCCAAACGTACCTTTGCTCATTCCGGCCAAAAAGTTCAATTTTAACCTCATCGGTCCACAGAACTTGTTTCCAAAATGCATCAGGCTTGTCTGTATGTTCATTTGCAAAGTTCAAACGCTGATTTTTGTGGTGAGGACGTAGAAGAGGTTTTCTTCTGATGACTCTTCCATGAAGACCATATTTGTACAAGTATCTCTTTGTAGTGGAATAGTGTACCACAACTCCAGTGTCTGCCAGATCTTTCTGGAGGGATCGTGCAGTCAAACGTGGGTTTTGAATTGTTTTTCTCACAATCCTGCGAGCTGTTCTGTCTGATATTTTTCTTGGTCTTCCAGATCTTGCTTTATCTTCAACTGTTCCTGATGACTGCCATTTCTTAATTACATTCCGAACAGAGGATATTGACATCTGAAAACGCTTTGCTATCTTCTTATACAACGCTTTAAAGATCCCATGGTGCTGATTGTTGGGGCAAGGTCAGATGAGTCTGGGCATTTAAAACCTTTGAGATTGACATCACCTGGTCTTCCCAGACGATGATTGAGAACAATCCATGACACTGGCGGGTCTCAGCCTTGCAAAGGGGGCAGTGCATGCTATAAATTCTGCAGGGTGCCCAAACTTTTGCAGACGCCATTTTTTTGTTTTTTTGTTATTTTGAAAGTGTCAATGATGGAAATAAAATGTAACTTTTGTTGACATATTATAAGAATGTCTAATCTGTAATTTGATGCCTTTTGGAGATTTTTCCGTCTTTCCTTGGCTTCTTTATGCACATTAATACAAATTTTTACCTGGGGTGCCCAAACCTTCGATCCCCACCGTAGCTTGGCAGGGTTTAAATGTTACCCGTTCCAGGAGTAACAATGAAACGCCGAGTCCAGTGTGTCTGAAGGGGACCAGAATTGGAGAAGATCTCTATGTGAACAATGTGGTGAGAAGGTCACCTCTGAGGAGGACGGTCTCACTGATGTGCTAACCTAAATTCCTTTTCAGGCTTGCTTTGGATTTCCGGGTCTGGCTGATCCCTCCATCAGTTGATGTAATGTATATACTGTATCTCGTTATGTAGACGATGTTCTTTACCAATCAGAGCAGATTTTTGTTTGACGGGGGAGGGGCATTGATTCGAATGCACCTGTTGTGTGTAAATACCTTGTGAATATTTGTACAGCAGATATATATATATATTTTTATGTAATTGATTATATCTATTGGCAGTGTATATCTGTTATTTCCCTTTTCCAGGTTTGCGGGATGACGTCAGAGGCGCCTCCTCTCTGAAGATTCAGATATAAAGTCACATTCGCTCTCAGACTCCGCTGGTGATTCAGCACCCCCCCCCCCCACCACCGCCACCGCCAGTGACGTCTCCCTCCTTTTGCTGAAGCTGGTGGAATGGAGACGCGGGAGGAGGGGGAGAAGCGGCGGGGCGCTGCTGAATTTATTCTAAGAAGATGTTTTCCCTCGGCGGGATGTGAGATATTTTGGGGGAAATGGCGACATCCGTCAGCGGCGTGCGGCGGGGAGACGTTTCTCCGGCGGGTCACACGGGGGTGACAATGAAGATCTTCTCCTCATTAATGGAGACGAGGATTTCTCCTCCCGCACAGGGATAGAATACCGGCCGGGGGGGGGGGGGGGGAGTATCAATCGCTATAAATGAGCCCCCGCCATTTCTTGTTATTTCTCCTGCATAGTGGTGGGCGGGAAATATTTATTTAGCACCGTCATCTGCGGTGGCGCAGTACAAAACAAATTGGGGGGGGGGGGGGTAATTAATAAAATAGGTATTTCCAGGGACGCCGGACATCCATATTCTGTCAGTTATTGATGAATGAGACGGCGAATCCAGACGCAGCCCCGTCATTGGATGGAAACCTCATTCAATGGTGTCCACCTGACGAATGAGCGGGATGGAGCATGGCGGGTCTATTGATGATATTGATGAACAATTGATTGAGGTATGATTGATTGATGAATGATTGATAGATGATTGATGGAAGAATGATTATGGATTGATTGATCGAGGAATGATTGATTGACAATTGATTGATTGATTGATTGAGGGATGATTGATGAATGATTGATTATGATGGATGGATGATTGGTTGATCAATGAATAATTGATGTTGATTGATTTAAGAATGATTGATGGATGATTGGTTAATGCATGATTAATGAATGATTGATTGAGGAATGGCTGTTTGACAATTGATTGATTGAGGAATGATTGATGAACAATTGATTATGATTGATGGTGATTGGTTAATGATGATAATTGGTTGAAGAATGATTGGTGGATGATTAGTTGATGAATGATTGATTGAGGAACGAATAATAAATGATTGAGGAATGGTTGATTGATGAATGATTGATTGATGATGTTTGATTGAAGAATGATTGGTTGATGAATAATTGATGGATGATTGGTTGATGAATGATTGATGAAAGATTGATGGAGGAATGATTAATGAATGATTGATTATGATGGATGGATGATTGGTTGATCAATGAATAATTGATGTTGATTGATTTAAGAATGATTGATGGATGATTGGTTAATGCATGATTAATGAATGATTGATTGAGGAATGGCTGTTTGACAATTGATTGATTGAGGAATGATTGATGAACAATTGATTATGATTGATGGTGATTGGTTAATGATGATAATTGGTTGAAGAATGATTGGTGGATGATTAGTTGATGAATGATTGATTGAGGAACGAATAATAAATGATTGAGGAATGGCTGATTGATGAATGATTGATTGATGATGTTTGATTGAAGAATGATTGGTTGATGAATAATTGATGGATGATTGGTTGATGAATGATTGATGAAAGATTGATGGAGGAATGATTAATGAATGATTGAGGAATGGTTGATTAATGAATGATCGACTGAATGATTGATGAATGATTGATGAAAGATTGATTGATGATCAGCTGAGGAATAATTGATTGATGAAGAATTGATTAAGGAATGACTGATGAATGATTGGTTGATGAATAAATGATTGATTGATTGAGGAATGATTAATTAATGACTGAGGAATGGTTGATTGATGCATGATTAATTGAGGAATGATTGATGAATAAATGATGATGTTTGATTGAAGAATGATTGGTCGATGAATAATTGATGATGATTGATTGAGGAATGATTAATGAACTATTGAGGAATGGTTGACTGATGAATGATCGATTGAATGATTGATGAAGGATTGATGAAAGATTGATGGAGTATTGGCTGAGAAATAATTGACTGATGAAGAATTGATTAAGGAATTATTGATAAATGATAGATTGATGATGGTTTATAAATGATTGACGAATGATTGATAGAGGAATAATATATGATTGAGGAATGGTTGATTGATGAATGATTAATTGAGGAATGATTGATGAATGAATGATGATGTTTGATTGAAGGATGATTGATGGATGATTGGTTGATTAATGATTGATGACGATTGATTGAGGAATGATTAATGAATGATTGAGGAATGTTTGATTAATGAATGATCGACTGAATGATTGATGAATGATTGATGAAAGATTGATTGATGATCAGCTGAGGAATAATTGATGAAGAATTTATTAAGGAATGATTAATAAATTATAGATTGATGATGGTTTATAAATGATTGATGAGTGATTGATAGAGGAATGATTGATTGATGAAATATTAATTGAAAAATTATTGATGAATGATTGATTGAGGGATAATTGAGAGAAGAAGGATTGATTGAGGAATAATTGAATGATTGATGAATGATTGATAGATGAAAGATTGATTGAGCAATGATTAATAAATGATAGATTGATGATGATTAATGAATGATTAGTTCAGGAATGATTGATAAATGATAGATTGTTGATAGCTAATGTTTGACTGATGAATGATTGATTCATTGATTTGCCAACTGAAAATAACATCACAATTAGGGATTTGAGAGCTGGTGAATGTAACATTGGCCTATTTCAGACACAGCGAATGTTACAAAGAAGAGGATTCCTGATGAAGAACGGTGATCCAGACTGTCGGCCAAATATACCCCCAGTGGGGGATCAGCTGGAATTTTCCTTCAGTGTGCTGATGAAGACCAGTATTGATCATGTGTGTAGCAAGACGATGGTCAATTGTTTGGGATTGCAATATGTTACGGCCCTTTGTACATTGCTCTTCCTTTGTAAACTGTGACTGCATGGCAGCTTCTATCTGAGGCTTTTCACACAGGCAGCTTTTTCTCTGTAGACGAAGGGTTCAGTGGGGCCCAATAATATTTGAGGATTCCGATCTCCAGGCTGTCAGGTCTGTGTCTGCAGCGTTATTAATGGCCCGGCGGTGTCCCCGGACAGGACATTCCACACATAATATTTAACCTGCAAATCAAAGTGTTTATCAAACATATCAGAGTCCTTGCTGTGTGACTCTCTGTACGGCGGGGGGAGGGGGGGGCTCATCCGGCACTGACGTATGACAACACACCGCTGCAGATATGATGGAATTGTGTGTACATGGCTGCTAGGTGGAGGGAACTACAAGCCCTAGCATGTCCTCCAAAAGCCACACAAATGGCAGTTTGTCTGTCTTCATATCAGTCTGTCCATACAGAAGACCTCTTTTCCCTGGAACTGGTGAGAGATTTGATGTTTTAGGAATTAGATCTGCAATTCCACATCTCAATTCCCCATTTAGAGACATTCAAAATTCCCTGATATCCTATCACTGCGCGGAATCTGGAAACAATCGAGAATTCCCAGGGCCGGTGGGAGCTCCACACACAGACATTCTAAACATTCTTCTCTGGCTTGGTTCACAAAGTATGAAAATTTATAAAATTCATAGTGGACTTCCCAGGATTAACAGCTGTGATGATGAGGATCAATGAAGATGAACGCCAATGATGATGAGAACCAATAACGATACACACCAATGATAATGAGAACCAATAACGATACACACCAATGATAATGAGAACCAATGAAGATGAACACCAATGATAATGAGAACCAATGAAGATGAACACCAATGATAATGAGAACCAATGAAGATGAACACCAATGATAATGAGAACCAATGAAGATGAACGCCAATGATGATGAGAAGCAATGACAATTAATGCCAATGAGGATGAAATGAGAACCAATAACGATACACACCAATGATAATGAGAAACAAGGACAATTACCACCAATGATGATGAGAGCCAAAGAAGATGAACACCAATGATAATGAGGACCAATGATGATGAATACCAATGAAGATGAACACCAATGATGATGAGAACCAATGACGATGAATGTTATGCCAATGATAATGAGAATGAATGACAATTAACACCAATGATGATGAGGACCAATGAAGATGAATGCCAATGATGATGAGAACCAATGACAATGAACACCAATGATGTTGAGAACCAATGACGATGAACACCAATGATAATGATAATCAATGACAATTAACACCAATGATGATGAGAACCAATGACGATGAACACCAATGATAATGATAACCAATGACAATTAACACCAATGATGATGAGAACTAATGAAGATGAACGCCAATGATAATGAGAACCAATGAAGATGATGAACACCAATGATAATGAGAACCAATGAAGATGAACACCAATGATAATGAGAACCAATGAAGATGATGAACACCAATGATAATGAGAACCAATGAAGATGAACGCCAATGATGATGAGAAGCAATGACAATTAATGCCAATGAGGATGAAATGAGAACCAATAACGATACACACCAATGATAATGAGAAACAAGGACAATTACCACCAATGATGATGAGAGCCAAAGAAGATGAACACCAATGATAATGAGGACCAATGAAGATGAACACCAATGATGATGAGAACCAATGACGATGAATGTTATGCCAATGATAATGAGAATGAATGACAATTAACACCAATGATGATGAGGACCAATGAAGATGAATGCCAATGATGATGAGAACCAATGACAATGAACACCAATGATGTTGAGAACCAATGACGATGAACACCAATGATAATGATAACCAATGACAATTAACACCAATGATGATGAGAACCAATGACGATGAACACCAATGATAATGATAACCAATGACAATTAACACCAATGATGATGAGAACTAATGAAGATGAACGCCAATGATGATGAGAACCAATGAAGATGAACACCAATGATGATGCAAACCAAAAACGATACACACCAATGATGATGAGAACCAAGGACAATTAACACCAATGATAATGAGAACCAATGAAGATGAACACCAATGATGATGAGAACCAATAACAATACCCACCAATGATAATGAGAATCAAGGACAATTAACGCCAATTATGATGAGAACCAATGATGATGAACACCAATGATGATGAGAACCAATGACAGTTAACACCAATGATGATGAGTACCAATAAAGATGAACGCCAATGATAATGAGAACCAAGGACAATTAACGCCAATGATGATGAGAAATAGTGACATTGAAGGCCAAGGAGGTCCGATGGCAGACACCAATGATGATGAGGGCTGATGATGACAAATGTCAATGACAATGAAGACCAATGATGATGAGGGTCAATGACGACGAATGCTAATCATAATGAAGGACAATGACAACAAATGCGAATGAGAACCAATGATGATGAATGCTAATGAAGATGAGAGCTAATGATGACGGATGCTAATGGCAATATGGGTAAATGATGACAAACACCAATAACAATGAGGCAAATGCCAAGGAACACCAATGACGATGATTCCCAATTGCAATGAGGGCCAACGAAGATAAATGCCAGTGACAATGAGGACCAATGATGATAATCAGCAATAACAATGAGGACCAAATGACAACAAATACCAAAGATGATGACAATGAAAACTAATGATAAGGGCCAATGAAGACCAAGGCCAGTGAGAATGGCTGTCAATGATGGTCAATGACGGTGAACACTGATGATAATGATGACAAACTCCAGTGATGTTGAATGCTGTCTGAATGTCAGTGACAATGAGGGCTATCGATGATGAACATCAATGACGATGAGGACCTATGATGACAAATGCATTTGACTAGGAACGCCAATGCCAATAACAACAAACACCAATGACGATAAGGGACAATGATGAGGAACATCAATACCATTGAGGGCCAATCATGATAAACACCAATGATGATGAAAAGCAATGACGATTTACTCCAATGATGATGTACACTGTCCTGCATGATGCATTAGTAGCCATGTGAGGACATACACTGACATTATGGCCACTTCTTTCCTTTTTTGTGTTATTGGCATTCTTCATTTCTTTAGAAGGAGATAACGGGAACCCCCTCTGTCCACTCTGCCAGTGTCGGCACTTCCCTTGGTTGTCTCAGAGTTCCCTGTGGGGGGGTAATGGAGAGAGGGGCATCTGTAATTACAAGAACCCCCCCATCAATCACTGCTCACCATTAATGAGCCACTCTCCCAGACTCGGCAGTAATGATATATATGGAGCTATATATAGAGGCTCATTAGGGTTAGATCTGCAGGATAACACACAATGGTGCACTGTATATACGGAGGAGAGCCTATAGGACTCACTGCTTATCCCCCATCATGGCCTCTATCACCACACTCCATCCTCAGACCACCAGTCTGTGATCAGCCAATCCTGTACACTAAAGAGTACAAATAGGGTCATTGTGTGTGCGGGGAAATGTTCCTCATATCTCAGGGGACCGGTGTGTGTGCATGGGGCAATGTTCCACCAATTTCCTCCACAGTTCCAGTCGGCCCACCATCCTCCCTGCCATGTGCAAGAAACTCGATGATTTCTTAAACTAAATTCAATGCTGGAGAATTCACTGACTGGTCTGTTGGGTGCCATTGCAATATTACTCCAGCAAAGTCACCAGGATTATATGTCTCACCATTGCCAACAAGTCTGAACAACAGTCAGCAGATGATGGTACACAATCGGATTGTACAAGATAGTAGAATTACATAGAATTGTACAGAAATCTGCGTGTGTTCATATACGATGAGATGTGATCGTACAATCAGGGTGAGATATTAGGTAGCACAGACTGGATGTACTGGAAAGGTTTTCATTAGGCTCAAGCAGATCAGAGAGTTGGCCACATTTAACCTGATATACAATTAAATGTTCTTTATTTTGGAAGATATTTTACTTTTCTACCCACATAGTGTAGAGTGGTGATCAGAAACCCGTCAGTCATGATCTACCCACTGATTGTTGGGGCACCTGACAGATGGGTAGGTTGAAACCATCCCAACCATGTCGCCTCTCAGACCTCAGATTGGAGCAGCAATGTGAATGCCGCTAGGACACTTTTCCTGATGTTAAAGCTTTGTGAATTAATCCCAATATCTCCCAAATCAATGTGATATCACAAGGCTGTCTTTTAAGTTCTGAGACTCTGATGATGTCACAGAGACCATATGATGTCACAGAGGCCATATGATGTCACAGAGGCCATATGATGTCACAGAGGCCATATGATGTCACAGAGACCATATGATGTCACAGAGGCCTTCCACCACCAGGCCCCATCTTAGAGAAATCAGTCGCAGAAGAGTATTTCTCCCTATGAGATTGTTAGGCCTACAGGTGTCCGAATTGTTGACTCATCGACTGCATTGGCTCCCCATCATATTATAGGCAACACAGGAGACTGTATTAACAAACCGCCCTTCAACCCCCAACTATCAGTAAAGGTTCTGTTCCAGTAGCTCTTGAATCCCTCATACTTACCTGACCCCACAGGGTAAAATTACCCAAACTTCTTGTCCAAGTGACAACTCTGACACACCCTGAAATTCAGCCCTGTGGTGCAGACAAAGGGGTAATACAGTGACCGTTCCAAGGGGTATTTTGGATATAGTGAGGGCACTGGGGGTTATGGGGATATAATACCTGCATGGGGGGGGGGGGGGGTAGTAGGATATGGTGACCACACTGAAGGGTACTGGGAAAAAGTAGATGAATCTCATCTAACCTTAACCTGCTGATAGAAAATAACATTTAGCTGATTATTGCCGTCATCACTCTGTAGGGAAGAGACTGCTGGTGGCAATGCAGTCTGCATGGAGGAGACCTCTGGTAGGAATGCTGTCTGCATGGAGGAGACCTCTGGTGGCAATACAGTCTGCAGGGTGGAGACCTCTGGTGGCAATGCAGTCTGCAGGGTGGAGACCTCTGGTGGCAATGCAGTCTGCGGGGTGGAGACCTCTGGTTGGAATGCTGTCTTTAGGGAGGAGGCCTCTGGTGGAAATGCTGCCTGTAGGGTGGAGATCTCTGGTGGCAATGCAGTCTGCATGGAGGAGGCCTCTGGTGGGAATGCTGTCTGGAGGGAGGAGACCTCTGGTGGCAATACAGTCTGCAGGGTGGAGACCTCTTGTTGGAATGCTGTCTGCATGGAGGAGACCTCTGGTAGGAATGCTGTCAGCATGGAGGAGACCTTTGGTGGCAATACAGTCTGCAGGGTCGAGACTTCTGGTAGGAATGCTGTCTGTAGGGAGGAGGCCTCTGGTGGCAATGCAGTCTGCAGGGTCGAGACTTCTGGTGGGAATGCTGTCTGGAGGGAGGAGACCTTTGGTAGGAATGCTGTCTGCATGGAGGAGACCTCTGGTGGCAATACAGTCTGCAGGGTGGAGACCTCTGGTAGGAATGCTGTCTGTAGGGAGGAGGCCTCTGGTGGAAATGCTGCCTGTAGGGTGGAGATCTCTGGTTGGAATGTTGTCTGCAGGGAGGAGACGTCTGGTAGGAATGCTGTCTGCAGGGAGGAGACGTCTGGTAAGAAGGTTGTCTTTAGGGAGGAGGCTGCATAGAGGAGGTTTTCCGGTGGAGCATTGTCTGTAGAAAATAGACTTCTGGTGAGAACGAGATCTGTAGAAAGAGGGCATCTGTTGGCACCACCCTTGGATTGTTGACTTATCGACTGCACTGCACTGGCTCCCCATCATATTATAGGCAACACAAGAGTCTGTATTGACAAACCTCCCTTCAACCCCTAACTATCAGTAAAGGTTCTGTCCTAGTAGTTCTTGAATCCCTCATACTTACCTGACCCCACAGGGTAGAATTACCTGAACCTTTTGTCCAAGAGACAAGTCTGACACACCCTGAAATGCATGCCCTGTGGTTCAGACAACGGGCCATTGGGATACAGTGACCATTCTAGGGGGTATTTTAGTTATAGTGATGGCACTGGGGGTAATAATAACTGCATTGGGGGGTAGTAGGGATATGGTGACCTTACCGAAGGGTACCGGGAATAAAAAGACAAATCTCGTCTAACCCTAGCCTTTGAGCTGCTGATAGAAAAGCACATTTAGCTGATTATTGCCTTTATCACTCTGTAGGGAAGTGACTTCTGGTAGGAATGCTGTCTGTAGAGAAGAGACTTCTGGTGAGAATGCTGTCTGCATTGAGGAGACCTCTGGTGGGAATGCTGTCTTCATGGAGGAGGCCTCTGGTAGGAATGCTGTCTTCATGGAGGAGGCCTCTGGTAGGAATGCTGTCTGTAGGGAGGAGACCTCTGGTAGGAATGCTGTCTTCATGGAGGAGACCTCTGGTAGGAATGCTGTCTTCATGGAGGAGACCTCTGGTAGGAATGCTGTCTGTAGGGAGGAGACCTCTGGTAGGAATGCTGTCTGTAGGGAGGAGACCTCTGGTAGGAATGCTGTCTGTAGGGAGGAGACCTCTGGTAGGAATGCTGTCTGTAGGGAGGAGACCTCTGGTAGGAATGCTGTCTGTAGGGAGGAGACCTCTGGTAGGAATGCTGTCTGTAGGGAGGAGACCTCTGGTAGGAATGCTGTCTTCATGGAGGAGACCTCTGGTAGGAATGCTGTCTGTAGGAATTAAACTTCTAGTGGGAACGAGAACTGTAGAAAGAGGGCATCTGATGGGACTACCCTTCACCCCATCTGGTTGGGAACGTTGTATATAGAGAGAAGACTTCTGGTGAGAAAACTGCCTGTCGGATGTCTTTAGATGGAAGGCTTCCAGTAGGAATGTTGTCTGTAGAGAGGAGGCTTCTGTTGGGAATGTTGACTGTAGGGAGGAGGCTTCTGTTGGGAATGTTGACTGTAGGGAGGTGGCTTCTTGTTGGTAGGAACGCTGTCTGTAGAGAGGAGGTTTCTGCTGGGAATGTTGTCTGTAGAGAGGATGCTTCAGGTAGGAATGCTGTCTGTAGGGAGGAGGCTTAATGTGGAAATGGTGTCTGTAGAGAGGGGACTTCAGGTGGGAATGATTTCTATAGCGAGGAAGTTTCTGGAGAGAACCTTGTCTGTACAGAGGAGTCTTCTGGTAGGAATGTTGTCTGTAGGGAGGAGGCTTCTGGTGGAAATTATTTCTATAGGGTGGAAGTTTCTGGAAAGAAGCTTGTCTGTACAGAGGAGGCTTCTGATGAGAATGTTGTCTGTAGAATGGAGGCTTCCGGTAGGAATGTTGTCTGTACAGAAAAGGCTTCTGGTGGGATCGTTGTGTGTAGGGAAGAGGCTTCTGGTGGGATCGTTGTGTGTAGGGAAGAGGCTTCTGGTGGGATCGTTGTGTGTAGGGAAGAGGCTTCTGGTGGGAATGTTGACTGTAGAGAGGAGGCTTTTAGTAGGAATGTTTTTTATTTGAAGGACACTTCTAAAGGAAGAGTTCCATGCTATGAGAGGAGAGGGCAGGAAAACCTGAAGTCTCATCCTCAGACCCTCTTATCAGCCCCGTAGGTTCCCATAGGGATGGATCTGCCAATACTAATTGGAAATGGTAAATAGTGAAGCACGTTGTATCCTAGACTCTAATTTTTAGAACCCGGCCTGACTGTAAATCTACATTTCCTGGATACGTAGTAGGAAATCTCAGTGACAGAGAGGAGTTTGTATTACTTTCATCCTTCTCTTCTGCTTATCATCTTCGCTGCTTTTTGAAGTGCTCAGTGCACCGCGTCCGCCTCCTCTCCGAGATCTGCGCCAATCTGGCATCTTATCTGCTGACTGGTGGTGGAGATGGGACATTTTACCCCTAATAAGGAGTCGGGATAGTGAGATTTATGGGTCTAGGATATACACCGGCCTCTAGTGGATCACATGCTGAGGGTGAAGGGGGTACCTACCCATTGGGGCTCCTGCACTGGTTACTTTGAGAACAATGGAAATCCAGCAAGAGACATCAATATACCTTGTTACCCCCAGGCTTTGCCCAGCACACCTTGTTACCCCCAGGCTTTGCCCAGCACACCTTGTTACCCCCAGGCTTTGCCCAGTATACCTTGTTACCCCCAGGCTTTGCCCAGCACACCTTGTTACCCCCGGCTTTGCCCAGCACACCTTGTTACCCCCAGGCTTTGCCCAGCACACCTTGTTACCCCTAGGCTTTGTCTAGTACACCCTGGTACCCCCCAGCCTTTGCCCAGTACACCTTGTTTTTCCCAGGATTGTCCCAGCACACCTTGTTATCCCCAGGCTTTGTCCAGTACACCTTGTTACCCCCATAATTGTCCCAGTACACCTTGTTAGCTGCAGGATTGTCCCAGTACACCTTGTTACCCCCAGGAACGTCCAAGTACATTTTGTTATCCCCAGGATTGTCCCAGTATATCTTGTTATCCCCAGGATTGTCCAGTACACCTTGTTACCCCCAGGCTTGTCTCAGTACACCTTGTTACCCTCAGGCTTGTCCCAGTACACCTTGTTACCCCCAGTCTTGTCCTAGTACACCTTGTTACCCCCAGGCTTGTCCCAGTACACCTTGTTACCCCCAGGAACGTCCAAATACATCTTGTTATCCCCAGGATTGTCCCAGTACACCTAGTTACCCCCAGGCTTGTCCCAGTACACTTTTCACCCCCCAGGATTGTCCCAGTACACCTTGTTATCCCCAGGATTGTCCCAGTACACCTTCTTACCCCCAGGCTTATCCCAGTACACCTTGTTACTCCCCCCCCCCCCCCCGGATTTTCCCAGTACACCATACTATCCCCAGGCTTTGTCCAATACACCTTGTTACACCCAGAATTTTCCCAGTACACCTAGTTACCCCCAGGCTTGTTCCAGTACACTTTTTACCCCCCAGGATTGTCCCAGTACACCTTGTTACCCCCAGGATTGTCCCAGTACACCTTGTTATCCCCAGGCTTGCCCAGTACACCTTGTTACCCCCAGGATTGTCCCAGTACACCTTGTTACCCCCAGGATTGTCCCAGTACACCTTGTTACCCCCAGGATTGTCCCAGTACACCTTGTTACCCCCAGGATTGTCCCAGTACACCTTGTTACCCCCAGGCTTGCCCCAGTACACCTTGTTACCCCCAGGATTGTCCCAGTACACCTTGTTACCCCCAGGATTGTCCCAGTACACCTTGTTACCCCCAGGATTGTCCTAGTACACCTTGGTACCCCCAGGCTTGACCCAGTACACCCTGTTATCCCCAGGCTTGCCCAGTACACCTTGTTACCCCCAGGATTGTCCCAGTACACCTTGTTACCCCCAGGATTGTCCCAGTACACCTTGGTACCCCCAGGCTTGACCCAGTACACCTTGTTATCCTTAGGCTTTGCCAAGTACACCTTGTTATCCCCAGGATTGTCTCAGTACACCTTGTTACCCCCAGGCTTCTCCAGTACACCTTGTTACCTCCAGGATTGTCCCAGTACACCTTGTTACCCCCAGGATTGTCCCAGTACACCTTGTTACCTCCAGCCATTTCCTTTACACCTTGTTTGCCCCGAGCATTAAGGACCCCCAGTGGGGTATCTGGCCTGTGTGTCACTTTGATTGTTGCATGTTACCTTCAAATCACGATCAAAGTGCTGCCAGATTACATAATACCTGAGCACAGTGTGATACCCAAATACCGAATGACACAGCCACACTCATCAAAGACAACACAAGATCACATCAATGAACAGAAGAAGATACAAAGACACAACAAAATCACCAATAACAGCCATAGGAACCAAATAAAACTACAAACCATCCATACAAATAAAATACAACATAGAATAAATAACATAGAAAATTAAACTACCAAATGCAAATAATACAGCACTTTCTCTAACATTAGCATAAGGGGGGGGGGGGGTAACACAGTGAAGGTCCTCACCTCCGCTACTGCACCACTTTGCATGCCTTTGTATCTATCCCCTCCCTGTGTCTGCAAATGTATGGAGACTTCGAAAATGTCATTAGACTTCATCGTACCTATATAGACACAAAATCTTCCAATGGGGACACTCACTCTGTTTGATCCATCACTTCCTGTTGTGTCTTCAGGACAGGAAGTGACAGGAAATCTCTCCAATGGGACACAGACTGCAAAAATAAATTAAATTAAAAAAAATTGAACAGACTCTTCCTTACTCAGAGGGTACAGGAGGTACTCCGCATACAAGGCTCCCCCTCTGACATCATCACTCTGACATTCCTTCTGCTACAATGTAACAAAAAGTAATAACTTCAAGGAGGATCCTGGCCAGCAGCATGCTAGGATCCCAGCTCCTCCCTACCCAGCAACAAAGAGGTTAAACGTGTATACACAGTGCCACGGCCAATGCCAGCAAGATAATAAGCCCCTCCCACCAGCAGCATCTTAGCACTTGATCCTGGGGGGGTTAGGGGAGTCTTAGAGCCCCCAGGGGCCCCCATGGCATCATCTGACCTCCAATCTTCCCATGGGGATTCCAGAGGCTAGAGCGGAATTACAGGTCTGTCTTCACCGAGGAGGCATGGGGGGCCCCGTCAGGTGGGCTGTATGGGGCCCCATAATTTCTAATAGCGGATCTGCTTACCTCATCCAAAACAAAAAAATTATAATAATAATATGAATATTATTATTTTTGTTTTATTATTATTGTTAGTATTATTATTGTTATTATCATTATTATTTTTGTTGGTATTATTATTAATAATATTATTATTGTTATTATTATTTTTGTTAATATTATCATTATTGTTATTAATATTAATTATCAAGTTGTTAATAATATTATTATTTTTGTTTTTATTATTATTATTATTAATAATAATAATATTATTGATGTTAATATGAATATTTTTGTTGTTATTATTATTACTAATATTATTATTGTTATTATTATTATTTTTGTTATTATTATTATTGTTATTAATATTATTTTGGTTGTTATTATTATTAATACTATTATTTTTGTTATTATTGTTATTAATATTATTTTGTTAGTATTATTATTATTAATATTATTTTTAATATTATTATTGTTATTGATATTACTATTTTTGTTGGTATTATTATTAATAATATTATTATTGTTATTATTATTTATGTTAATATTATCATTATTGTTATTAATATTAATAATCAAGTTGTTAATAATATTATTATTTTTGTTTTTATTATTATTATTATTATTATTATTAATAATATTATTGTTATTAATATGCTTATTTTTGTTGTTATTATTTTTAGTAATATTATTATTGTTATTATTATTATTTTGGTTTTTATTATTAATACTATTATTTTTGTTGACATTATTATTAATATTGTTATTAATATGATTATTTTTATCTTTATTAGTAATGGTATTATTGTTGTTAATATTATTATTTTGGTTATTATTATTATTAATATTATTATTTTTGTTATTATTATTAGTAATATTATTATTGTTGTTAATATTATTATTTTGGTTGTTATTATTATTATTAATATTATTATTTTTGTTGTTATTATTATTATTATTAATACTATTATTTTGTTGTTATTGTGATTATTATAATTATTTTTGTTATTATTATTAGTAATATTATTATTGATATTAATATTATTATTTTGGTTATTATTATTAATATTATTATTTTTGTTGTTATTGTTAATATTGTTATTATTTGAGGCTTCAGTGAATGTAGTGTAGAAATCTCCCAAACACTGTCAGGGCATCCAGGAGGCAACGACTTAGAGTGTCAGCTCTTCGGGTTCAGGGCGGGCACACACGCGTGTTTTGTTGTGCTCTCCATAGCAGCGGGTCTCTGCAGTCCTCGGGGAGATGGATGGCGTGCCTGGGAGTATTTCAGGACCTTGGACAGAAACCAGCCAGCTGGCAGCTGTGAGACTTTCCAGCTCTGTGCCGGTGCCAGCTGCTGCCAGTCCCCGCACCCTCCGATGACCCTCCACCCGCCTCTCTAGGGATAATAGAGGGCTGTTTACAACACTCAACCATTTCTTGACAAATATCTACTCCAGATTTTCCAAAGTCTGACGCTGGAGGCAACCTGAGGAAAGTTCCTACTCCACCGAAAACCGCGCAAAGTGCGGGATCAGGGTGGAGTCGGGTATTAGTGCAATGTTCTGCAATGATAAGACATAAATATTCTTCAGGAAATGTGTGGAAAGTGGAAGATGTCCAATGCAGACTGCAGCAAATACCTCATATATTTTTCTGCCGCAAAGTCCGAATATTGGTTTAAGTTAAGGAGCTGAAGGGTTAACAAGCTGTAGAATGTCTGCACTAGGAGAGGATAAAGAGCTGTGCCCAGTGGGGTGTCTGCACTAGGAGAGGATAAAGAGCTGTGCCCAGTGAGGTGTCTGCACTAGGAGAGGTTAAAGAGCTGTGCCCAGTGAGGTGTCTGTGCTAGGAGAGGATAAAGAGCTGTGCCCAGTGGGGTGTCTGCACTAGGAGAGGATAAAGAGCTGTGCCCAGTGAGGTGTCTGTGCTAGGAGAGGATAAAGAGCTGTGCCCAGTGGGGTGTCTGCACTAGGAGAGGATAAAGAGCTGTGCCCAGTGAGGTGTCTGTGCTAGGAGAGGATAAAGAGCTGTGCCCAGTGAGGTGTCTGCACTAGGAGAGGATAAAGAGCTGTGCCCAGTGAGGTGTCTGCACTAGGAGAGGATAAAGAGCTGTGCCCAGTGAGGTGTCTGCACTAGGAGAGGATAAAGAGCTGTGCCCAGTGTGGTGTCTGCACTAGGAGAGGATAAAGAGCTGTGCCCAGTGAGGTGTCTGTGCTAGGAGAGGTTAAAGTGCTGTGCCCAGTGGGGTGTCTGCACTAGGAGAGGATAAAGAGCTGTGCCCAGTGAGGTGTCTGCACTAGGAGAGGATAAAGAGCTGTGCCCAGTGAGGTGTCTGCACTAGGAGAGGATAAAGAGCTGTGCCCAGTGAGGTGTCTGCACTAGGAGAGGTTAAAGAGCTGTGCCCAGTGAGGTGTCTGTGCTAGGAGAGGATAAAGAGCTGTGCCCAGTGGGGTGTCTGCACTAGGAGAGGATAAAGAGCTGTGCCCAGTGAGGTGTCTGTGCTAGGAGAGGTTAAAGAGCTGTGCCCAGTGAGGTGTCTGCACTAGGAGAGGATAAAGAGCTGTGCCCAGTGGGGTGTCTGCACTAGGAGAGGATAAAGAGCTGTGCCCAGTGAGGTGTCTGTGCTAGGAGAGGATAAAGAGCTGTGCCCAGTGAGGTGTCTGTGCTAGGAGAGGATAAAGAGCTGTGCCCAGTGGGGTGTCTGCACTAGGAGAGGATAAAGAGCTGTGCCCAGTGAGGTGTCTGCACTAGGAGAGGATAAAGAGCTGTGCCCAGTGAGGTGTCTGCACTAGGAGAGGTTAAAGAGCTGTGCCCAGTGAGGTGTCTGCACTAGGAATGGTAAAGAGCTGTGCCCAGTGAGGTGTCTGTGCTAGGAGAGGATAAAGAGCTGTGCCCAGTGGGGTGTCTGCACTAGGAGAGGATAAAGAGCTGTGCCCAGTGGGGTGTCTGTGCTAGGAGAGGATAAAGAGCTGTGCCCAGTGAGGTGTCTGTGCTAGGAGAGGATAAAGAGCTGTGCCCAGTGGGGTGTCTGCACTAGGAGAGGATAAAGAGCTGTGCCCAGTGAGGTGTCTGTGCTAGGAGAGGATAAAGAGCTGTGCCCAGTGGGGTGTCTGCACTAGGAGAGGATAAAGAGCTGTGCCCAGTGGGGTGTCTGCACTAGGAATGGTAAAGAGCTGTGCCCAGTGAGGTGTCTGCACTAGGAGAGGATAAAGAGCTGTGCCCAGTGGGGTGTCTGTGCTAGGAGAGGATAAAGAGCTGTGCCCAGTGGGGTGTCTGCACTAGGAGAGGATAAAGAGCTGTGCCCAGTGGGGTGTCTGTGCTAGGAGAGGATAAAGAGCTGTGCCCAGTGGGGTGTCTGTGCTAGGAGAGGATAAAGAGCTGTGCCCAGTGAGGTGTCTGTGCTAGGAGAGGATAAAGAGCTGTGCCCAGTGAGGTGTCTGTGCTAGGAGAGGATAAAGAGCTGTGCCCAGTGGGGTGTCTGCACTAGGAGAGGATAAAGAGCTGTGCCCAGTGGGGTGTCTGTGCTAGGAGAGGATAAAGAGCTGTGCCCAGTGGGGTGTCTGTGCTAGGAGAGGATAAAGAGCTGTGCCCAGTGAGGTGTCTGTGCTAGGAGAGGATAAAGAGCTGTGCCCAGTGAGGTGTCTGTGCTAGGAGAGGATAAAGAGCTGTGCCCAGTGGGGTGTCTGTGCTAGGAGAGGATAAAGAGCTGTGCCCAGTGGGGTGTCTGTGCTAGGAGAGGATAAAGAGCTGTGCCCAGTGGGGTGTCTGCACTAGGAGAGGATAAAGAGCTGTGCCCAGTGGGGTGTCTGTGCTAGGAGAGGATAAAGAGCTGTGCCCAGTGGGGTGTCTGTGCTAGGAGAGGATAAAGAGCTGTGCCCAGTGAGGTGTCTGTGCTAGGAGAGGATAAAGAGCTGTGCCCAGTGAGGTGTCTGTGCTAGGAGAGGATAAAGAGCTGTGCCCAGTGGGGTGTCTGCACTAGGAGAGGATAAAGAGCTGTGCCCAGTGGGGTGTCTGTGCTAGGAGAGGATAAAGAGCTGTGCCCAGTGGGGTGTCTGTGCTAGGAGAGGATAAAGAGCTGTGCCCAGTGAGGTGTCTGTGCTAGGAGAGGATAAAGAGCTGTGCCCAGTGAGGTGTCTGTGCTAGGAGAGGATAAAGAGCTGTGCCCAGTGGGGTGTCTGCACTAGGAGAGGATAAAGAGCTGTGCCCAGTGAGGTGTCTGTGCTAGGAGAGGTTAAAGTGCTCTGCCCAGTGGGGTGTCTGCACTAGGAGAGGATAAAGAGCTGTGCCCAGTGGGGTGTCTGCACTAGGAATGGTAAAGAGCTGTGCCCAGTGAGGTGTCTGTGCTAGGAGAGGATAAAGAGCTGTGCCCAGTGGGGTGTCTGCACTAGGAGAGGATAAAGAGCTGTGCCCGGTGGGGTGTCTGCACTAGGAATGGTAAAGAGCTGTGCCCAGTGAGGTGTCTGCACTAGGAGAGGATAAAGAGCTGTGCCCAGTGAGGTGTCTGTGCTAGGAGAGGATAAAGAGCTGTGCCCAGTGGGGTGTCTGCACTAGGAGAGGATAAAGAGCTGTGCCCAGTGAGGTGTCTGTGCTAGGAGAGGATAAAGAGCTGTGCCCAGTGGGGTGTCTGTGCTAGGAGAGGTTAAAGAGCTGTGCCCAGTGAGGTGTCTGTGCTAGGAGAGGATAAAGAGCTGTGCCCAGTGAGGTGTCTGTGCTAGGAGAGGTTAAAGTGCTGTGCCCAGTGGGGTGTCTGCACTAGGAGAGGATAAAGAGCTGTGCCCAGTGGGGTGTCTGCACTAGGAATGGTAAAGAGCTGTGCCCAGTGAGGTGTCTGTGCTAGGAGAGGATAAAGAGCTGTGCCCAGTGGGGTGTCTGCACTAGGAGAGGATAAAGAGCTGTGCCCAGTGAGGTGTCTGTGCTAGGAGAGGATAAAGAGCTGTGCCCAGTGGGGTGTCTGTGCTAGGAGAGGATAAAGAGCTGTGCCCAGTGAGGTGTCTGCACTAGGAGAGGATAAAGAGCTGTGCCCAGTGAGGTGTCTGCACTAGGAGAGGATAAAGAGCTGTGCCCAGTGGGGTGTCTGCACTAGGAGAGGATAAAGAGCTGTGCCCAGTGGGGTGTCTGTGCTAGGAGAGGATAAAGAGCTGTGCCCAGTGAGGTGTCTGCACTAGGAGAGGATAAAGAGCTGTGCCCAGTGGGGTGTCTGTGCTAGGAGAGGATAAAGAGCTGTGCCCAGTGGGGTGTCTGTGCTAGGAGAGGATAAAGAGCTGTGCCCAGTGAGGTGTCTGCACTAGGAGAGGATAAAGAGCTGTGCCCAGTGGGGTGTCTGCACTAGGAGAGGATAAAGAGCTGTGCCCAGTGGGGTATCTGCACTAGGAATGGTAAAGAGCTGTGCCCAGTGAGGTGTCTGTGCTAGGAGAGGATAAAGAGCTGTGCCCAGTGGGGTGTCTGTGCTAGGAGAGGATAAAGAGCTGTGCCTGACATGGAGTCAGCACTCGGAAGCTGTGCCCAGTGTGGTGTTGTCCTTTGCTCAACTATAGCCCCGGTATGGCGTTCCGTCCAGTATGTATGGTGTTCATCCTAGTGTGTATGGTGTCCCGCCCAATATATATGGTGTCATGTCTAGTATGTGTGGTTTCCGGTCCAGCGTTTATGGTGTCCTTTCCAGTATGTATGTTGTCCCATCCAGTATGACTGTTGTCCCATCCATTGTGTATGGTGTCCCATCCAGAGTGTATGGTGTCCCGTCCAGAGTGTATGGTGTCCCGTCCAGAGTGTATGGTGTCCCGTCCAGCATGTGTTGTGTCCCGTTCAATGTGTATGGTGTCCCGTCCAATGTGTATGGTGTCCCATCGCATGTGTATGGTGTCCCGTGTGTCTGTTGTGCCGTCCAGTATGTATGGTGTCCCATCCAGTGTGTATGTTGTCCCATTTAGTATGTATGGTGTCCCGTGTGTCTGTTGTGCCGTCCAGTATGTATGGTGTCCCATCCAGTATGTATGGTGTCCAGTCCACTGTGTATGTTGTCCCGTCCAGTACCTGTAGTGTCCCATCCAGTATGTAGGGTGTCTGATCCAGTGTGTATGGTGTCCCTTTCAGTGTGTATGGTGTCCAGTATTTATGGTGTCCCGTTTAGTATGCAATTCTATTATTTCCAACTGCAGCATGCACTCCAGGCCCTTGGAGACTCCGGCCATGTCACCGATCCTGTTTTTATTTGATTGCAGCATTCGCTCTCCCCCAAAGACTACATCTCCAGATGATGGGCCATGCTTCCAGCTGACTACCTAGCTCGGCGTTGGAGAGGTATGTGAGCGATTTCTCTGGAGACCAATGGGAGACAGCCCTGGAATCTGTACGCCTTTCCTCCTTTACTGTTGCAAAGATTATCACAACTCTACATTTTATCAAGGGCTCATAGAACCCCTGTTAAATGACATACTCTATGTCACATGTGGCCCCTTGAATCTCTCCTGAAGCTGTGGCACCCGCCTCATCTCCACTCCTAGTTCAGGAGTTGGCAGCAGAAAGGAGGATAGAACACCTCCTTCAGATCCTACGCCTCTCTGTGCAGCCGCAGCACCCCCTCCTATTTGACTCCCCTGGTCTCAGCACTCTCCTCCTCCTACAGATCCTCCTCCTCTCTGTGCAGCCGCAGCACCCCCTTGTCTCTGCCTCCCCTGGTATCAGCATTCTTCTCCTCCTACAGATCCTCCTCCTCTCTGTGCAGCCACAGCACCCCCCTGTCTCTGCCTCCCCTGGTATCAGCATTCTCCTCCTCTTCTCTGTGCAGCCACAGCACCCCTCCTCTCCGCCTACCCTGGTCTCAGCATTCTCCTCCTACAGATCCTCCTCCCCTCTGTGCAGCTGCATCACCCCCTTGTCTCCACCTCCCCTGATCTCAGCATTGTCCTCCTCCTACAGATCCTCCTCCTCTCTGTGCAGCTACAGCACCCCCTGGTCTTCGCCTCCCCCGATCTCAGCATTCTCCTCCTCCTAGAGATCCTCCTCCCCTCTGTGCAGCCGCAGCACCCCACGTCTCTGCCTTCCCTGATCTCAGCATTCTCCTCCTCCTAGAGATCCTGCTTCTCTCTGTGCAGCCGCAGTACCCCACGTCTCTGCCTTCCCTGATCTCAGCATTCTCCTCCTCCTAGAGATCCTCCTCCCCTCTGTGCAGCCGCAGTACCCCACGTCTCTGCCTTCCCTGATCTCAGCATTCTCCTCCTCCTAGAGATCCTCCTCCCCTCTGTGCAGCCGCAGTACCCCACGTCTCTGCCTTCCCTGATCTCAGCATTCTCCTCCTCCTAGAGATCCTGCTTCTCTCTGTGCAGCCGCAGTACCCCACGTCTCTGCCTTCCCTGATCTCAGCATTCTCCTCCTCCTAGAGATCCTCCTCCTACAGATCATCCTCCTCTCTGTGCAGCCGCAGCACCCCCTGGTCTTCACCTCCCCTGGTCTCTTTGGCTCAATGATCATTCTAGGAGTATGTAGTTGTTTTTGGTGTTTTATTTTAAATAAGGATGGGAGAAGGGAATAGTGGGATACTCCAAACTGAACGATTCACAATGAATGAGGACTCCTTTCTGGAGATGCAGCCAGGCCACTAGAAGAATTTAGGTCCAGTCTCTGTTCTGTGACTTAGTTGGGTAGATTATCTTCAGGATACCTTCCTAGTATCCCCTTTCACTCCACAAACTGACACCCGTCCTCTGACTATCCTACACAGGGGTGGCCCCCCTCAGGTCAGGCTCCTGGACATGACCCCCTGTACTCACGATTAGGTAACACATTACCCAGTCCATACCAGTATTGATCCTAACACATTACCCAGCCCATACCACTATAGATCCTAACACATTACTCAGTGCATACCAGTATTGATCCTAACACATTACCCAGCCCATACCACTATAGATCCTAACACAATACCCAGTCCATACCAGTATAGATCTTGTCTAGTAAGGAGCTGTGCCCTGTGTGGTAAGGAGTTGTGCCCTGTGTAGTAAGGAGCTGTGCCCCATGTAGGAAGGAGTTGTGCCTTGTGTAGTAAGGAGTTGTGCCCTGTGTAGTAAGGAGCTGTGCCCCATGTAGTACGGTATAGTAAGAAGCTGTGTCCTGTGCAGTAAGAAGCTGTGCCCCATGTAGTAAGGAGTTGTGCCCTGTGTAGTAAGGAGTTGTGCCCTGTGTAGTGAGGAGCTGTGCCCCGTGTAGTAAGGAGTTGTGCCCTGTGTAGTAAGGAGTTGTGCCCTGTGTAGTAAGGAGCTGTGCCCCATGTAGTAAGGAGTTGTGCCCTGTGTAGTAAGGAGCTGTGCCCCATGTAGTAAGGAGTTGTGCCCTGTGTAGTAAGGAGCTGTGCCCCATGTAGTAAGGAGTTGTGCCCTGTGTAGTAAGGAGCTGTGCCCCATGTAGTAAGGAGTTGTGCCTTGTGTAGTAAGGAGCTGTGCCCCATGTAGTAAGGAGTTGTGCCTTGTGTAGTAAGGAGCTGTGCCCCGTGTAGTAAGAAGCTGTGCCCCGTGTAGTAAGGTATAGTAAGAAGCTGTGCCCCGTGTAGTAAGAAGCTGTGCCCCATGTAGTAAGGTATAGTAAGAAGCTGTGCCCGTGTAGTAAGAAGCTGTGCCCTGTGAAATAAGAAGCTGTGCCCTGTGTAGTAAGAAGCTGTGCCCCATGTAGTAAGAATCTGTGCCCTGTGTAGTAAGAAGCTGTGCCCTGTGAAATAAGAAGCTGTGCCCTGTGTAGTAAGAAGCTGTGCCCCGTGTAGTAAGAAGCTGTGCCCTGTGTAGTAAGAAGCTGTGCCCTGTGAAATAAGAAACTGTGCCCTGTGTAGTAAGGAGCTGTGCCCTGTGTAGTAACAGAGCTGTGCCCCGTGTAGTAAGGAGCTGTGCCCTGTGTAGTAAGGAGCTGTGCCCTGTGTAGTAAGGAGCTGTGCCCTGTGTAGTAAGAAGCTGTGCCCTGTGTAGTAAGGAGCTGTGCCCTGTGTAGTAAGGAGCTGTGCCCTGTGTAGTAAGGAGCTGTGCCCCGTGTAGTAAGGAGCTGTGCCCTGTGTAGTAAGAAGCTGTGCCCTGTGTAGTAAGGAGCTGTGCCCTGTGTAGTAAGGAGCTGTGCCCTGTGTAGTAAGAAGCTGTGCCCTGTGAAATAAGAAGCTGTGCCCTGTGTAGTAAGAAGCTGTGCCCTGTGTAGTAAGGAGCTGTGCCCTGTGTAGTAAGGAGCTGTGCCCTGTGTAGTAAGAAGCTGTGCCCTGTGAAATAAGAAGCTGTGCCCTGTGTAGTAAGAAGCTGTGCCCTGTGTAGTAAGAAGCTGTGCCCCGTGTAGTAAGAAGCTGTGCCCCATGTAGTAAGAAGCTGTGCCCCGTGTAGTAAGGAGCTGTGCCCTGTGTAGTAAGGAGCTGTGCCCCGTGTAGTAAGGAGCTGTGCCCCGTGTAGTAAGGAGCTGTGCCCTGTGTAGTAAGGAGCTGTGCCCTGTGTAGTAAGGAGCTGTGCCCTGTGTAGTAAGGAGCTGTGCCCTGTGTAGTAAGGAGCTGTGCCCTGTGTAGTAAGAAGCTGTGCCCTGTGTAGTAAGAAGCTGTGCCCCATGTAGTAAGGAGCTGTGCCCTGTGTAGTAAGAAGCTGTGCCCCCGTACGTAGCCAGAGATTGTCTCTGGAATCCACCAAAGTGGGATTCATTAATTCCTTACTTTAAGGGGAACCCCAAACCTGGGCCCACCGGCTGCTCGAGGAAAATATTACTCAGATTCATGCTATGTCATCTTTCTTTGATGCAATGGCCCAGCTGTACGATGACCCACAACGAACGGTCACGGTGGAGGCTGCCCTCCATGCGCTCCAGCAAGGCTGCACAGTGGCTGAGGACTATGTCATGGACTTCAGACGATGGAGCCCAGATACACAATGGAATGACGCAGCTCTGCGACACCAGTTTCAGCCTTACATTGTCCAAAGGTCTTAAAGACGAGTTAGCTCGGGTTGGAGTACCTAATACCTTGGAGGGCCTAATCACCCTGGCTATCCAGATCGACCGTTGGCTCCGTGGACATCGGTCAGAAAGGTCTTCCCAGCAGTCCCCTCCTGTATGAATGATGCCTAGAGTTCCAGTTCCTGCTCATCCTACATTTACCAATTCAGCTCCAGACAGTTCAAGTTCTGTCAACCCTGCATCAGATGTCCTCGAACCCATGCAACTCGGGTTAATGCACCCTGCTCTGTCTCCTGAAGAGCAACCTGTGTCTTTACTGTGGAGAAGCCCGCTATCATGTGCGGACCTGTCCTATTAAGATGCGTAAGTGTCCATCTGTCTTCCCTTCTGTAACGGGAACAGGGCACCCCTGACTGGGTACCTCCGTTGACCGATGCTCCTAGTGCTTCCCGAGGGCTCCAAGCACTCCACCAGACACCATAACCACCTCAGACCCCACGAACTGCCGCAGCTTGGTTGGGGTCTCGCCGTCTCCTACCCACCCTGGACCTACGACAAGGTTCTAGGTTCCCGTGGGTGAACCTCTCTTTCCCCAGAGAGTGCAGCAGAACAAGCTCTTACACAAGCTCTTACAAGAGCTCAGTGATTATCCAAGGGAATATGGAAGACCATAGCAATCCCTTGCAGCCGATTCCCCCAATAAGAGACAGGACTCTAGATGGAGGGTGAACTAACTCTAGAACAACTTTATTGAACAAGAAACAGACTTATATACAGTTTTAACCCACAAGGTTACCGCCTAGGTGGACCTTGTTGAAGACTGGACATAACATTCACAATCCAATAGGAACAGAGTTTTACACTCGCATACAGTGTACACAATCCCTCCCCTCTGGCTGATTACAGTAGCATATACAGATGAAAGTGTATACAGGAACTAAACTCATTATCTAGCCATCTGGACAGAACAATGTGAGGGCATTAACATGTAACAATGGAACAGGAATACTTATCACAATACACATTCCCTTCCAATACACAAACAAAGGGAAGTCTGCGAATGACAGTCTTTGTGTCTCTCTCACAGCCAAGCATGGAATACACTGTGTAAGGTGGTATTAAATCTTCATATTCAATCTCAGTCAACGCTATTATTGACTCTGGACCATGCAGTTGTTTCATTGACTTTCCTTTGCCACTCAGCAGCATATTCCTCTGCGACCAAAGACTCAAGGACTTTCTGTCTACCTGGTGGATGGCTCATGTATGAAGTCAGGACGAGTGACTCAGGAAACACCTCCATTACCTGTAATTACTGCTACTAAACATAAGGAGTTATTGAGCCTGGATGCCATTACTTCTCCATTATTTCCGTCATCTTGGGCCTACCTTGGCTTCAAGCCCATAACCCTCAGATTGATTGGATTGCCGGAGAAGTCAGTTTCCAATCACGCTACTGTCAGAAACACTGCTTTTCTGAATTCCCTGACGCCTCATTAACTCTGTTATGCACGGACTCTGATCAAGGAATACACCAGTCGGTGCCTGAGGCCTATCATGAGTTTGTCGATGTCTTCAGCAAAAGGGGAGCTGACACTCTCCCTCCACATCGGCCATATGACTGCCCGATTTAACTATTTCCTGGGGCCGAAATTCCCTTCTGGCGAATATTTCCACTCTCTGAACGAGAGCAAGAGGCCTTAAAGGAATGGAATATGTTGATGAAAATCTAAAGAAAGGATTCATCTGCCCATCTACTTCTCCAGCAGGGGCGGGAATATTCTTTCTTACAAAGAAAGACCAGTGTCTGCGACCATGTGTGGATTACCGGGAATTAAATAAAATCATGGTTAAAAACCGCTATCCCCTTCCTCTCATGCCTGAATTATTCCATAGATTAAGGTCCGCGACCGTCTTTACCAAGTTGGACTTGCAAGGGGCCTATAACTTGGTCCTGTGACAGGAGTCGCTTTGGGCGCGGGGTGACCAGGAAACTGGGGGGGCACTGGGGATATGGTTTGGATGGCTCTAAATGGGACAGTGATATTCAGGAATGATGTCTCTCTTGAAATATGAAGATTTTATTCCCTGTACATTGTGAGGTCCATGACCAAGAAGTACAACTCCTAATATGGGCATTCCAGGAAGTTCAATGTGGAGACCGAATGTCTATTGCTTAACGATGTTGCTTTTGTCTGAATAAGTAAATTGTGATATTCTTGTCTGTGGTGGCTTTCCATTCACCTATTGTTAAGTGTGCTAATGAACTCACCTGTTGTCTGCTAAGGGATGTATTGACACTCAGAGTAATGTGTATTGGGGGCTCGTTATGTAACCATTGTGTGATGTTGGGGACTGGATTTGGGTCATTGTTCATGTAGTGACTGCATTACTTCTAACATGTATATAAAGCGTGTATTCCTTTTCAATAAAGAGTCTGATTCCTGCTTGACCCTCAATACAGAGCCTCGTCTTGTACTTGGGGGGGGGGGGGGGGATTATTCGTATGGGTTTCTTGTTCGGCTGAGTGGAGTGTCCGGTAGCTGCCTTTGTGTTTGGGAATGAAATGTCCTAAACGACTGTAACCCCTTTCATACCCGGGGTGTCGTTACAGGTCCGTATCCGTGAAGGGGATGAGTGGAAGACGGCCTTCCGTACCAGATTCGGCCACTTCGAATACCCGGTCATGCCCTTCAGCCTTTGCAATGCCCCTGCCACCTTCCAGCACCTCATCAATAATGTATTCAGAGACTTCCTGCATATCATTGTAGCCGTGTACTTAGATGACATCTTGATTTTTTCTGTGTCTCTTTACCTACACCGAAGACATGCCAACCGCGTTCTGGGCCGGCTCCACCGACATGGACTGTATGCTAAACCCGAGAAATGCAAATTTGTGTGGCAGAGCATCCAGTTCTTGGGGTTGGTGATTTCTGCAGCAGGAATTAAGATGGACCCCCAAAAGGTTTCTGCTATATTGGACTGGCCTGCCCCTACAGATAAGAAGGGGGTACAACACTTTGTGGGGTTTGCAAACTTTTATCAGAGATTCATTAAAGGCTTCTCTTCTTTCCGTACCCCAATCACGCAACTGACCAATTAGAACCTGCGGTTCTGCTGGAGCTCTGAGGCTCAAGATGTCTTCGAAACTTTAAAGAAACTGTTCACTTCAGCCCCTCTTCTCAGCCACCCTGACCCATCGTTACCCTACAAACCTGAAGTGGATGCCTCTAAAAACGGCAGTAGGGGCAGTTGTTTCACAATGTCAGGGTCTTAAGGATTTAATGCATCCCGTAGCCTTCTTTTCACTCAAACTCTCACCAGAAGAAAAGGACTATGATGTGGGGGATCGAGAACTACTCGCCATCAAAACAGCTTTGGAGGAATGGAGGTACCTGTTGGAAGGCACAGCACATCCCATATTAATATACACTGATCATAAGAATTTGGAGTACTTGAGGTCTGCCAAGCATCTGAAGCCATGTCAAGCTCAATGGACACTGTTCTTTTCTAGGTTTTCATTTCACATAACCTACCGACCAGGGTCACAGAATGTTAAGCACAGATGCTTTAGTTCGTATGTATGATGACCCCAAGGAATCAGCAATCCCGGATACCATCTTGCCTGCAGGTAACTTCCTGATGTTCCTGAGGCACTCTTACTCCACCGCGCTCTCGCACCCTTTGTTGCAACTCCAGTGGTGCCTGAGCCAGGGCTGTACGAGAGGTCCCCCTCTGCACACCAGGCTCTGCTACAAGGTACGTGACAGGGACTAAGAGACTCTGGTGGTATCCTCAAGCAGGGGAAATCCATAACCAGTCAAGAGTTAGCTCTTCCTCATCACTCTCCTTTTCTTCCTTCTGAAAAGTAGATGAAGGAATCTGACGGGTCCTAGGCCTCAAAGTAGGAGAGCAAGGTGTACCAGAACAAGGGGGTGAAGATACCAGAATGGCCTCAGATATGGGCAGGAGGTGGTTTTCGATGCCAGGTCTTGAGCGGACCGGTCTTCCCCTCTGAGTGAATTTGGTACATAGGAAGCCAAGATAGTTGTTTGCAGACGATGTATGGTTGAGAACGCCATCTATTGGTCAATTAGTGTTTTCCTGGCACTCCCAAATTGCGTAACAGCACCCGGTCTCCTGGTTGCAAGTCCTGAACCCTCACTTTGAGATCAAAGTTCCTTTTGGTTCTTTGTTCTGTAGCAGTGGATGTTTCCTTGGCTCTCTCATAGGCAGTTTTTGAATTCCTTCAAAGTCTATCAACATGTCCTCGATAAGAGGCCTGAGAAGTGTGATCCAGGGACGTTCCAAAGGCTAGATCCACAGGCAAACTGGCCTCCCTCCCGAACATCAACCGGTAAGGAGAGTACCCGGTAGAGTTGTTCACTGTGCTATTGTAAGCGTGGACCACTGCAGCAATATAGTCACCTCAAAAGTTCTGGTTGTGGATCTCCTTGGGGATGATAAGGGGTGGTTCTGGACTTTTAAATGTTCAGAAGTTCACACAGCCGTTTTACCAGTTTACTCTCGAAATCCTGACCTTGATCTGAATGTAGACGCTGATGTAAGCCATAATGAAACTTCTCCAACAAAGTTTTGGCAACAGAATTGACATTTCTCCAACGACATTTTCAGCCCCTCTGCATGAAGTCTCTGGAAGACTTTTTCGAGTCATGCAGTATGCTTCTCTAGCGTCTTGCCCAACAAAAATTATAGCATCCATAAACACAAGCACCTCTATCAAATTCATGTCTCCAACTGTGTTATTCATCAACCTCTTAAAGGTGACTGGGGCTCCTGCCAATTCCTGTGATGTGCGATTAAATTTAAAGAGTCCCAATGGGCTGATGAATGCCGTCTTCTCTCGGTCATAAGGATGCATCGGTATCTGGTAATATCCACTCTTCAGATCCAGCACGCTAATCCACTTTGCTCCAGACAGACACTGCAAGGCATCTTCTATGCGGGGTGTGGTGTGCTGATCAGGAATGGTTCTTCGGTTCAACGTTCTATAATCAATGTACATCCGAATAGATCCATTATTCTTGCGCACCACTACAATGGGTAAGGGCTCCTGGATTTTCTAATGACCCCAGAATTCTTTAGTTCGGCCAACTGCTCCCGAAGATCCTCAAGGTCCCTCAGAGGGATCTGCCGAGCTCTCTCTAAAAGGCTTGTCTTCGTTCAGTCTAAATCAATGTTCTGCATTTTTAGCACAACCTAAATCAAAGTCATTCTTAGAGAACATCTCTTCCCACCTGGCTAGCTGAGCTCTAACCCCCCTCTTTCCCTATCTAGGAGACATATTGGGATGCTGAACATGGGGCTCTCTTTTGGGGTCCCCTTGTACCAAGTCATCTGCCATAACAGGAGTAGCCGCACTCACTTTCCCTATTACCATGCCGAGGCTTCAGGCTGACAGGCTGACTTGTAATGTTTCGAAAACTGACAGGGATTCTCCCAACATTCTTCAGTAACATCCTTGTGGGCACAATTTCTGGGACCAACTCTATCCTAGTTTCTTCCTCCAATGGGTCAGCTGCCAACACCACAAAGGGACCCGGCTAAACCCAAGACAGCTTAAAGGTGTCCTTCAGACATGCTCTCTCTCCTGGTTGCAATGTTCTCTCTCCTGTGCCCAACCGCCACAATCTTCCCACTCTGTTGGCGGGTGCTCTTTGTTCCTGCATTACGCGCTGCAAAGCCTGCCTTAGCTAGGGGTGATGCACTTAGCTGGGGGTGAATCCATACCTGCCAACTGTCCCATTTTTCCCGGGACAATCCCGGCAAATAGGAGCCTGTCCCGGGTATTTTACAGTGTCCCTGTTAATCAGGGACATTGTAAATCATTTTTTAATTTTGTGCCACACAGTGTCGCTCTCACCCCAGCTAGGAGTTGTAGTTCTAGCAGCAGGTTGTCTCTCTCTCTGTGCCCACTCACTCTTCCCGCCTGTCGCAAATTTAACGTGTCAATGAAGGCAGGGTGTCAGCATGGTGCCCTTTCCAAAATCCGCCAGCAGGGGGAGGCAGAGCACCTTCCGACAAGCTGGAGGCCTCACACTCCATTAATTACTACTATTAATAATTTTTTTATAGATATAATTTATACACCTGTTAATTGATACATATATATATATATATATATATATATATATATATATATATATATATATATATATATATAGTTTTCTAGCTCTAGATAAATGTGTGTACATATCCGTGTATGTGTATGTGTGTGTATACATATATATATTGCTCAAAAAAATGAAAACAGACCTCAATCCTCAATGGGAAAAATCTCATGCTGGATATCTATACTGGTATGGACTGGGTAATGTGTTAGGATCTATAGTGGTATGGACTGGGTAATGTGTTAGGATCTATACTGGTATGGGCTGGGTAATGTGTTAGGATCTATACTGGTATGGACTGGGTGATGTGTTAGGATCTATACTGGTATGGACTGGGTAATGTGTTAGGATCTATACTGGTATGGGCTGGGTAATGTGTTAGGATCTATACTGGTATGGACTGGGTAATGTGTTAGGATCTATAGTGGTATGGACTGGGTAATGTGTTAGGATCTATACTGGTATGGGCTGGGTAATGTGTTAGGATCTATACTGGTATGGACTGGGTGATGTGTTAGGATCTATACTGGTATGGACTGGGTAATGTGTTAGGATCTATACTGGTATGGGCTGGGTAATGTGTTAGGATCTATACTGGTATGGGCTGGGTAATGTGTTAGGATCTATACTGGTATGGACTGGGTAATGTGTTAGGATCTATACTGGTATGGACTGGGTGATGTGTTAGGATCTATACTGGTATGGACTGGGTAATGTGTTAGGATCTATACTGGTATGGACTGGGTAATGTGTTAGGATCTATACTGGTAGGGACTGGGTAATGTGTTAGGATCTATACTGGTATGGACTGGGTAATGTGTTAGGATCTATACTGGTATGGACTGGGTAATGTGTTAGGATCTATACTGGTATGGACTGGGTAATGTGTTAGGATCTATACTGGTATGGACTGGGTAATGTGTTAGGATCTATACTGGTATGGACTGGGTAATGTGTTAGGATCTATACTGGTATGGACTGGGTAATGTGTTAGGATCTATACTGGTATGGACTGGGTAATATGTTAGGATCTATACTGGTATGGACTGGGTAATGTGTTAGAATCTATACTGGTATGGACTGGGTAATGTGTTAGGATCTATACTGGTATGGACTGGGTAATGTGTTAGGATCTATACTGGTATGGACTGGGTAATGTGTTAGGATCTATACTGGTATGGACTGGGTAATGTGTTAGGATCTATACTGGTATGGACTGGGTAATGTGTTAGGATCTATACTGGTATGGACTGGGTAATGTGTTAGGATCTATACTGGTATGGACTGGGTAATATGTTAGGATCTATACTGGTATGGACTGGGTAATGTGTTAGAATCTATACTGGTATGGACTGGGTAATGTGTTAGGATCTATACTGGTATGGACTGGGTAATGTGTTAGGATCTATACTGGTATGGACTGGGTAATGTGTTAGGATCTATACTGGTATGGACTGGGTAATGTGTTAGAATCTATACTGGTATGGACTGGGTAATGTGTTAGGATCTATACTGGTATGGACTGGGTAATGTGTTAGGATCTATACTGGTATGGACTGGGTAATGTGTTAGGATCTATACTGGTATGGACTGGGTAATGTGTTAGGATCTATACTGGTATGGACTGGGTAACGTGTTAGGATCTATACTGGTATGGACTGGGTAATGTGTTAGGAAGGAAAGGATGCTACATTGTTTTATGTAAATGAAAATTATCACCCTACAGAGGGCTGAATTCAAAGACAGGTGAATAAAGTGTGAAATGTGCTCAGGTGTGACCATAGACAAAATGTAATATGTAAATCTAAATAAAGTGTTAGGTGTAAATAAGTACAATAAAACCTAATTATAGCAGATAGTATAATCATACTTATTTACACCTTGCACTTTATTTATATTTCCATATTCCATGTTTTCTATGGTCACACCTGAGCACATTTCACACTTTAGAATTGCAGGGAATTGTAATTCTCTCTTTATGAAGTAGACCCTATAATCTGATAAATAGGCGGAGATTAATTATGTGGAGTGGGCGGAGCTTCGGGGAAGTGGGTGTGGTAAGTAATTGATAGATGTGCTGCAAAGTTTCCCTGGAAATTTTTTTCAAATGTTGGCAACTATGTGAATCTTCATCACAGTGAAACCCTTCATGGCTAACGGAGTGAGCAGTCTTCTCACAAGGTCCGTGTTGGTTCCTGTGACGGAATCCGGACACCACCGACTGGGTATCTCCGCCAGTAACCTGCTTCCTAAAGCTCTGGAACACGAGATCCGTGATTCCGGCTATAGTTACCCCAAGAACTCGAAAGTACAAGCTTTGGAGTTATCCAGAATCAAACTGTTTATTCAAACACAAAGCACATGGAGATGAACACTTCAGGGACAACCCCTCCCCCTTAGTCAATCCACTCAACATACCCATCCCATAATAACAATATAACAATGGAATGCAGGTATTCAACAACAACAAACCCCCACCCCCACTAGCAAGAGTCTGATTAGTGCAGAGCCGGCCTGACTGGGGTTTTTGGTCACCCTGTGCCCCTTATAGACACAGGCTGACTTACACATAAGAGGGGCCGGGGAAGCTGGACAAGGAGTCTCCCAACCTCCCTAAAGCAATTGGGGTTCCACAAGCCCCCCAACCAAAGTGACTCACGTCACAGTTCCTATTAACAAGGAATTCTGTCCTGCCCCAGGGGGCCGAGGGCAGGCACCGGCCAAGCTGCCAAATGTTTCTGGCTTCCCGGCCAATGAATGATCGAATGTTATCTTGATAGGGATGTTTCCATCATAAAGAAACCTTTGTGTACCAATACCCTAGATTTCTAGCTTCCAGCTTACACAATGGGATATGCTTCAAGTGCTTGTCATAGAAATCCCTATACGGTAGCGTCTCTTGAGCTCCAGTATCAAGCAGTGCTTTGGTGTAGATCACTTCTACTTGAAGTGAAACTATTGGAGAAGGCCCTACCAAGTTCTTCGGCAAGTTTCTTGCTTGTGACTTTAGTCTGAGCACTGACTAATTTCCTTTGCGGCCATAAAGTTCCGGTGACAATTAGACTAGAAAGGGGTGCATTGACCTCATGTGTCTTTCTCCCCTTCCTGAGTGGCTTATTTTTAGGTGCGGGCAAAGAAGAAGAGTGGTAAGTGAAAGACTTTGCTTGCTGCTTTTGCTTTGACTCTTTGCGAACTTTGGAGCTCTGTTTTACCCTGGAATGCTCAATTGGCTCCTTTATTGAGGTCCCCGAAAGTTTCCCTCCTTCTTTGCGAAAAGTATCTTCATTAACACTTTTAACATTTCTTCGAGCAACTCTGGACTGATTCCTGCTTTGGGACACTTAGCCTTGAAGTGCCCAATTTCCCCACATCCAAAGCATCTCCTTTCCTTGGCTTGGGACGGCTTTAACCCTCCTGGGTTAAATCTCTGCTCTTGCATCTTCCCCTGAGTTTCCATTACTCACATCAAAGCCTGATACATTTGAGTTTGAGCCTGCACAACTTACATAGTTACATAGCAGTTGAGGTTGAATAAAGATACTAGTCCATCCAACTTGAGTCACCAATTCCACTGGCTCTGACTTGATGATGGGTTTTTTACTGTCAGGACTGACAGACACCTCTCGCTGTCTCTGCCTCACTGTCCTCATCTGAGAAGCTAGGTTCGGCATAGACAACACCGGCAGACACTTTCTCTCTCTTTCCTCCACTGGCAACAAACTCTCTCATCAGAGGCGTAACTAGAGCCTTCAGGGCCCCGATGCAAGAAACCATGAAGGGCCCCCCCCCAGATCCCTGGCCGGGGCCCTTCCCTTCAAGCCCAGGGCTCTTCCCACTAATCCTGGGGCTCTTTACTCTCGTTGCATGGCCTTTTATTACAGTCCCGCAGCAGGATCCTTTCACAAGTTCTGCAGTGGGCTCCCTTCCTGCAATCTTGGGGCCTCCCCACAGTGGTGCAATGCCAGGGCCCGGTCGCAAGTGTGACTTTTGCAATCCTGGAAGTTCACCCACTGGTTTGCTACTGGGCCCCCTGGAGCATGGGGCCCGGTAGCAATCGCAACCCCTGTAGTTACGCCCCTGTCTCTCATCCCCTGGCTCTTTTCCTCCAATAAGGATTTTTCCTCCAGGACTTCTCTCTCATCAGTTCAGGGAAAGTTGGGACTGTCAGTGCTTCCTTCAACAATAACTTCAGAACAATGGGATGGTTTCGACAGGCCCCTTGTAAGACCTGGTCTAAACAAGCTTGGTCAGCATTCTTTTGGTCAATGCCCTTCTTAAAGCGGAGTTCCACCCTGGTTATACATTTTTTAATAAAAATCCCCCCGGGACAGTCAAGGCTAGTACATTCCACAATGCCTAGCCTCTGATCTGTCCCGGGTTGCACTTACCTTTTAGGACAAATACTTACCTTGAAAAAGTATTGTCCAGCGCTGCCATCTCAGGTGTGGGCAGCTTGAAGCCAGCGCGATCCTCTTCCGCGTCCTCTTCCTTCTTCTGTCCCACGATGCCCTGCACCGGCCCCGACGTCACTTCCGGTGCGCGCGCGTCATCCCTCCACAGCTTCTGGGCATGCCTCTAAGCTGTTTAGAAGGGAATGACGCGCGCGCCCCGGAACTGACGTCGGGGCCGGTGCAGGCGCATTGATTCCTGGGAGCGATGACGTTCAGCTCCCAGGAATCATTGCAAAAGCCAGGAAGTGACGAATCGCCGTGGCCGCCGAGGGGAGGAAGAAGGAAGTAAGGTAAGTATATTTTCTCTACGAGGTAAGTAAAAAAAAAAAAAAAATTGCGATTATCCATTTGTTTTTCAGGTGACCCGGGGCGAGAAGATGGAGGTAAGTATAAATTTAGGGTGGAACTCCGCTTTAAGAATAATCTGGTGTGGCATCCTGTCTGCTCGAGAAATATTTATTTATTTATTATTTATTTATTTATTTCAGGTTCTTATATAGCGCTGTCAATTTACGCAGGATCCAATTGACCTACCAGCATGTCTTTGGAGTGAAATATACTCCGAGAGTCTCTCCCCTCTTTGTTGGTGAGTGTGATTGAACTTTGACAAGAGATCAGAGGTTTTGTCCACTCTTCCAAATACAGCATAAGGAGCTTCTATGTAATCCATAGCAACACAATCTTTTTTCCCATCTGCAGATTACGAATCACTTTATCTGCTCTCACATTCACCCGCTGCCGCTTCACAACTTCTGGAACACTCCATTCTTCTACTGCCTGAATGGCCTGACTCATCCACGTCTCAAACTCCTTCTCTCCAGCCAGAGTTGGCAATTGCCCTAAGAAGAACCGGAGCTTCCTATATCCTTGGTTTGCATTGCCAGAGCCATTTTTCACCAAACTCTCAACTAGCCGGGTCATGTCTGTATAGAACGAGGCGGGGGGGGGAACACTAACCCCACAGGAATCTGTACCAACTGGTCCTGTTTTCCCCGTAACTGGCTTGTGGTGGCGGTGGCCCCCATGTGGCATATTCCCCTACTTGCAGTGGGAGCGATTACCCCTTCTCAGTGCCATCTTAAGAGCCTTATATGCCCCTGGGCAATGCAGTGCACTGGGGCCCCCTGCCTACACAATCACCCATGAGAATATACTACAAGAGAGTACAACTACCTGGAGTATATACCTTACTATATACATATTACAGGGACCACTATATACTACAAGAGAGTACAACTACCTGGAGTATATACCTTACTATATACATATTACAGGGAACACTATATACTACAAGAGAGTACAACTACCTGGAGTATATACCTTACTATATACATATTACAGGGAACACTATATACTACAAGAGAGTACAACTACTACCTGGAGTATATACCTTACTATATACATATTACAGGGACCAATATATAGTAAGGTATTGTGACGAGACCCTTGCTCGCTTGCTTCCGCTCTCCCGACACTCCTCTGCTTCTAGTGAGCGAGCTTGCAGATCGCAACGTTCGATGGTTCGGTCAACCAAGGCTCCGGGATCCGAACTACAGCTATGTGCCGTTCGGAATCCATTAGAACAAACACCAGGCAGGCTGTATGTAAGTTCAAACAGGAAGACATTTATTGGAAGTACACAACACTCTTTTTATACAGAATTTGGAACATCCTGCCCCCAACAACCGCTTTCCCATTGGTCAATTGCAAAGTACATGCCGTTCTCCTTCAGGTCCTCCTTAGCCATGCAAATGAGGACTTGAAAATGAACCAGCAGGGATTGGTCCGATAGCTTGATTAAAAGGACTGTTATGTGTAATGAGACAGAAGCCCCCCAGGGGACAATCAATGTACACAATAGCCAGACACAGAACAATGGTTCCATAACGAGCCCCCAATACACATTACTCTGAGTGTCAATACATCCCTTAGCAGACAGCAGGTGAGGTCATTCGCACACCTGACAATAGGTGAATGGAAAGCCACCTCAGACAAAAGCAACATTGTTAGACAGTCAGTCTCCTCCTGGAATGACCATATTAGGAGTTGTACTTCCTGGTCAAAGACCTCATGGCAAATGGGAACAAATCTCAATATTTCTACATGGAGACCTTGCTGACAAATATGAAGCAATCCAAACCATCACCCATCTGTCCTTAAATTCCAGTGAGGGTGAACACCATCACAGGTATATCCTCCAGGTAGTTGTCTCTTGTGTCGATGGAGAGAGTTAAAAAAAGAAAGAAAATCAAGCAGCCTGGCAGCTGGGCTGGCTGCTTTACCTTTCACAACGGCTGCACATGGGAGGAGGTGGGTGGAGGCGGAGCCATTCTTCTAGGCGCGGAGAGGAGAGGGACGAGCTGATGAGGAGAATCCTCCTCTGCTGTGCATCATGGGTCTGCTCTCACAACATCACTGGTTGCTAGATGCCAATCGGGCTGGCCTTAGCAACCAGTGTGTGTAGTGAAGACTCGAGCCACCGCAGACAACAAGGGGGAGCCCGGCGGACAAGGGGGGGGGAGCCCTAAACCACCAGGTAAATGAAGTAATCTGGATTCTGGCCTGTTGGGGGACAGTAATTGCCAGCCACCATGTGTGTGGGGCCCCTTGGCAAGTGGGACCCCCGGGCAACCGCCAGGCATGCCCATTGGAAAAGACGGCACCTCTTCTTCCCGGAAACCGGCAGGTACGGTATGTCTTCCTGCCACTCCATCAACACCCAAACATAGCCCAGAGTAAACTCTACCTTCACATCCAGAATGTAGGTCCTCTGCTCTGGAACTAAGGCTGTCACCCGCTGTCAGATCTCTTCCTCATTGCACTCACTTCCTGAGATCTCTAAAACAGTGCTTCACTCCATTCGAGGTCCTTGAGCTCTCCCCCAGGTGACTGCAGCAGCTGGGTCCATCTCTTTCTCCCGCAATGACTCATGACTGGGCTGACTAGGGCCTGCAGCAGAGAACATTCTGCACGAGCCCCCAAATGTAGCACTGCCGCCTTGGGGGTTGATTGAAATGGCATGTTCCTCTGTGCAGCCTTGCCCTTGTGAACTTTCCAGCCCTCCCGACACTCTAGGTTCAGACATGTTGTGTACACCATTAACCACTTGCCGACTGCCGCAAATACATATACTGCGGCGGTCAGCCCCTCACAGGCAAAGTGACGTATGGGTACGTCACTTTGCCTGTGAGGCTCTGGAGAGCGAGCGCGTGCCACCGGAGGCACGCTCCCGCGCAGTCACGGAACCCCCCCCCACGCGTTTGCCCGGCGGTGACAGCGGGAGAAAGGCAAGCGGCTAATGTAAACAAGCCGCCTGTCATTCTCCCCTGTGTAGAAACAATGATCATACGGTTCTACTATGTAGGACCGTTGATCACTGTTCCTACACTTCAAGCCACAGCCAATCACAGTAAGAATCACGCCCCTGTAGTAGGGAGCTGTGCCCGGTGTAGTAGGGAGCTGTGCCCGGTGTAGTAGGGAGCTGTACTCCGTGTAGTAGGGAGCTGTGCTCGGTGTAGTAGGGAGCTGTGCCGGGTGTAGTAGGGAGCTGTTCTCGGTGTAGTAGGGAGCTGTACTCAGTGTAGTAGGGAGCTGTGCTCGGTGTAGTAGGGAGCTGTGCTCGGTGTAGTAGGCAGCTGTGCTCGGTGTAGTAGGGAGCTGTACTCGGTGTAGTAGGGAGCTGTGCTCGGTGTAGTAGGGAGCTGTTCTCGGTGTAGTAGGGAGCTGTACTCGGTGTAGTAGGGAGCTGTGCTCGGTGTAGTAGGGAGCTGTGCCCGGTGTAGTAGGGAGCTGTGCTCGGTGTAGTAGGGAGCTGTGCTCGGTGTAGTAGGGAGCTGTGCCCGGTGTAGTAGGGAGCTGTGCCCGGTGTAGTAGGGAGCTGTGCTCGGTGTAGTAGGGAGCTGTGCCCGGTGTAGTAGGGAGCTGTGCTCGGTGTAGTAGGGAGCTGTGCTCGGTGTAGTAGGGAGCTGTGCCCGGTGTAGTAGGGAGCTGTACTCGGTGTAGTAGGGAGCTGTACTCGGTGTAGTAGGGAGCTGTACTCGGTGTAGTAGGGAGCTGTACTCGGTGTAGTAGGGAGCTGTGCTCGGTGTAGTAGGGAGCTGTACTCGGTGTAGTAGGGAGCTGTACTCGGTGTAGTAGGGAGCTATACTCGGTGTAGTAGGGAGCTGTACTCGGTGTAGTAGGGAGCTGTGCTCGGTGTAGTAGGGAGCTGTGCTCGGTGTAGTAGGGAGCTGTGCTCGGTGTAGTAGGGAGCTGTACTCGGTGTAGTAGGGAGCTGTGCTCGGTGTAGTAGGGAGCTGTTCTCGGTGTAGTAGGGAGCTGTACTCGGTGTAGTAGGGAGCTGTGCCGGGTGTAGTAGGGAGCTGTTCTCGGTGTAGTAGGGAGCTGTACTCGGTGTAGTAGGGAGCTGTGCCCGGTGTAGTAGGGAGCTGTGCTCGGTGTAGTAGGGAGCTGTGCTCGGTGTAGTAGGGAGCTGTGCTCGGTGTAGTAGGGAGCTGTTCTCGGTGTAGTAGGGAGCTGTACTCGGTGTAGTAGGGAGCTGTGCTCGGTGTAGTAGGGAGCTGTGCTCGGTGTAGTAGGGAGCTGTACTCGGTGTAGTAGGGAGCTGTTCTCGGTGTAGTAGGGAGCTGTGCTCGGTGTAGTAGGGAGCTGTGCTCGGTGTAGTAGGGAGCTGTTCTCGGTGTAGTAGGGAGCTGTGCTCGGTGTAGTAGGGAGCTGTGCTCGGTGTAGTAGGGAGCTGTTCTCGGTGTAGTAGGGAGCTGTGCTCGGTGTAGTAGGGAGCTGTGCTCGGTGTAGTAGGGAGCTGTGCCCGGTGTAGTAGGGAGCTGTGCTCGGTGTAGTAGGGAGCTGTGCTCGGTGTAGTAGGGAGCTGTGCTCGGTGTAGTAGGGAGCTGTGCCCGGTGTAGTAAGGAGCTGTGCTCGGTGTAGTAGGGAGCTGTGCTCGGTGTAGTAGGGAGCTGTTCTCGGTGTAGTAGGGAGCTGTGCTCGGTGTAGTAGGGAGCTGTGCTCGGTGTAGTAGGGAGCTGTGCTCGGTGTAGTAGGGAGCTGTACTCGGTGTAGTAGGGAGCTGTGCCCGGTGTAGTAGGGAGCTGTGCCCGGTGTAGTAGGGAGCTGTACTCCGTGTAGTAGGGAGCTGTGCTCGGTGTAGTAGGGAGCTGTGCCGGGTGTAGTAGGGAGCTGTTCTCGGTGTAGTAGGGAGCTGTACTCAGTGTAGTAGGGAGCTGTGCTCGGTGTAGTAGGGAGCTGTGCTCGGTGTAGTAGGCAGCTGTGCTCGGTGTAGTAGGGAGCTGTACTCGGTGTAGTAGGGAGCTGTGCTCGGTGTAGTAGGGAGCTGTTCTCGGTGTAGTAGGGAGCTGTACTCGGTGTAGTAGGGAGCTGTGCTCGGTGTAGTAGGGAGCTGTGCCCGGTGTAGTAGGGAGCTGTGCTCGGTGTAGTAGGGAGCTGTGCTCGGTGTAGTAGGGAGCTGTGCCCGGTGTAGTAGGGAGCTGTGCCCGGTGTAGTAGGGAGCTGTGCTCGGTGTAGTAGGGAGCTGTGCCCGGTGTAGTAGGGAGCTGTGCTCGGTGTAGTAGGGAGCTGTGCTCGGTGTAGTAGGGAGCTGTGCCCGGTGTAGTAGGGAGCTGTACTCGGTGTAGTAGGGAGCTGTACTCGGTGTAGTAGGGAGCTGTACTCGGTGTAGTAGGGAGCTGTACTCGGTGTAGTAGGGAGCTGTGCTCGGTGTAGTAGGGAGCTGTACTCGGTGTAGTAGGGAGCTGTACTCGGTGTAGTAGGGAGCTATACTCGGTGTAGTAGGGAGCTGTACTCGGTGTAGTAGGGAGCTGTGCTCGGTGTAGTAGGGAGCTGTGCTCGGTGTAGTAGGGAGCTGTGCTCGGTGTAGTAGGGAGCTGTACTCGGTGTAGTAGGGAGCTGTGCTCGGTGTAGTAGGGAGCTGTTCTCGGTGTAGTAGGGAGCTGTACTCGGTGTAGTAGGGAGCTGTGCCGGGTGTAGTAGGGAGCTGTTCTCGGTGTAGTAGGGAGCTGTACTCGGTGTAGTAGGGAGCTGTGCCCGGTGTAGTAGGGAGCTGTGCTCGGTGTAGTAGGGAGCTGTGCTCGGTGTAGTAGGGAGCTGTTCTCGGTGTAGTAGGGAGCTGTACTCGGTGTAGTAGGGAGCTGTGCTCGGTGTAGTAGGGAGCTGTGCTCGGTGTAGTAGGGAGCTGTACTCGGTGTAGTAGGGAGCTGTTCTCGGTGTAGTAGGGAGCTGTGCTCGGTGTAGTAGGGAGCTGTGCTCGGTGTAGTAGGGAGCTGTTCTCGGTGTAGTAGGGAGCTGTGCTCGGTGTAGTAGGGAGCTGTGCTCGGTGTAGTAGGGAGCTGTTCTCGGTGTAGTAGGGAGCTGTGCTCGGTGTAGTAGGGAGCTGTGCTCGGTGTAGTAGGGAGCTGTGCCCGGTGTAGTAGGGAGCTGTGCTCGGTGTAGTAGGGAGCTGTGCTCGGTGTAGTAGGGAGCTGTGCTCGGTGTAGTAGGGAGCTGTGCCCGGTGTAGTAAGGAGCTGTGCTCGGTGTAGTAGGGAGCTGTGCTCGGTGTAGTAGGGAGCTGTTCTCGGTGTAGTAGGGAGCTGTGCTCGGTGTAGTAGGGAGCTGTGCTCGGTGTAGTAGGGAGCTGTGCTCGGTGTAGTAGGGAGCTGTACTCGGTGTAGTAGGGAGCTGTACTCGGTGTAGTAGGGAGCTGTGCTCGGTGTAGTAGGGAGCTGTGCTCGGTGTAGTAGGGAGCTGTGCTCGGTGTAGTAGGGAGCTGTACTCGGTGTAGTAGGGAGCTGTGCTCGGTGTAGTAGGGAGCTGTGCTCGGTGTAGTAGGGAGCTGTGCCCGGTGTAGTAGGGAGCTGTGCTCGGTGTAGTAGGGAGCTGTACTCGGTGTAGTAGGGAGCTGTGCTCGGTGTAGTAGGGAGCTGTACTCGGTGTAGTAGGGAGCTGTGCTCGGTGTAGTAGGGAGCTGTGCCCGGTGTAGTAGGGAGCTGTGCTCGGTGTAGTAGGGAGCTGTACTCGGTGTAGTAGGGAGCTGTGCTCGGTGTAGTAGGGAGCTGTGCTCGGTGTAGTAGGGAGCTGTGCTCGGTGTAGTAGGGAGCTGTACTCGGTGTAGTAGGGAGCTGTGCTCGGTGTAGTAGGGAGCTGTGCTCGGTGTAGTAGGGAGCTGTTCTCGGTGTAGTAGGGAGCTGTGCTCGGTGTAGTAGGGAGCTGTGCTCGGTGTAGTAGGGAGCTGTGCTCGGTGTAGTAGGGAGCTGTGCTCGGTGTAGTAGGGAGCTGTACTCGGTGTAGTAGGGAGCTGTGCTCGGTGTAGTAGGGAGCTGTGCTCGGTGTAGTAGGGAGCTGTGCCCGGTGTAGTAGGGAGCTGTGCTCGGTGTAGTAGGGAGCTGTGCTCGGTGTAGTAGGGAGCTGTTCTCGGTGTAGTAGGGAGCTGTGCTCGGTGTAGTAGGGAGCTGTGCTCGGTGTAGTAGGGAGCTGTGCTCGGTGTAGTAGGGAGCTGTGCTCGGTGTAGTAGGGAGCTGTGCTCGGTGTAGTAGGGAGCTGTACTCGGTGTAGTAGGGAGCTGTGCTCGGTGTAGTAGGGAGCTGTGCTCGGTGTAGTAGGGAGCTGTGCTCGGTGTAGTAGGGAGCTGTACTCGGTGTAGTAGGGAGCTGTGCTCGGTGTAGTAGGGAGCTGTTCTCGGTGTAGTAGGGAGCTGTACTCGGTGTAGTAGGGAGCTGTTCTCGGTGTAGTAGGGAGCTGTGCTCGGTGTAGTAGGGAGCTGTGCTCGGTGTAGTAGGGAGCTGTGCTCGGTGTAGTAGGGAGCTGTTCTCGGTGTAGTAGGGAGCTGTGCTCGGTGTAGTAGGGAGCTGTGCTCGGTGTAGTAGGGAGCTGTGCTCGGTGTAGTAGGGAGCTGTGCCCGGTGTAGTAAGGAGCTGTGCTCGGTGTAGTAGGGAGCTGTGCTCGGTGTAGTAGGGAGCTGTGCTCGGTGTAGTAGGGAGCTGTGCTCGGTGTAGTAGGGAGCTGTGCCCGGTGTAGTAGGGAGCTGTGCTTGGTGTAGTAGGGAGCTGTGCTCGGTGTAGTAGGGAGCTGTGCCCGGTGTAGTAGGGAGCTGTACTCGGTGTAGTAGGGAGCTGTACTCGGTGTAGTAGGGAGCTGTACTCGGTGTAGTAGGGAGCTGTGCTCGGTGTAGTAGGGAGCTGTGCTCGGTGTAGTAGGGAGCTGTACTCGGTGTAGTAGGGAGCTGTACTCGGTGTAGTAGGGAGCTGTACTCGGTGTAGTAGGGAGCTGTACTCGGTGTAGTAGGGAGCTGTGCTCGGTGTAGTAGGGAGCTGTGCTCGGTGTAGTAGGGAGCTGTACTCGGTGTAGTAGGGAGCTGTGCTCGGTGTAGTAGGGAGCTGTGCTCGGTGTAGTAGGGAGCTGTGCTCGGTGTAGTAGGGAGCTGTACTCGGTGTAGTAGGGAGCTGTGCTCGGTGTAGTAGGGAGCTGTGCCCGGTGTAGTAGGGAGCTGTGCCCGGTGTAGTAGGGAGCTGTGCTCGGTGTAGTAGGGAGCTGTGCTCGGTGTAGTAGGGAGCTGTACTCGGTGTAGTAGGGAGCTGTACTCGGTGTAGTAGGGAGTTTTGCTCGGTGTAGTAGGGAGCTGTACTCGGTGTAGTAGGGAGCTGTGCTCGGTGTAGTAGGGAGCTGTGCTCGGTGTAGTAGGGAGCTGTACTCGGTGTAGTAGGGAGCTGTACTCGGTGTAGTAGGGAGCTGTGCTCGGTGTAGTAGGGAGCTGTGCTCGGTGTAGTAGGGAGCTGTACTCGGTGTAGTAGGGAGCTGTACTCGGTGTAGTAGGGAGCTGTGCTCGGTGTAGTAGGGAGCTGTGCTCGGTGTAGTAGGGAGCTGTGCTCGGTGTAGTAGGGAGCTGTGCTCGGTGTAGTAGGGAGCTGTGCTCGGTGTAGTAGGGAGCTGTGCTCGGTGTAGTAGGGAGCTGTACTCGGTGTAGTAGGGAGCTGTACTCGGTGTAGTAGGGAGCTGTGCTCGGTGTAGTAGGGAGCTGTACTCGGTGTAGTAGGGAGCTGTGCCCGGTGTAGTAGGGAGCTGTGCTCGGTGTAGTAGGGAGCTGTGCCCGGTGTAGTAGGGAGCTGTACTCGGTGTAGTAGGGAGCTGTGCCTGGTGTAGTAGGGAGCTGTGCTCGGTGTAGTAGGGAGCTGTGCTCGGTGTAGTAGGGAGTTGTGCTCGGTGTAGTAGGGAGTTGTGCTCGGTGTAGTAGGGAGCTGTACTCGGTGTAGTAGGGAGCTGTGCTCGGTGTAGTAGGGAGCTGTGCTCGGTGTAGTAGGGAGCTGTACTCGGTGTAGTAGGGAGCTTTACTCGGTGTAGTAGGGAGCTGTGCCCGGTGTAGTAGGGAGCTGTACTCGGTGTAGTAGGGAGCTGTGCTCGGTGTAGTAGGGAGCTGTGCTCGGTGTAGTAGGGAGCTGTACTCGGTGTAGTAGGGAGCTGTACTCGGTGTAGTAGGGAGCTGTGCCCGGTGTAGTAGGGAGCTGTGCTCGGTGTAGTAGGGAGCTGTACTCGGTGTAGTAGGGAGCTGTACTCGGTGTAGTAGGGAGCTGTGCTCGGTGTAGTAGGGAGCTGTACTCGGTGTAGTAGGGAGCTTTACTCGGTGTAGTAGGGAGCTGTGCTCGGTGTAGTAGGGAGCTGTACTCGGTGTAGTAGGGAGCTGTACTCGGTGTAGTAGGGAGCTGTACTCGGTGTAGTAGGGAGCTGTACTCGGTGTAGTAGGGAGCTGTGCCCGGTGTAGTAGGGAGCTGTGCCCGGTGTAGTAGGGAGCTGTACTCGGTGTAGTAGGGAGCTGTGCTCGGTGTAGTAGGGAGCTGTACTCGGTGTAGTAGGGAGCTGTACTCGGTGTAGTAGGGAGCTGTACTCGGTGTAGTAGGGAACTGTGCCCGGTGTAGTAGGGAGCTGTGCCCGGTGTAGTAGGGAGCTGTGCTCGGTGTAGTAGGGAGCTGTGCTTGGTGTAGTAGGGAGCTGTGCCGGGTGTAGTAGGGAGCTGTGCCCGGTGTAGTAGGGAGCTGTGCTCGGTGTAGTAGGGAGCTGTACTCGGTGTAGTAGGGAGCTGTACTCGGTGTAGTAGGGAGCTGTGCTCGGTGTAGTAGGGAGCTGTACTCGGTGTAGTAGGGAGCTGTACTCGGTGTAGTAGGGAGCTGTGCTCGGTGTAGTAGGGAGCTGTACTCGGTGTAGTAGGGAGCTGTACTCGGTGTAGTAGGGAGCTGTACTCGGTGTAGTAGGGAGCTGTGCTCGGTGTAGTAGGGAGCTGTGCTCGGTGTAGTAGGGAGCTGTGCTCGGTGTAGTAGGGAGCTGTACTCGGTGTAGTAGGGAGCTGTACTCGGTGTAGTAGGGAGCTGTGCTCGGTGTAGTAGGGAGCTGTGCTCGGTGTAGTAGGGAGCTGTGCTCGGTGTAGTAGGGAGCTGTACTCGGTGTAGTAGGGAGCTGTACTCGGTGTAGTAGGGAGCTGTGCTCGGTGTAGTAGGGAGCTGTGCCCGGTGTAGTAGGGAGCTGTGCTCGGTGTAGTAGGGAGCTGTGCCCGGTGTAGTAGGGAGCTATACTCGGTGTAGTAGGGAGCTGTGCTCGGTGTAGTAGGGAGCTGTGCTCGGTGTAGTAGGGAGCTGTGCTCGGTGTAGTAGGGAGCTGTGCTCGGTGTAGTAGGGAGCTGTGCTCGGTGTAGTAGGGAGCTGTACTCGGTGTAGTAGGGAGCTGTACTCGGTGTAGTAGGGAGCTGTACTCGGTGTAGTAGGGAGCTGTACTCGGTGTAGTAGGGAGCTGTGCCCGGTGTAGTAGGGAGCTGTGCCCGGTGTAGTAGGGAGCTGTACTCGGTGTAGTAGGGAGCTGTGCTCGGTGTAGTAGGGAGCTGTGCTCGGTGTAGTAGGGAGCTGTGCTCGGTGTAGTAGGGAGCTGTACTCGGTGTAGTAGGGAACTGTGCCCGGTGTAGTAGGGAGCTGTGCCCGGTGTAGTAGGGAGCTGTGCTCGGTGTAGTAGGGAGCTGTGCTCGGTGTAGTAGGGAGCTGTGCCGGGTGTAGTAGGGAGCTGTGCCCGGTGTAGTAGGGAGCTGTGCTCGGTGTAGTAGGGAGCTGTACTCGGTGTAGTAGGGAGCTGTACTCGGTGTAGTAGGGAGCTGTGCTCGGTGTAGTAGGGAGCTGTACTCGGTGTAGTAGGGAGCTGTACTCGGTGTAGTAGGGAGCTGTGCTCGGTGTAGTAGGGAGCTGTGCTCGGTGTAGTAGGGAGCTGTACTCGGTGTAGTAGGGAGCTGTGCTCGGTGTAGTAGGGAGCTGTGCTCGGTGTAGTAGGGAGCTGTACTCGGTGTAGTAGGGAGCTGTACTCGGTGTAGTAGGGAGCTGTACTCGGTGTAGTAGGGAGCTGTGCTCGGTGTAGTAGGGAGCTGTGCTCGGTGTAGTAGGGAGCTGTACTCGGTGTAGTAGGGAGCTGTGCTCGGTGTAGTAGGGAGCTGTGCTCGGTGTAGTAGGGAGCTGTGCTCGGTGTAGTAGGGAGCTGTACTCGGTGTAGTAGGGAGCTGTGCTCGGTGTAGTAGGGAGCTGTGCTCGGTGTAGTAGGGAGCTGTGCTCGGTGTAGTAGGGAGCTGTACTCGGTGTAGTAGGGAGCTGTACTCGGTGTAGTAGGGAGCTGTACTCGGTGTTGGGAGCTGGCTCGTAGGGAGCTGTACTCGGTGTAGTAGGGAGCTGTGCTCGGTGTAGTAGGGAGCTGTGCTCGGTGTAGTAGGGAGCTGTGCTCGGTGTAGTAGGGAGCTGTGCTCGGTGTAGTAGGGAGCTGTCCTCGGTGTAGTAGGGAGCTGTACTCGGTGTAGTAGGGAGCTGTGCTCGGTGTAGTAGGGAGCTGTGCTCGGTGTAGTAGGGAGCTGTGCTCGGTGTAGTAGGGAGCTGTACTCGGTGTAGTAGGGAGCTGTACTCGGTGTAGTAGGGAGCTGTGCTCGGTGTAGTAGGGAGCTGTGCTCGGTGTAGTAGGGAGCTGTGCTCGGTGTAGTAGGGAGCTGTACTCGGTGTAGTAGGGAGCTGTACTCGGTGTAGTAGGAGCTGTGCTCGGTGTAGTAGGGAGCTGTGCTCGGTGTAGTAGGGAGCTGTGCTCGGTGTAGTAGGGAGCTGTGCTCGGTGTAGTAGGGAGCTGTACTCGGTGTAGTAGGGAGCTGTGCTCGGTGTAGTAGGGAGCTGTACTCGGTGTAGTAGGGAGCTGTACTCGGTGTAGTAGGGAGCTGTGCTCGGTGTAGTAGGGAGCTGTACTCGGTGTAGTAGGGAGCTGTACTCGGTGTAGTAGGGAGCTGTGCTCGGTGTAGTAGGGAGCTGTGCTCGGTGTAGTAGGGAGCTGTGCTCGGTGTAGTAGGGAGCTGTACTCGGTGTAGTAGGGAGCTGTACTCGGTGTAGTAGGGAGCTGTGCTCGGTGTAGTAGGGAGTTGTGCTCGGTGTAGTAGGGAGCTGTACTCGGTGTAGTAGGGAGCTGTGCTCGGTGTAGTAGGGAGCTGTGCTCGGGTTAGTAGGGAGCTGTACTCGGTGTAGTAGGGAGCTGTGCTCGGTGTAGTAGGGAGCTGTGCTCGGTGTAGTAGGGAGCTGTACTCGGTGTAGTAGGGAGCTGTACTCGGTGTAGTAGGGAGCTGTGCTCGGTGTAGTAGGGAGCTGTGCTCGGTGTAGTAGGGAGCTGTGCTCGGTGTAGTAGGGAGCTGTACTCGGTGTAGTAGGGAGCTGTACTCGGTGTAGTAGGGAGCTGTGCTCGGTGTAGTAGGGAGCTGTGCTCGGTGTAGTAGGGAGCTGTACTCGGTGTAGTAGGGAGCTGTACTCGGTGTAGTAGGGAGCTGTGCTCGGTGTAGTAGGGAGCTGTGCTCGGTGTAGTAGGGAGCTGTACTCGGTGTAGTAGGGAGCTGTGCTCGGTGTAGTAGGGAGCTGTACTCGGTGTAGTAGGGAGCTGTACTCGGTGTAGTAGGGAGCTGTGCTCGGTGTAGTAGGGAGCTGTACTCGGTGTAGTAGGGAGCTGTACTCGGTGTAGTAGGGAGCTGTGCTCGGTGTAGTAGGGAGCTGTGCCCGGTGTAGTAGGGAGCTGTGCTCGGTGTAGTAGGGAGCTGTACTCGGTGTAGTAGGGAGCTGTACTCGGTGTAGTAGGGAGCTGTGCTCGGTGTAGTAGGGAGCTGTACTCGGTGTAGTAGGGAGTTGTGCTCGGTGTAGTAGGGAGCTGTACTCGGTGTAGTAGGGAGCTGTGCTCGGTGTAGTAGGGAGCTGTACTCGGTGTAGTAGGGAGCTTGTGCTCGGTGTAGTAGGGAGCTGTACTCGGTGTAGTAGGGAGCTGTGCTCGGTGTAGTAGGGAGCTGTGCCCGGTGTAGTAGGGAGCTGTGCTCGGTGTAGTAGGGAGCTGTACTCGGTGTAGTAGGGAGCTGTGCTCGGTGTAGTAGGGAGCTGTACTCGGTGTAGTAGGGAGCTGTGCTCGGTGTAGTAGGGAGCTGTGCTCGGTGTAGTAGGGAGCTGTACTCGGTGTAGTAGGGAGCTGTGCCCGGTGTAGTAGGGAGCTGTGCTCGGTGTAGTAGGGAGCTGTACTCGGTGTAGTAGGGAGCTGTACTCGGTGTAGTAGGGAGCTGTACTCGGTGTAGTAGGGAGCTGTACTCGGTGTAGTAGGGAGCTGTACTCGGTGTAGTAGGGAGTTGTGCTCGGTGTAGTAGGGAGTTGTGCTCGGTGTAGTAGGGAGCTGTACTCGGTGTAGTAGGGAGCTGTACTCGGTGTAGTAGGGAGCTGTACTCGGTGTAGTAGGGAGTTGTGCTCGGTGTAGTAGGGAGCTGTACTCGGTGTAGTAGGGAGCTGTACTCGGTGTAGTAGGGAGCTGTGCTCGGTGTAGTAGGGAGCTGTACTCGGTGTAGTAGGGAGCTGTACTCGGTGTAGTAGGGAGCTGTACTCGGTGTAGTAGGGAGCTGTACTCGGTGTAGTAGGGAGTTGTGCTCGGTGTAGTAGGGAGCTGTACTCGGTGTAGTAGGGAGCTGTACTCGGTGTAGTAGGGAGCTGTGCTCGGTGTAGTAGGGAGCTGTACTCGGTGTAGTAGGGAGCTGTACTCGGTGTAGTAGGGAGCTGTACTCGGTGTAGTAGGGAGCTGTGTACGGTGTAGTAGGGAGCTGTGCCGGGTGTAGTAGGGAGCTGTACTCGGTGTAGTAGGGAGCTGTACTCGGTGTAGTAGGGAGCTGTACTCGGTGTAGTAGGGAGCTGTACTCGGTGTAGTAGGGAGCTGTACTCGGTGTAGTAGGGAGCTGTGTACGGTGTAGTAGGGAGCTGTGCCGGGTGTAGTAGGGAGCTGTACTCGGTGTAGTAGGGAGCTGTACTCGGTGTAGTAGGGAGCTGTGCTCGGTGTAGTAGGGAGCTGTGCCCGGTGTAGTAGGGAGCTGTGCTCGGTGTAGTAGGGAGCTGTACTCGGTGTAGTAGGGAGCTGTGCCCGGTGTAGTAGGGAGCTGTGCTCGGTGTAGTAGGGAGCTGTACTCGGTGTAGTAGGGAGCTGTACTCGGTGTAGTAGGGAGCTGTACTCGGTGTAGTAGGGAGCTGTACTCGGTGTAGTAGGGAGCTGTACTCGGTGTAGTAGGGAGCTGTACTCGGTGTAGTAGGGAGCTGTGTACGGTGTAGTAGGGAGCTGTGCCGGGTGTAGTAGGGAGCTGTACTCGGTGTAGTAGGGAGCTGTACTCGGTGTAGTAGGGAGCTGTGCTCGGTGTAGTAGGGAGCTGTACTCGGTGTAGTAGGGAGCTGTGCTCGGTGTAGTAGGGAGCTGTACTCGGTGTAGTAGGGAGCTGTGCTCGGTGTAGTAGGGAGCTGTGCTCGGTGTAGTAGGGAGCTGTACTCGGTGTAGTAGGGAGCTGTGCCCGGTGTAGTAGGGAGCTGTGCTCGGTGTAGTAGGGAGCTGTACTCGGTGTAGTAGGGAGCTGTACTCGGTGTAGTAGGGAGCTGTACTCGGTGTAGTAGGGAGCTGTACTCGGTGTAGTAGGGAGCTGTACTCGGTGTAGTAGGGAGCTGTGTACGGTGTAGTAGGGAGCTGTGCCGGGTGTAGTAGGGAGCTGTACTCGGTGTAGTAGGGAGCTGTACTCGGTGTAGTAGGGAGCTGTGCTCGGTGTAGTAGGGAGCTGTGCCCGGTGTAGTAGGGAGCTGTGCTCGGTGTAGTAGGGAGCTGTGCTCGGTGTAGTAGGGAGCTGTGCTCGGTGTAGTAGGGAGCTGTGCCCGGTGTAGTAGGGAGCTGTACTCGGTGTAGTAGGGAGCTGTGCTCGGTGTAGTAGGGAGCTGTGCTCGGTGTAGTAGGGAGCTGTACTCGGTGTAGTAGGGAGTTGTACTCGGTGTAGTAGGGAGCTGTGCTCGGTGTAGTAGGGAGCTGTGCTCGGTGTAGTAGGGAGCTGTGCTCGGTGTAGTAGGGAGCTGTACTCGGTGTAGTAGGGAGCTGTGCTCGGTGTAGTAGGGAGCTGTGCTCGGTGTAGTAGGGAGCTGTACTCGGTGTAGTAGGGAGCTGTGCTCGGTGTAGTAGGGAGCTGTGCTCGGTGTAGTAGGGAGCTGTGCTCGGTGTAGTAGGGAGCTGTACTCGGTGTAGTAGGGAGCTGTGCTCGGTGTAGTAGGGAGCTGTGCCCGGTGTAGTAGGGAGTTGTGCTCGGTGTAGTAGGGAGCTGTGCTCGGTGTAGTAGGGAGCTGTGCTCGGTGTAGTAGGGAGCTGTACTCGGTGTAGTAGGGAGCTGTGCTCGGTGTAGTAGGGAGCTGTGCCCGGTGTAGTAGGGAGCTGTGCCCGGTGTAGTAGGGAGTTGTGCTCGGTGTAGTAGGGAGCTGTGCTCGGTGTAGTAGGGAGCTGTGCTCGGTGTAGTAGGGAGCTGTGCCCGGTGTAGTAGGGAGCTGTGCCCGGTGTAGTAGGGAGCTGTGCTCGGTGTAGTAGGGAGCTGTGCTCGGTGTAGTAGGGAGCTGTGCTCGGTGTAGTAGGGAGCTGTGCTCGGTGTAGTAGGGAGCTGTACTCGGTGTAGTAGGGAGCTGTGGGGAGCTGTGCCCGGTGTAGTAGGGAGCTGTGCTCGGTGTAGTAGGGAGCTGTGCTCGGTGTAGTAGGGAGCTGTGCCCGGTGTAGTAGGGAGCTGTGCCCGGTGTAGTAGGGAGTTGTGCTCGGTGTAGTAGGGAGCTGTGCTCGGTGTAGTAGGGAGCTGTGCTCGGTGTAGTAGGGAGCTGTGCCCGGTGTAGTAGGGAGCTGTGCCCGGTGTAGTAGGGAGCTGTGCTCGGTGTAGTAGGGAGCTGTGCTCGGTGTAGTAGGGAGCTGTGCTCGGTGTAGTAGGGAGCTGTGCTCGGTGTAGTAGGGAGCTGTACTCGGTGTAGTAGGGAGCTATACTCGGTGTAGTAGGGAGCTGTACTCGGTGTAGTAGGGAGCTGTACTCGGTGTAGTAGGGAGCTGTGCTCGGTGTAGTAGGGAGCTGTGCTCGGTGTAGTAGGGAGCTGTGCTCGGTGTAGTAGGGAGCTGTACTCGGTGTAGTAGGGAGCTGTGCTCGGTGTAGTAGGGAGTGTAGAGAGACGATGAGAAGTCGTCATTTTCTCCGGGGATCACTGAGAGACCCCAAATATCATCATTACACCTCTCATCCACAGCAACCAATCAGAGAAGAGTGTCATTACCCAGACTGACCAATCAGAGAACACGGTTGGTTTCTATCGGTAACGGAATCTTCAGATCAGATGTTCTTCATATCAGCCAATCAGATGTGATCACCCTCAGCATCTCTCTCTCTGATTGGAAGATGTTCTGGGCAGGTAGATGTGGAGATGTCAGAACTGTCTTTGTTGCCAATAGCAACCCACGTGTCAGTGTCCCCTCCCTCCATCAACAGTCTCCATCCTGCAGGGGCGTGGTCGGGGCAGGAGTGGGCGGAGCAGCATTTTGGCCGTGAAGGTGAGTGGGCGTGGCACTTCTATGTGCTCCTACGGGTGTGGGCGGGGCAGAGTAATACCTGAGCTCTGTAGCTAGGGTGTGGCCGGGTGGTGAAGTGGGCGGGGCAGGGATGTAGGCCTCGTGGTCCGTAGAGGAGCAGATGGTGAGGTTCCCGGTGTGAGGATTCTGACTCCTCCCCCTTCCCTCCCCTCTCCTGGACAGGTGCGAGGTAAGAAATCCTCTCTGTGCCCCCCCCCCCCCCCCATACTGTCACACTGAGGGGGCGGGTCACAGAAAGTCACCGCCCCCCTCTGTGTAACAATGTATTCATAACAATAATAATGTAATACTATGTATTAATAATTGTAATAATAACAATAGTCTATCTATTAACAATAAAATGTAATAATCAATGCAATAATAATAATATTACCGACCATAAATGTATTAATAATAATAATTGTAATCATAATAATAATCAATGTATTTAAAAAAATTATTAATAATAATATGAATGTATTAATTATGAATGCAATAATATAATCAGTGCAGTATTAAAAATAATAATAATAATAATCAATCTATTATTAATATTACCGACCAGAAATGTTTTTTTATAACTGTTGAATTATCTTTTATGTTTAATATGTATAATCTATTTTCTTTATTCATTAATCATTAATTTAGTATTGGTTTTATTTTTTTTTTTATTTTTTAATATATATGTATATATTCTTTTTACTTTTTATGTTCTATATTAATTAATTAATTTATTTATTTTTAATATTTATGTATTCATTATTATTTATTACAATTATTGAATTATCTGTATTGTTTAATATGTATAATCTATTTTGTTTGTTAATCATAATTTTCTTTTTTTTTTTTCTAATTCCCTTTTCTTTTATATGTGTATATATTCTTTTTACATTTTATGTTCTATATTAAATATTTCTTTTTTTTTTATGTATGTATTCCATGTTTATTTATTACATTTATTGAACTATTTTTAATGTTTAACATTTTTGTATATTAATCAATTAATTAATTTCTTTAATTACTAAATTATTTATTTATTTATTTATTTATTTTATTTCTGTTTTTCAATCCCGTCTTTTACCAGAAATCCGTCTACATATCACAGCATCAAATTCTTTGATTTCAAACATTTCCAAAATAAAAAAATAAGAATATCAGATCATTTCACCAAACTTTTACCATGCAGACTTGGGAGGCGGAGCATGGAAGGTATTTGGCCAAATTTAGTCTTGGATCATCCGCTATTCCCATTGGAGGGAGCCGGAGCAGGAGGACCTCACTGACCCATTTATCCTTTTAATTCACTGGTTACTTTGTCATCTTTTTAACTTTGTTTTTTATTTATTTATTCCTTTTTCTTTATTTATTAATAATACATTTACACTTTTGTGCTTTATTTTTTTAATTAGTTTAGTTTATTTTTTTATGTATTTTTTTTATTATTTATGTATTCATTTTTTTTATTATAATTATTTAAATCTCTTTAATATTTAAATATATACATTGATTAATTGTGTTCTTTATTTATTAACAACTAACTAATATTTATTTTATTCATCAATTTTATCAATTTATAATTTTAGCATTTTTTTGTATATATACTTTAATATTTTATATTATCTTTTATTTATTATGTATTTATTTATTTTTATTATTCATGCATTCATTTTAATTTTTTATACTTCACCGCAGCGTCACATCCTTCGATTCCAAACATTTCTGAACAAGAAAACAAAAAAAAAAAACAAAAAAAACCCCCCAATAATTTCCCCCTATTTTTAGTATTCTAACTCGGGAGTCGGAGCATCGCCCCGCAGAGCTTACAATCTAATGATGGGATTGATGGTAACAAGAACTGAAAGTATTCTGAATTAGTATCAAACTAAGGCAAAAGGTGGAGGAGCAAAAGTTAATTTATTTCCTGATCTTTATCGTTTGGAACTGGGAGTTGAAGCACCGCCCAGCAGAGCTTACAATCTAATGACGGGATCAATGGCAGGGGTACCAAGAACTGAAAAAAAATGTATGAAACAATTTTTTCCCGGATCATTATCCTTATCAGATTTTTGAATAAAGAGCCCCTAGACCACAGAGCTTGCAATCTAATGACGGGATCGATGGCAAAGGTACCAAGAACTAAAAAAAAAAAACGAACATTAACTTATTGCCAAGGGCGGAGTAACAAAATTATTTTTGTGACCTTTATCCTTATCGGATAGTCCTGGGTCACGGAGCTTGCAATCTAAAGACGGGATCGATGGCAGGGGTACCAAGAACTAAAAAAAAAATCTGAATTAACATTAAATTATTTTGAAGGGGGGGGGGGGTAATGACATTTTTTTTTTCTTCTTTTATCCTTTTTGGACTTGGGAATAAGAACCCTGGTCCACAGAGCTTGCAATCTAAAGCCGGGATCGATGGCAGAGGGGTACAAAGAACTGAAAAACTTTATTGAATTGCCATAACATTTTTTGCCAAGGGTGGAGTAATGAAATTATTTTTGTGACCTTTATCCTTATCGGACCTGAGTCCTGGGTCACAGAGCTTGCAATCTAATGACGGGATCAATGGCAGGGGTACCAAGAACTGAAAAGAAATGTATGAATCAAACTATTTGGAAGGGCGTAGTAAATACATTTTTTCCCGGATCTTTATCCTTATCGGATTTTTGAATAAAGAGCCCCTGGACCACAGAGCTTGCAATCTAATGACGGGATCGATGGCAAAGGTACCAAGAACTCAAAAAAAAAAACGAACATAAAATTATTGCCAAGGGCGGACTAACAAAATGATTTTGGTGACCTTTATCCTTATCGGACCCGAGTCCTGGGTCACAGAGCTTGCAATCTAAAGACGGGATCGAAGGCAGGGGTACCAAGAACTGAAAACATTTATGAATTAACATTAAATTAATTTGAAGGGGGGGGTAATGACATTTTTTTTTTCTTCTTTTATCCTTTTTGGACTTGGGAATAAGAACCCTGGTCCACAGAGCTTGCAATCTAAAGCTGGGATCGATGACAGAGGTACCAAGAACTGAAAAAAATGTATAAAATAAATTAATATTTATATTTATATTAATATTTATACCTTTTCCTGATCTTTACCCTTATTGAACTTTTGAATAACGAGCCCCGGACCACAGAGCTTACAATCTAATGACGGGATCGATGGCAAAGGTACCAAGAACTGAAAAAATTTTATGAATTAACATTAAATTATTTTGAAGGGCGGAGTAACTAAATAATTTTCTGCTTTTATCCTTATTGGACTTGGGAATAAAAACCCTGGACCACAGAGCTTGCAATCTAAAGCCGGGATCGATGGCAGAGGTACCAAGAACTGAAAAACTTTAATTAAATACCACTACATTTTTTGCCAAGGGCGGAATAACGAATTGATTTTTGCGATCTTTATCCTTATCTGACCTGAGTCCTGGGCCACAGAGCTTACAATCTAAAGATGGGATAGGTAGCGGATGATGAACCCTACCGTGGATACCTTCGTTTTTTTTTGGCTAAGCCACGCTAATCCCCTCGTTAACGCGTAACTCCGCTCGCCATCCTTTCGCCGAGCGTGTCGGTAATTTTGAGCCCAGCTGCGGCGAATGTTAACCCATGGGGTGGCGGTGCTGTCAGCGTTTCATGTGACACAGCAGGCGTCCTATAGATGGTGCATTACCAGCTGTGCCTCCCCCCCCCTCCCTCCTGAGCTGCACACAGACCTGTCCCCCCCTCCCTCCTGAGCTGCACACAGACCTGTCCCCCCCTCATGTGCTGCACACAGACCTGTCCCCCCCCCTCCCTCCTGAGCTGCACACAGACCTGTCCCCCCCCTCCCTCCTGAGCTGCACACAGACCTGCCCCCCCCCTCCCTTCTGCATCCCTCCTGAGCTGCACACAGACCTGTCCCCCCCCCTCCCTCCTGAGCTGCACACAGACCTGTCCCCCCCCCCTCCCTCCTGAGCTGCACACAGACCTGTCCCCCCCCCCCCCTCCACCCTTTCATAACACAGGAGCCTGCAGCCCAGTGATGCTTCCCAGCTGGGATTTCCCCCGTCTGACAGCGGAGGGGGAGTCAGGAGGAGGAGCGGTGGAGGAGCGATACAGAGACTGCACACCATCCTTCTGCTGGAGCATCACTTCTGCCTCCTCTCCTAATAAGGGGATGCCTTGCGGAGGAGACGGCCCAGGCTGCCTGCCAGCCACAACCTAGAGCACACGTCCCCCCCGGCGTCCCCCCACACCCCCCCTCTGCGTGTCACCATCGACGGGCGCAGGTGACAAGAAGGAGTGCGCCGCGCCGTTTTCTAGAAGATCGCAAACCTCCCCTTCCCTTGCACGCTGGAACACCGATTCCCGCCTTCCACAACAAAGGATCATGGGATGGTAGCGCTGCCCCCCCCCCCCATGGGTGCTCAAGGCCACTTGGATATCTGCAAACGTTATTTGGGAACGCACTTGGCACCAACCTGTTTGGATTAATGGAAGACGCCCCACCCGTGGCTCCTAATTCCCCCTAACTGGGAACTCCCCAGGTCAGGGTTGGCACCTTGGACACGTCCTTGAGGGATTGGCGGGCCTTCGAGGTTTGGCCAAGTGGTGGTTGGGGGAGGTGAAGTTGTAGAGTGTGGGTGAGAGTTTTTACGGGGTAGCGTTGTGGGCAGCAAGGGTACAAAGCATGGTGACGTTCCACGGGCGGCGAGCTCCATGTGTCCCTAATCTACGTGACATAGACGGGGCCCAGAGCCCGCTGACGGTGGTCCTTCTTATCTGGGGAGGAGGCTCCGCGTCCCCGACAACCAGGCATTGTTAGCTAATAATAGGCTGACTCCTCAGCGGCAGCAGATAATTGTGAGCTTCCACGGACGGCGCGGTGTGACGAGCGGGGGGGTCCCTGTGGTGGTGTGCGCCTTTGTCTGACACTTCTAGTCTGTCTGCGCTTCATTTATATCACTCGTGCCTTGGGAGGGGGTGGGGGGGTGGGGGTGGGGTCGGGTTGCAGGGCACGGAAGAGTTAACCGAGGGCGCACGTGTTTTTCTGTAGACTGAAGTACAATGCCGGGCCACCAGCTGATCTGAATACAGGTGTGCGCGACGGCGTGACAGGTGCATTACGTATCCCTAGCATCAGGTAGGACCATAGGAGCCACCAATGACCCCCAACAAGTCCACAGGAATTGGCTAGCTGGAGGCACGTCCGTGTTTCTGGCCTCGTCCTCCGGTCCTCGTTGTGTTCCCATATTGTGGAAAAGCTCTCCGTCATCTCAGTCCGGAACTTTTGGGCTCTCTATGTCTCTTGGCTCCTTCACCGCTGTCCACCTGGTGGATGTGACTCGGACTCGGTCCATAGCGTCTTTGTGTGTGCAGTAGATGTGGCACCGACCACCCTTGGTGTGATCGCCAGAAGGACCGTGCACAGGACGGACTCATGGGATAAGGATGCCGGTCCGTAGAGGTCACGTCGCCCCTCAGAACACCTTCCTGGACACCATCATACGCAAGTTTGAAGGACAAAGTAAGTAACCTAACATCAGAGTGTGTTGGTGGAATTTATGATACCTTGAGATGCCCATTGTGGATATGACTCCTTATCCCTGGCTCAACCAATGGGGGGGGGGGGAGCTCCTGTTGCCCATCTCATTCAGGGTGGCAGAGATGGGGCAGCTTGTAGTACCCAGTGTGGTGGTGGTGACTCTTGATGCCCAATGCACAAGAGTCTTAGGTGTGGGGGGGGGGGGGTGACTCTTGATGCCTAGTTTTCTGGGGGAGTTCCTGTTGCCCTTCTCATTCAGGGTGGCAGAGATGGGGCAGCTTGTAGTACCCAGTGTGGCTGGTGATGGTGGCAACTCTTGATGCCCAATGCACAAGAGCCTTAGGTGTGGGGGGAATACAAGGGTGACTCTTGATGCCTAGTTTGCCCAGTGATCTGAAGTGGGGGGGGGGGGGGGGGTGACTCCTGATGCTTTGGCTCACATAATGAAGGAGGTAGAGGGATGACTCATGATGTCCAATGCGGATGGAAAGGGGATAACCTATGGTGCCCGGCTTAGTAGGGGAGGGCAGTGGCTCTTGATGGTGGGGGAGGATGACTTCTGATGCCCATTTGCCCAGTGCAAAAGAGGGGGGGGGGACTCATAATGCCCGGCTCACCCAGTGCAGAGCTCTTTTTTGTTTCACTTTTATCTCTGACTTTGTGTCGTCCTTCCTTGTTTCTTTACTGCGTCACTACCTGATACTGCCCCACTTTGCATAGAAGGACAAGAGAAGAGTCCCTATGGTTCCCATCCTTGTTTAACTTTGTGTCATAGTCCTATCATGTGCCTCATGACTCCGGTGTCAGTGTCCCCTCTCCTATCCTGTGCCTCATGACTCCGGTGTCAGTGTCCCCTCTCCTATCCTGTGCCTCATGACTCCGGTGTCAGTGTCCCCTCTCCTATCCTGTGCCTCATGACTCCGGTGTCAGTGTCCCCTCTCCTATCCTGTGCCTCATGGCTCCAGTGTCAGTGTCCCCTCTCCTATCCGGTACCTCATGGCTCCAGTGTCAGTGTCCCCTCTCCTATCTGGTACCTCATGGCTCCAGTCTCAGTGTCCTCTCTCCTATCCGGTACCTCATGACTCCGGTGTCAGTGTCCCCTCTCCTATCTGGTGCCTCATGGTTCCAGTATCAGTGTCCCCTCTCCTATCCGGTACCTCATGCCTCCAGTGTCAGTGTCCCCTCTTCTATCCGGTACCTCATGGCTCCAGTATCAGTGTCCCCTCTCCTATACTGTGCCTCATGGTTCCAGTGTCAGTGTCCCCTCTCCTATCCGGTACCTCATGGCTCCAGTCTCAGTGTCCCCTCTCCTATCCGGTACCTCATGACTCCAGTATCAGTGTCCCCTCTCCTATACTGTGCCTCATGGTTCCAGTGTCAGTGTCCCCTCTCCTATCCGGTACCTCATGACTCCAGTCTCAGTGTCCCCTCTCCTATCCGGTACCTCATGACTCCAGTATCAGTGTCCCCTCTCCTATACTGTGCCTCATGGTTCCAGTGTCAGTGTCCCCTCTTCTATCCGGTACCTCATGGCTCCAGTATCAGTGTCCCCTCTCCTATACTGTGCCTCATGGTTCCAGTGTCAGTGTCCCCTCTCCTATCCGGTACCTCATGACTCCGGTGTCAGTGTCCCTTCTCCTATCCTGTGCCTCATGGTTCCAGTGTCAGTGTCCCCTCTCCTATCCGGTACCTCATGGCTCCAGTGTCAGTGTCCCTTCTCCTATCTGGTACCTCATGGCTCCAGTCTCAGTGTCCCCTCTCCTATCCGGTACCTCATGGTTCCAGTGTCAGTGTCCCCTCTCCTATCCGGTACCTCATGGCTCCAGTGTCAGTGTCCCTTCTCCTATCCGGTACCTCATGGCTCCAGTGTCAGTGTCCCTTCTCCTATCTGGTACCTCATGGCTCCAGTCTCAGTGTCCCCTCTCCTATCCGGTACCTCATGGTTCCAGTGTCAGTGTCCCTTCTCCTATCCTGTGCCTCATGGTTCCAGTGTCAGTGTCCCCTCTCCTATCCGGTACCTCATGGCTCCAGTGTCAGTGTCCCTTCTCCTATCTGGTACCTCATGGCTCCAGTCTCAGTGTCCCCTCTCCTATCCGGTACCTCATGGTTCCAGTGTCAGTGTCCCCTCTCCTATCCGGTACCTCATGGCTCCAGTGTCAGTGTCCCTTCTCCTATCCGGTACCTCATGGCTCCAGTGTCAGTGTCCCTTCTCCTATCTGGTACCTCATGGCTCCAGTCTCAGTGTCCCCTCTCCTATCCGGTACCTCATGGTTCCAGTGTCAGTGTCCCTTCTCCTATCCTGTGCCTCATGGTTCCAGTGTCAGTGTCCCCTCTCCTATCCGGTACCTCATGGCTCCAGTGTCAGTGTCCCCTCTCCTATCCGGTACCTCATGGCTCCAGTGTCAGTGTCCCCTCTCCTATACTGTGCCTCATGGCTGTTCTCTCAACCCATGCTTTATATCTGCTTTCCCATGGTTCCTTTGTCCATGTTCCTTCTTCCATCCCATAGTTCCCCCCTTAGTGTCCCTTCTTCCTTAGGGTCACTACCTGCTGCTGCCCCACTTTGCATAGAAGGACAACCCCATCATTCCCATCCTTGTTTCACTTTGTGTCATAGTCTTATCCTGTGCCTCATGGCTCCAGTGTCCCCTCTCCTATCCGGCACCTCATGGCTCCAATGTCAGTGTCCCCTCTCCTATCCGGTACCTCATTGCTCCAGTGTCAGTGTCCCCTCTCCTATCCGGTTCCTCATGGCTCCAGTGTCAGTGTCCCCTCTCCTATCCGGTACCTCATTGCTCCAGTGTCAGTGTCCCCTCTCCTATCCGGTTCCTCATGGCTCCAATGTCAGTGTCCCCTCTCCTATCCGGTACCTCATGGCTCCAATGTCAGTGTCCCCTCTCCTATCCGGTACCTCATGGCTCCAATGTCAGTGTCCCCTCTCCTATCCGGTACCTCATGGCTCCAATGTCAGTGTCCCCTCTCCTATCCGGTACCTCATTGCTCCAGTGTCAGTGTCCCCTCTCCTATCTGACGCCTCATGGCTGTTCTCTCAACCCATGCTTTATATCTGCTTTCTCATCCTATGCCCCATTGTTCTTTTGTCCATGTTCCTTCTTCCATCCCATAGTTCCCCCCTTAGTGTCCCTTCTTCCTTAGGGTTTTTCTGTCAGTGTCCCCTCTCCTATTCCATGCCCAATGTTTCCCTGTCATTGTACCTCTTTCTGTCAGTGTCCCCTTTGCCCCAAGGATCCTATGTCTGTGTTCCTTCTCTCATCCCATGGTTGCCCTCTCAGTGTCCCCTCTTCTTTATGGTTTTTCTGTCTGTGTCCCATCTCTGATCCCATACTCCATGGTTCCTATGGCTTTGTTCTTTCTCCCATCCCATGGTTCCTCTGTCAGTGTCCCCTCTTCCTCCAATTCCTCTGTCAGTGTTTCTTTTTCCTCCAGTTCCTCTGTCAGTGTTTCCTCTTCCTCCAGTTCCTCTGTCAGTGTCCCCTCTTCCTCCAGTTCCTCTGTCAGTGTCCCCTCTTCCTCCAGTTCCTCTGTCAGTGTTTCTTTTTCCTCCAGTTCCTCTGTCAGTGTTTCCTCTTCCTCCAGTTCCTCTGTCAGTGTCTCCTCTTTCTCTGATTCCTCTGTCAGTGTCCCCTGTTCCTTATGATTCCTCTGTCAGTGTCTCCTCTTCCTCTGGTTCCTCTGTCAGTGTCCCCTCTTCCTCCGGTTCCTCTGTCAGTGTCTCCTCTTCATCCGGTTCCTCTGTCAGTGTCCCCTCTTCCTCCAGTTCCTCTGTCAGTGTCCCCTGTTCCTTATGATTCCTCTGTCAGTGTCTCCTCTTCCTCTGGTTCCTCTGTCAGTGTCCCCTCTTCCTCCAGTTCCTCTGTCAGTGTTTCCTCTTCCTCCAGTTCCTCTGTCAGTGTCTCCTCTTTCTCTGATTCCTCTGTCAGTGTCCCCTGTTCCTTATGATTCCTCTGTCAGTGTCTCCTCTTCCTCTGGTTCCTCTGTCAGTGTCCCCTCTTCCTCCGGTTCCTCTGTCAGTGTCTCCTCTTCATCCGGTTCCTCTGTCAGTGTCCCCTCTTCCTCCAGTTCCTCTGTCAGTGTCCCCTGTTCCTTATGATTCCTCTGTCAGTGTCTCCTCTTCCTCTGGTTCCTCTGTCAGTGTCCCCTCTTCCTCCAGTTCCTCTGTCAGTGTTTCTTTTTCCTCTGGTTCCTCGGTCAGTGTTTCCTCTTCCTCCAGTTCCTCTGTCAGTGTTTCTTTTTCCTCTGGTTCCTCGGTCAGTGTTTCCTCTTCCTCCGGTTCCTCTGTCAGTGTCTCCTCTTCCTCTGATTCCTCTGTCAGTGTCTCCTCTTTCTCTGATTCCTCTGTCAGTGTCCCCTCTTCCTCCGGTTCCTCTGTCAGTGTCTCCTCTTCCTCTGGTTCCTCTGTCAGTGTCTCCTCTTCCTCCGGTTCCTCTGTCAGTGTCTCCTCTTCCTCCGGTTCCTCTGTCAGTGTCTCCTTTTCTACCAGTTTCTCTCTCAGTGTCCTCTCTTCTTCCAGTTCCTCTGTCAGTGTTTCCTCTTCCTTCGGTTCCTCTGTCAGTGTCTCCTCTTCCTTTGGTTCCTCTGTCAGTGTTTCCTCTTCCTCCGGTTCCTCTGTCAGTGTCATCTTTACCTCCAGTTCCTCTGTCAGTGTCTACTCTTCATCCGGTTCCTCTGTCAGTGTCCCCTCTTCCTCCGGTTCCTCTGTCAGTGTACCCTCTTCATCCGGTTCCTCTGTCAGTGTCTCCTTTTCTACCAGTTTCTCTCTCAGTGTCCTCTCTTCTTCCGGTTCCTCTGTCAGTGTTTCCTCTTCCTTCGGTTCCTCTGTCAGTGTCTCCTCTTCCTTTGGTTCCTCTGTCAGTGTTTCCTCTTCCTCCGGTTCCTCTGTCAGTGTCTCCTCTTCCTTTGGTTCCTCTGTCAGTGTTTCCTCTTCCTCCGGTTCCTCTGTCAGTGTCATCTTTACCTCCATTTCCTCTGTCAGTGTCTACTCTTCCTCAGCTCCTCTGTCAATGTATCCTCTTCCTCTGGTTTCTCTGTCAGTGTCTCCTCTTCCTCCGGTTTTTCTGTCAGTGTCTCCTCTTCCTCCGGTTCCTCTGTCAGTGTCTCCTCTTCCTCTGGTTCCTCTGTCAGTGTCTTCTCTACCTCCGTTTCCTCTTTCAGTGTCTCCTCTTCCTCCACTTCTTCTGTCAGTGTCTCCTCTTCCTCCAGTTCCTCTGTCAGTGTCTCCTCTTCCTCCGGCTCCTCTGTCAGTGTCTCTTCTTCCTCCGGTTCCTCTGTCTGTGTCTCTTCTTCCTCCGTTTCCTCTTTCAGTGTCTCCTTTTCCTTCGGTTCCTCTGTCAGTGTCTCCTCTTCCTCCGGTTCCTCTGTCAGTGTTTATTTTTCCTCCAGCTCCTCTGTCATTGTCTCCTCTTCCTCTGGTTCCTCTGTCAGTGTCTCCTCTTCCTCCAGCTCCTCTGTCATTGTCTCCTCTTCCTCTGGTTCTTCTGTCAGTGTCTCCTCTTCCTCCGTTTTCTCTGTCAGTGTCTCCTCTTCCTCCGGCTCCTCTGTCCGCGTCTCTTCTTCCTCCGGTTCCTCTGTCAGTGTCTCTTCTTCCTCCGGTTCCTCTGTCTGTGTCTCTTCTTCCTCCGTTTCCTCTGTCAGTGTCTCCTCTTCCTCCGTTTCCTCTTTCAGTGTCTCCTTTTCCTTCGGTTCCTCTGTCAGTGTCTCCTCTTCCTCCGGTTCCTCTGTCAGTGTTTATTTTTCCTCTGGTTCCTCTGTCATTGTCTCCTCTTCCTCTGGTTCTTCTGTCAGTGTCTCCCCTTCCTCCGTTTTCTCTGTCAGTGTCTCCTCTTCCTCCGGTTCCTCTGTTTGTGTCTCTTCTACCTCCGATTCCTCTGTCAGTGTCTCCTCTTCCTTCGGTTCCTCTGTCAGTGTCTCCTCTTCCTCCGTTTTCTCTGTCAGTGTCATCTCTACCTCCGTTTCCTCTTTCAGTGTCTCCTCTTCCTCTGGTTCCTCTGTCAGTGTCTCCTCTTCCTCTGGTTCCTCTGTCAGTGTCTCCTCTTCCTCCAGTTCCTCTGTCAGTGTCTCCTCTTCCTCCAGTTCCTCTGTCAGTGTCTCCTCTTCCTCCAGTTCCTCTGTCAGTGTCTCCTCTTCCTCCAGTTCCTCTGTCAGTGTCTCCTCTTCCTTTGGTTCCTCTGTCAGTGTCTCCTCTTCCTCCGTTTTCTCTGTCAGTGTCTCCTCTTCCTCCGGCTCCTCTGTCCGCGTCTCTTCTTCCTCCGGTTCCTCTGTCAGTGTCTCTTCTTCCTCCGGTTCCTCTGTCTGTGTCTCTTCTTCCTCCGTTTCCTCTGTCAGTGTCTCCTCTTCCTCCGTTTCCTCTTTCAGTGTCTCCTTTTCCTTCGGTTCCTCTGTCATTGTCTCCTCTTCCTCTGGTTCTTCTGTCAGTGTCTCCCCTTCCTCCGTTTTCTCTGTCAGTGTCTCCTCTTCCTCCGGTTCCTCTGTTTGTGTCTCCTCTTCCTTCGGTTCCTCTGTCAGTGTCTCCTCTTCCTCCGTTTTCTCTGTCAGTGTCTCCTCTTCCTCCGTTTTCTCTGTCAGTGTCATCTCTACCTCCGTTTCCTCTTTCAGTGTCTCCTCTTCCTCTGGTTCCTCTGTCAGTGTCTCCTCTTCCTCTGGTTCCTCTGTCAGTGTCTCCTCTTCCTCCAGTTCCTCTGTCAGTGTCTCCTCTTCCTTTGGTTCCTCTGTCAGTGTCTCCTCTTCCTCCGTTTTCTCTGTCAGTGTCTCCTCTTCTTCCAGTTCCTCTGTCAGTGTCATCTCTACCTCTGGTTCCTCTGTCAGTGTCCCCTCTTCCTCCGGTTCCTCTGTCAGTGTCTTTTCTTCCTCCGGTTTCTCTGTCAGTGTCTCCTCTTCCTCCAGTTTCTCTGTCAGTGTCTCTTCTTCCTCCGGTTTCTTTGTCAGTGTCTCCTCTTCCTCTGGTTCCTCTGTCAGTGTCCCCCCTTCCTCCAGCACTACAAGGCCCAGCATGCACTGTGAGCCATGTGGGGTTGTAGTTCCTGGTGGTGAGGGTCTGTGTTGATAAGGTCAGCTGTTTCTGCGGGAGTATTGATCGGTGTAATTGATCTGTCCTTGTATTGATCTGACATCTACATGATTGTATTAGATGAGCTCTGTGCGTATTGTCAGTGTATGTTGGGGGAGAAGAATGGGGAATCAGGGAAATATTTCCCATCCAATAGACTGTCAGTGTCCTCTGCAGTTTCTGTCCAGTTGTCACCCGCGGCTCTCTCTGCCCCCTCACCGTTATCTCACACTGAATGGAAGTCATTAGGACGGTTTACGTTCCCGAGTGGGCGAACCTGTGCAAAGTTCTCTGTGTGTTGCTATAGATACCGATATCTGCAGCAGCCACAATGCAAACTCCACGTCCTGCTCTGGTGTGTGCGCTGCCTGCGGGGCCCTGAGACGCCCGGGGCCACTGTGTCCAGAGATGTCCACAGTTATGAGTCGTGCCCACATCTCATTCTGAGTCCTGAGTGTCGGGATCTCTGCATTCCTGTCCTGATTGTCGGGGTCTACGAGTTCATGTTCTAAGTGTCCTGAGTGTCGAGGTCTCCGAGTCCCTGTCCTGAGTATCCTGAGTGTCGGCGTCTGTGAGTTCCTGTTCTGACTGTCGAGGTCTCCGAGTTCCTGTCCTGATTGTCCTGAGTGTCAGGGTCTGCGAGTTCCTGTCCTGAGTGTCGGGGTCTCCGAGTTCCTGTCCTGAGTGTCGGGGTTCCCCCGAGTTCCTGTCCTGAGTGTCGGGGTCTCTGAGTCCCTGTCCTGAGTGTCGGGGTCTCCGAGTTCCTGTCCTGAGTGTCGGGGTTCCCCCGAGTTCCTGTCCTGAGTGTCGGGGTCTCTGAGTCCCTGTCCTGGGTGTCGGGGTCTCCGAGTTCCTGTCCTGAGTGTCGGGGTTCCCCCGAGTTCCTGTCCTGAGTGTCGGGGTCTCTGAGTCCCTGTCCTGGGTGTCGGGGTCTCCGAGTTCCTGTCCTGAGTGTCGGGGTTCCCCCGAGTTCCTGTCCTGAGTGTCGGGGTCTCTGAGTCCCTGTCCTGAGTGTCAGGGTCTGTGAGTTCCTGTCCTGAGTGTTGGGGTCTGCGAATCCTGTTTCGAGTGCCCTGAGTGTCGGGGTCTGCGAGTTCCTGTCCTGAGTGTCGGGGTCTTCGAGTTCCTGTCCTGGGTGTCCTGAGTGTCGGGGTCTTCGAGTTCCTGTCCTGAGTATCTTGAGTGTCGGGGACTCCGAGTTTCTGTCCTGGGTGTCGAGGACTCAGAGTTCCTGTCCTGAGTGTCAGGGTCTCTGAGTTCCTGTCCTGAATGTCGGGATCTCTGCATTCCTGTCCTGAGTGTCGGGGTCTCCGAGTTCCTGTCCTGGGTGTCCTGAGTGTCGGGGTCTTCGAGTTCCTGTCCTGAGTATCTTGAGTGTCGGGATCTCTGCATTCCTGTCCTGAGTGTCGGGGTCTCTGAGTCCCTTTCCTGAGTGTCCTGAGTGTCGGGGTCTGCGAGTTCCTGTTCTGAGTATCCTGAGTGTCAGGGTCTCCGAGTCCCTGTCCTGAGTGTCGGGGTCTCCAAGTTCCTGTCCTGAGCGTCTAGGTCTCTGAGTTCCTGTCCTGAGTGTTGGGGTCTTCGAGTTCCTGTCCTGAATGTCAGGGTCTGCGAGTTCCTGTTTCGAGTGCCCTGAGCGTCGGGGTCTGCGAGTTCCTGTTCCGAGTATCCTGAGTGTCAGGGTCTCCGAGTCCCTGTCCTGAGTGTCGGGGTCTCCGAGTTCCTGTCCTGAGCGTCGAGGTCTCCAAGTTCCTGTCCTGAGTGTCGGGGTCTGCAAGTTTCTGTCCTGGGTGTCGGGGTCTCCGAGTCTCTGTCCTGAATGTCAGGGTGTCTGAGTTCCTGTCCTTAGTGTCTTGAGTATTGGGGTCTGCGAGTTCCTGTCCTGAATGTCTGGGTCTGTGAGTTCCTGTCCTGAGTGTCAAGGTCTCAGAGTTCCTGTCCTTGGTGTCCGGGTCTGTGAGTTCCTGTCCTTAGTGTCTTGAGTGTCGGGGTCTGTGAGTTCCTGTCCTGACTGTCGAGGTCTCCGAGTTCCTGTCCTGAGTGTCGGGATCTCCGAGTTCCTGTCCTGAGTGTCCTGAGTGTTGGGGTCTCTGAGTCCCTGTCCTGGGTGTCGGGGTCTCCAAGTTCCTGTCCTGAGTGTCGGGGTCTCCGTGTCCGTGTCCTGAGTGTCAGGGTCTCCGAGTTCCTGTCCTGAGTGTCAGGGTCTCCGAGTTCCTGTCCTGAGTGTCCGGGTCTCCGAGTTCCTGTCCTGAGTGTCGGGGTCTCCAAGTTTCTGTCCTGGGTGTCGGTGTCTCCGAGTCCCTGTCCTGAGTGTTGGGGTCTGCAAGTTCCTGTTTTGAGTGCCCTGAGTGTCAGGGTCTCCGAGTCCCTCTCCGGAGCGTCGGGGTCTCCGAGTTCCTGTCCTGAGTGTCGGGGTCTGCGAGTTCCTGTTTCGAGTGCCCTGAGTGTCGGGGTCTGCGAGTCCCTGTCCTGAGTGTCGGGGTCTCTGAGTTCCTGTCCTGAGTGTCGGGGTCTCCGAGTTCCTGTCCTGAGTGTCGGGGGCTGCGAGTTCCTGTCCTGAGTGTCGGGGTCTCCAAGTTTCTGTCCTGGGTGTCGGGGTCTCCGAGTTCCTGTCCTGAGTGTCGGGGTTCCACCGAGTTCCTGTCCTGAGTGTCTGGGTTCCACCGAGTTCCTGTCCTGAGTGTCAGGGTCTCAGAGTTGCTGTCCTGATTGTCAGGGTTTCCAAGTTCCTGTCCTGAGTGTTGGGGTCTCCAAGTCCTTGTCCTGAGTGTCGGGGTCTCCGCGTTCCTGTCCTGAGTGTCGGGGTCTCCGCGTTCCTGTCCTGAGTGTCGGGGTCTCTGAGTTCCTGTCCTGAGTGTTGGGGTCTGCGAGTTCCTGTCCTGAGTGTCGGGGTCTCCAAGTTTCTGTCCTGGGTGTCGGTGTCTCCGAGTCCCTGTCCTCAGTGTTGGGGTCTGCAAGTTCCTGTTTTGAGTGCCCTGAGTGTCGGTGTCTGCGAGTTCCTGTTCCGAGTATCCTGAGTGTCAGGGTCTCCGAGTCCCTCTCCGGAGTGTCGGGGTCTCCGAGTCCCTGTCCTGAGCGTCGAGGTCTCCGAGTTCCTGTCCTGAGTGTCGGGGTCTGCGAGTTCCTGTCCTGAGTGTCGGGGTCTCCGAGCTCCTGTCCTGAGTGTCGGGGTCTCCGAGCTCCTGTCCTGAGTGTCGGGGTCTCCGAGTTCCTGTCCTGAGCGTCGAGGTCTCCGAGTTCCTGTCTTGAGTGTCGGGGTCTGTGAGTTCCTGTCCTGAGTGTCGGGGTCTCCAAGTTTCTGTCCTGGGTGTCGGGGTCTCCGAGTCCCTGTCCTGAGTGTCAGGGTGTCTGAGTTCCTGTCCTTAGTGTCTGGGTCTCAGAGTCCCTGTCCTGAGTGTCTTGAGTATTGGGGTCTGCGAGTTCCTGTCCTGAATGTCAGGGTCTCCGAGTTCCTGTCCTGAGTGTCGGGGTCTCCGAGTCCTTGTCCTGAGTGTCGGGGTCTCCGAGTTCCTGTCTTGAGTGTTGGGGTCTCTGAGTTCCTGTCCTGAGTGTAGGGGTTCCACCGAGTTCCTGTCCTGAGTGTTGGGGTTCCACCGAGTTCCTGTCCTGAGTGTCAGGGTCTCAGAGTTGCTGTCCTGAGTGTCAGGGTTTCCAAGTTCCTGTCCTGAGTGTTGGGGTCTCCAAGTCCTTGTCCTGAGTGTCGGGGTCTCTGAGTTCCTGTCCTGAGTGTTGGGGTCTCCAAGTCCTTGTCCTGAGTGTCGGGGTCTCTGAGTTCCTGTCCTGAGTGTTGGGGTCTCCAAGTCCTTGTCCTGAGTGTCGGGGTCTCTGAGTTCCTGTCCTGAGTGTTGGGGTCTCCAAGTCCTTGTCCTGAGTGTCGGGGTCTCTGAGTTCCTGTCCTGAGTGTTGGGGTCTCCAAGTCCTTGTCCTGAGTGTCGGGGTCTCTGAGTTCCTGTCCTGAGTGTTGGGGTCTCCAAGTCCTTGTCCTGAGTGTCGGGGTCTCCGCGTTCCTGTCCTGAGTGTCGGGGTCTCCGCGTTCCTGTCCTGAGTGTCGGGGTCTCCGCGTTCCTGTCCTGAGTGTCGGGGTTCCACCGAGTTCCTGTCCTGAGTGTCGGGGTCTCTGAGTTCCTGTCCTGAGTGTCGGGGTTCCACCGAGTTCCTGTCCTGAGTGTCGGGGTCTCTGAGTTTCTGTCCTGAGTGTCGGGGTCTCCGAGTTCCTGTCCTTAGTGTCGGGGTCTCCGAGTTCCTGTCCTGAGTGTCAGGGTCTGCGAGTTCCTGTCCTGAGTTTCGGGGTCTCCGAGTTCCTGTCCTTAGTGTCGGGGTCTCCGAGTTCCTGTCCTGAGTGTCAGGGTCTGCGAGTTCCTGTCCTGAGTTTCGGGGTCTCCGAGTTCCTGTCCTTAGTGTCGGGGTCTCCGAGTTCCTGTCCTGAGTGTCAGGGTCTGCGAGTTCCTGTCCTGAGTGTTGGGGTCTCTGAGTTTCTGTCCTGAGTGTTGGGGTCTCCGAGTTCCTGTCCTGAGTTTTGGGGTCTCTGAGTTCCTGTCCTGAGTGTCGGGGTCTCCGAGTTCCTTTTCCTGAGTGTTGGGGTCTCTGAGTTCCTGTCCTGAGTTTTGGGGTCTCCGAGTCCTTGTCAAGAGTGTCGGGGTCTCTGAGTCCCTGTCCTGGGTGTCGGGGTCTCTGAGTCCCTTTCCTGGGTGTCGGGGTCTCCGAGTTCCTGTCCTGAGTGTCGGGGTCTGCGAGTTACTGTCCTGAGTGTCAGGGTCTGCGAGTTCCTGTCCTGAGTGTCGGGGTCTCCAAGTCCCTGTCCTGAGGGGTGGGGTCTCTGAGTTCCTGTCCTGAGTGTTGGGGTCTCCAAGTCCTTGTCCTGAGTGTCGGGGTCTCTGAGTTCCTGTCCTGAGTGTTGGGGTCTCCAAGTCCTTGTCCTGAGTGTCGGGGTCTCTGAGTTCCTGTCCTGAGTGTCGGGGTCTCCAAGTCCTTGTCCTGAGTGTCGGGGTCTCTGAGTTCTTGTCCTGAGTGTTGGGGTCTCCAAGTCCTTGTCCTGAGTGTCGGGGTCTCTGAGTTCCAGTCCTGAGTGTTGGGGTCTCCAAGTCCTTGTCCTGAGTGTCGGGGTCTCCGCGCTCCTGTCCTGAGTGTCGGGGTCTCCGCGTTCCTGTCCTGAGTGTCGGGGTCTCCGCGTTCCTGTCCTGAGTGTCGGGGTTCCACCGAGTTCCTGTCCTGAGTGTCGGGGTCTCTGAGTTTCTGTCCTGAGTGTCGGGGTCTCCGAGCTCCTGTCCTGAGTGTCGGGGTCTCCGAGCTCCTGTCCTGAGTGTCGGGGTCTCAGAGTTCCTGTCCTGAGTGTCGGGGTCTCTGAGTTCCTGTCCTGAGTGTCAGGGTCTGCGAGTTCCTGTCCTGAGTGTCGGGGTCTCCGAGTTCCTGTCCTGAGTGTCGGGGTCTCCGAGTTCCTGTCCTGAGTGTCGGGGTCTCCGAGCTCCTGTCCTGAGTTTTGGGGTCTCTGAGTTCCTGTCCTGAGTGTCGGGGTCTCCGAGTTCCTTTTCCTGAGTGTTGGGGTCTCTGAGTTCCTGTCCTGAGTGTTGGGGTCTCCGAGTCCTTGTCAAGAGTGTCGGGGTCTCTGAGTCCCTGTCCTGGGTGTCAGGGTCTCTGAGTCCCTTTCCTGGGTGTCGGGGTCTCCGAGTTACTGTCCTGAGTGTCGGGGTCTCTGAGTTCCTGTCCTGAGTGTTGGGGTTCCCCCGAGTTCCTGTCCTGAGTGTCGGGGTCTGCGAGTTCCTGTCCTGAGTGTCGGGGTCTCTGAGCTCCTGTCCTGAGTGTCGGGGTCTCCAAGCTCCTGTCCTGAGTGTCGGGGTCTCCAAGTCCCTGTCCTGAGGGTTGGGGTCTCCGAGCTCCTGTCCTGAGTGTCGGGGTCTCCGAGCTCCTGTCCTGAGTGTCGGGGTCTCCAAGCTCCTGTCCTGAGTGTCGGGGTCTCCAAGTCCCTGTCCTGAGGGTTGGGGTCTCCAAGTCCCTGTCCTGAGTGTGGGGGTCTCCGAGCTCCTGTCCTGAGTGTCGGGGTCTCCAAGTCCCTGTCCTGAGGGTTGGGGTCTGCGAGTTCCTGTCCTGAGTGTCGGGGTCTCTGAGCTCCTGTCCTGAGTGTCGGGGTCTCCAAGTCCCTGTCCTGAGTGTCGGGGTCTCTGAGCTCCTGTCCTGAGTGTCAGGGTCTCATAGCTCCTGTCCTTAGTGGCGGGGTCTCTGACTTCCTGTCCTGAGTGACGGGGTCTCCGAGTTCCTGTCCTGAGTGTCGGGGTCTCTGAGGACGATAATCCTCCGGCTCGCTGTACTGTGGATGATAAGATGCTAAATTAACCAGAGTGACCCCTCAGCACTGACCCCTCAGTGTGTCCTCTCTGCAATGACCTCTCAGCACTGACCCCTCAGCACTGATCCCTCAGCACTGACCCCTCAGCACTGTCCCCTCAGTGCGTCCCCTCAGCACTGACCCCCCAGCACTGACCCCTCAGCACTGACCCCTCAGCAGTGTCCCCTCAGCACTGACCCCTCAGCACTGTCCCCTCAGCACTGTCCCCTCAGTGTGTCCTCTCTGCAATGACCTCTCAGCACTGACCCCTCAGCACTGTCCCCTCAGTGCGTCCCCTCAGCACTGACCCCCCAGCACTGACCCCCCAGCACTGACCCCCCAGCACTGACCCCTCAACACTGTCCCCTGAGCACTCATCCTTCAGCACTGAGGAGTCAATGCTGAGGGGTCAGTGCTGAGGGGGTCAGTGCTGAGGGGTCAGTGCTGGGGGGTCAGTGCTGGGGGGTCAGTGCTGAGGGGTCAGTGCTGGGGGGTCAGTGCTGGGGGATCAGTGCTGAACGATCAGTGCTGAAGGGACACTGCTGAGGGATCAGTGCTGAGGGCACACTGCTGAGGGGTGATTGCTGAGGGGACAATGCTGAGGGGTCAGTGCTGAGGGGACAATGCTGAGGGGTCAGTGCTGAGGGGTCAGTCTTTTTGGGGTCAGTGTTGAGGGGTCAGTGTTGAGGGGTCACTGCTGAGGGGTCAGTGCTGAGGGTACACTGCTCAGGGGTCAGTATTTTTGGGGTCAGTACTGAGGAGTCAGTGCTGAGGGGTCAGTATTAAGGGGTCAGTATTTTTGTGGTCAGTATTGAGGGGTCAGTATTGAGGGGTCAGTATTAAGGGGTCAGTATTTTTGGGGTCAGTATTTTTGGGGTCAGTGCTGAGGGGGTCAGTATTTTTGGGGTCAGTGCTGAGGGGGTCAGTATTTTTGGGGTCAGTGCTGAGGGCTCAGTGCTAAGGGGTCAGTATTTTTGGGGTCAGTACTGAGGGGTCAGTGCTAAGGGGTCAGTATTTTTGGGGTCAGTACTGAGGGGTCAGTATTGAGGGGTCAGTGCTGAGGGGTCAGTATTTTTGGGGTCAGTGCTGAGGGGTCAGTATTGAGGGGTCAGTATTGAGTGGTCAGTATTTTTGGGGTCAGTACTGAGGGGTCAGTATTTTTGGGGTCAGTACTGAGGGGTCAGTACTGAGGGGTCAGTACGGAGGGGTCAGTGCTGAGGGGTCAGTATTTTTGGGGTCAGTATTTTTGGGGTCAGTACTGAGGGGTCAGTATTTTTGGGGTCAGTACTGAGGGGTCAGTATTGAGGGGTCAGTATTGAGTGGTCAGTATTTTTGGGGTCAGTACGGAGGGGTCAGTGCTGAGGGGGTCAGTATTTTTGGGGTCAGTACTGAGGGGTCAGTATTGAGGGGTCAGTACGGAGGGGTCAGTGCTGAGGGGTCAGTATTTTTGGGGTCAGTACGGAGGGGTCAGTACTGAGGGTCTTGTCCCTCTTCCAGCCTGTGATTGGACAATGAAAGGAGAAGCAAAAACATGAGGAACTCATCTCTCTGCTCGCTCCTCCTATCAGCATGCTCTTTGTACTCCAGCACAGCTGATTGGCTCGTTGTGTTGCCTCTTCCTCCTCCCCCCGATGATTGAATGTGTCTCTTCCTGTATATCCTCGCGGAGTTACTGACAGTATACATCCTATCTGTCCTGCAGAGGTCACACCGCCCGATTCTCTTCTCAGATCTTCCCGATTGTAGATTTATCTCCACCTAGAAATGAATCGGGGTCACCTGTCCCCATTTGTCATATTTTCAATCATCTTCATTGGATGACAGAAAGTAGAAAATACCATCCGCCTGGCCGCCTCTGTCACTAGAAAACATGTAGGAGAGTCAGTGCGGGGGTCAGTCCTCCAGCCCCAGGTCAGTGACTCTCAGAGTATTGAACCCCCAAGGATCAGTATGACAGCCAGGCAGCTGACATTATCCATGTGGGGATCAGCAATGGCGGCACCTGGCTCTCTCTCTGTACCGATTCTTTTCTTTGAGACCTTTTTCTAGAGACGTGTTTTTATCTCTCCTGTGTAATGTGCGTCCACCTAGTAATGTGCCCGCCTGGTAATGTACCCACCTGGTAATGTGCCCGCCTGGTAATGTGCCCGCCTGGTAATGTACCCGCCTGGTAATGTACCCACCTGGTAATGTGCCCGCCTGGTAATGTATCGCCTGGTAGTGTGCCTGCCTAGTAATGTGCCCGCCTGGTAATGTACCCGCCTGGTAATGTACCCACCTGGTAATGTGCCTGCCTGGTAATGAGCCCACCTTGTAATGTGCCCGCCTGGTAATGTATCGCCTGGTAGTGTGCCTGCCTAGTAATGTGCCCGCCTGGTAATGTGCCCGCCTGGTAATGTGCCCGCCTAGTAATGTGCCCGCCTGGTAATGTGGCCGCCTGGTAATGTGCCCACCTGGTAATGTACCCGCCTAGTAATGTACCCACCTAGTAATGTGCCCGCCTGGTAATGTGCCCGCCTAGTAATGTGCCCGCCTAGTAATGTGCCCGCCTGGTAATGTGTCCGCCTAGTAATGTACCCACCTAGTAATGTGCCCGCCTGGTAATGTGCCTGCCCAGTAATGTGCCCGCCTGGTAATGTGCCCGCCTGGTAATGTGCCTGCCTGGTAATGTGCACCCGCCTGGTAATGTGCCTGCCTGGTAATGTGCTCGCCTGGTAATGTGCCCGCCTGGTAATGTGCCCGCCTAGTAATATACCCACTTAGTAATTTGCCGCCTAGTAATGTGCCCATCTGCGTAATGTGCACCTGCCTGGTAATGTGCCCGCCTGGTAATGTGCCCGCCTGGTAATGTGCCTGCCTGGTAATGTGCACCCGCCTGGTAATGTGCCTGCCTGGTAATGTGCTCGCCTTGTAATGTACCCGCCTGGTAATGTGCCCGCCTGGTAATGTGCACACGCCTGGTAATGTGCCTGCCTGGTAATGTGCCCGTCTGGTAGTGTGCCTGCCTGGTAGTGTACCCGCCTGGTAGTGTACCCGCCTGGTAATGTGCTCGTGTGGTAATGTGCTCATCTGGCAATGTGCCCGCCTTGTAATGTGCCCATCTGGTAATGTGCCCGCTGGTGATGTGCCCGCCTGGTAATTTGCCCACCTGATAATGTGCCCACCTGTGTAATGTGCCTGCCTGGTAATGTGCCCATCTGATAATGTGCCCGTCTGGTAATGTGCTTGCCTGGTAATGTGCCCGCCTGTGAAATACGCCTGCCTGGTAATGTACCCGCCTGGTAATGTGCCTGTCTGGTAATGCGCCCGCCTGGTAATGTACCCGCCTGGTAATGCGCCCATCTGGTAATGTGCCCGCCTGGTATAATTTGCACACCTGGTAATGTGCCCACCTGTGTAATGTACCCGCCTGGTAATGTGCCCGCCTGGAATAATACTGTGTATAGGATTCTTCTTGGTGAGTGACACTGCCTGTAGATCTTGTTGAGTCAGTAAGTGGCCATAATGTCTGCACAGGCTGGCTCTCAGGAGGGATCTCTTTTGCATACGGCAACATTGTAGCAGAGCGCTCCGGATCTATTATTGTCCTATCAAATAAAAGAGGAGGGTCATCTGTAACCTCTTCCTGTTCTCTGACCCACCCCCAGCACATCCTTATTGGCTCAGCCCTGTGACAGACAACCTACCAACCTGTAATAGGAAAGTAAATATGTAGGCGTGACTTTCACCAAACATTCTCTGATGGTGAATCAGTCATTGAAAAGACCCGGAAGATTCACCTGCAGCAAATGTTTGGTGAATGTCGGATTCACTGCGTTATACTAATGGCTCCTCCCCCCTCCTCAGGGAAACTTCAATAAACCGGAGACGTGCAGAACGAAAATATTTGTTTTGTTTCATTTTCAAAATCGTTTAATTCGTTTTTGGAATTTCATTTCGTTTATTTTAATCGATTCAAATTTTCCAAATTCGGTCGAATTAAACCCAAATCAACTGAATTTGATTTAAAAGTGATTTGAATTTCGTCAGAAATGTTTTTACGTTATTTTGGATTTGTTTAAATTTGTTACAATTGTAATTCGGAAATTCAAAAACATCAGAATTTCCAATTAATGAAAAATTTGTTCGAATTTTAATTGGGAGGGAGGAGTCTGTGCTCCATCCGGGGGGGGGGGCGTATCTAGAGCATTTGGCACAAGGGGGGGAAATATATTTGACACCCCCCCCCCCCAGCCGGGCAGGCGACGCACCGAACACAGACGTGTCATGGGGTGACGTCGCTTGTAGCGCCTCCGCGCATTGCGGCCTGAAACCTGAAATAATCCTCCTCCCTCTGCTCCTCCCCCCGGCGACCAGGCCCCTCCCCCTCCTCCTCTGCAAAAATGGCGCCGACTGACCTGAGGCACCAGACAGAAATACATGTAACTGGCAGTGGGGTCACTAGGATTGGTGTCACCTGGTGCAGGAAAAGTTTTGGTGCGATTTCAGAAAATGCAGAAAAAAAGGACTGCAGCTTTAACTGCGGGGATAATGTAGGAAGACCCCTTTACATTACACAGCCCCCCTACCTCTGGACCCCTTCACATTACACAACCCCCATACTTCTGGACCCCTTCACATTACACAGCCCCCATACTTCTGGACCCCTTCACATTACACAGCCCCCATACTTCTGGACCGCTTCACATTACACAGCCCCCATACTTCTGGACCCCTTTACATTACACAGCCCCCCTACCTCTGGACCCCTTTACATTACACAGCCCCCGTACCTCTGGACCCCTTCACATTACACAACCCCCATACTTCTGGACCCCTTCACATTACACAACCCCCATACTTCTGGACCCCTTTACATTACACAGCCCCCCTACCTCTGGACCCCTTCACATTACACAACCCCCATACTTCTGGACCCCTTCACATTACACAGCCCCCATACTTCTGGACCCCTTTACATTACACAGCCCCCCTACCTCTGGACCCCTTCACATTACACAACCCCCATACTTCTGGACCCCTTCACATTACACAGCCCCCATACTTCTGGACCCTTTTACATTACACAGCCCCCATACTTCTGGACCCTTTTACATTACACAGCCCCCATACTTCTGGACCCCTTTACATTACACAGCCCCTGTACCTCTGGACCCCTTTACATTACACAGCCCCCCTACCTCTGGACCCCTTCACATTACACAACCCCCATACTTCTGGACCCCTTCACATTACACAGCCCCCATACTTCTGGACCCTTTTACATTACACAGCCCCCATACTTCTGGACCCCTTTAATTACACAGCCCCTGTACCTCTGGACCCCTTTACATTACACAGCCCCCCTACCTCTGGACCCCTTCACATTACACAACCCCCATACTTCTGGACCCCTTTACATTACACAGCCCCCATACTTCTGGACCCCTTTACATTACACAGCCCCTGTACCTCTGGACCCCTTTACATTACACAGCCCCCCTACCTCTGGACCCCTTCACATTACAAAGCCCCCATACTTCTGGACCCCTTTACATTACACAGCCCCCATACTTCTGGACCCCTTTACATTACACAGCCCCTGTACCTCTGGACCCCTTTACATTACACAGCCCCTGTACCTCTGGACCCCTTTACATTACACAGCCCCCCTACTTCTGGACCCCTTTACATTACACAGCCCCCATACTTCTGGACCCCTTTACATTACACAGCCCCCGTACCTCTGGACCCCTTTACATGACACAGCCCCCATACCTCTGGACCCCTTTACATTACACAGCCCCCATACCTCTTGACCCCTTTACATTACACAGCCTCCGTACCTCTGGACCCCTTTACATTACACAGCCCCCCTACCTCTGGACCCCTTTACATTACACAGCCCCCATACCTCTGGACCCCTTTACATTACACAGCCCCCGTACCTCTGGACCCCTTTACATTACACAGCCCCCGTACCTCTGGACCCCTTTACATTACACAGCCCCCACACCTCTGGACCCCTTTACATTACACAGCCCCCACACCTCTGAACCCCTTTACATTACACAGCTCCCGTACCTCTGGACCCCTTTACATTACCCGCATGGACCCCTTTACATTACACAGCCCCCTCCATGGACCCCTTTACATTACACAGCCCCCTCCATGGACCCCTTTACATTACACAGCCCCCTCCATGGATCCCTTTACATTACACAGCCCCCCCATGGACCCCTTTACATTACACAGCCCCCGCCATGGACCCCTTTACATTACACAGCCCCCCGTGGGCCCCCTTACATTAAACAGCCCCCCTGTGGGACCTTTAGATTACACAGCCCCCCAATGGACCCCTTTTCATTACACAGCACCCCTATTTGCCCCTTTACAATATACAGCCCCCCTTCCAGTGAACCCTAGTAGGAGAGCAGAGCGGGAGGCAGTGAGTGTAAAGTAAAGCGGGACGGGGAGAATCATCAGCTCTGAATAAACAGCGGGAGCTGCCGGACTTTGCTAGCTAACAGCAGGTGATTGGTTGTTAGGAGGTCCCATCAACCAACCAATCACCTCCTCATTTACATAGAAAGTTACTCCGCACTTCCCGCTGATGATTCTCCCCGTTCCGTTCTGCTTCAACACCCCTGCACTCCCGCTCCTCTCTCCTGTGTCAGTGATCTGCGGAGGCAGTCCCTGGGTGTCACCTTAGGGCTCCCTGGCACCCCCCAATATGTGGCACCCGAGGCGGACCGCCCCACCCCCCCCCGCCCGCCCCCCATGTTGGTACATCACTGGCTCCACCCCAGGATTAGTACTACAGCAAACGCTCCTCTAGAGTGAGAAGAGAAGCAACCACTATCTCCCGTCTGAGCAATGTTTATAAACAATGTTACTTTGTATCTCTCTATCTCCCGTCTGAGCAATGTTTATAAACAATGTTACTTTGTATCTCTCTATCTCCCGTTTCATCAATGTTTATAAACAATGTTACTTTGTATCTCTCTATCTCCCGTCTGAGCAATGTTTATAAACAATGTTACTTTGTATCTCTCTATCTCCCGTCTGAGCAATGTTTATAAACAATGTTACTTTGTATCTCTCTATCTCCCGTCTCATCAATGTTTATAAACAATGTTACTTTGTATCTCTCTATCTCCCGTCTCATCAATGTTTATAAACAATGTTACTTTGTATCTCTCTATCTCCCGTCTGAGCAATGTTTATAAACAATGTTACTTTGTATCTCTCTATCTCCCGTCTGAGCAATGTTTATAAACAATGTTACTTTGTATCTCTCTATCTCCTGTCTGAGCAATGTTTATAAACAATGTTACTTTGTATCTCTCTATCTCCCGTCTGATCAATGTTTATAAACAATGTTACTTTGTATCTCTCTATCTCCCGTCTGATCAATGTTTATAAACAATGTTACTTTGTATCTCTCTATCTCCCGTCTGAGCAATGTTTATAAACAATGTTACTTTGTATCTCTCTATCTCCTGTCTGAGCAATGTTTATAAACAATGTTACTTTGTATCTCTCTATCTCCTGTCTGATCAATGTTTATAAACAATGTTACTTTGTATCTCTCTATCTCCCGTCTGATCAATGTTTATAAACAATGTTACTTTGTATCTCTCTATCTCCTGTCTGAGCAATGTTTATAAACAATGTTACTTTGTATCTCTCTATCTCCTGTCTGTTGTCAGGCATTGCTGACAAGTGGGAGCAGCAGATGGGTAGAAGGACAGGATGTAAACCCCCTCCCCCGCTGTACTTTGATTACATTAGCGTTGTATCTCTCTCAGCTGTGCTATGAGATATATTTTATGTACAGAACTCAATAAGTGATCGCAGCAGTGACTCCACTCTGATCAGTCAGGAGGTTTCAATCAGACACACACGCCTCAAAGCGATCCGCCTCTGCTGTGCCGTCTCTGTGCTCCGCAGTGCTCTGCGTATCCTTTGCCATATATGAAATATTTATTTGTCATACAAAGGATTTTATATACAAAAATATCAGCTCATGAAAGTGCTGTGCAGACCGTTGTCACTCCCTCTCTCTCTATATATATATACAGTGCCTTGCGAAAGTTTTCGGCCCCCTTGAACTTTGCGACCTTTTGCCACATTTCAGGCTTCAAACATAAAGATATAAAACTGTAATTTTTTGTGAAGAATCAACAACAAGTGGGGCACAATCATGAAGTGGAACGAAATTTATTGGATATTTCAAACTTTGTTCAATAAAAAAACTGAAAAATTGGGCGTGCAAAATTATTCAGCCCCTTTACTTTCAGTGCAGCAAACTCTCTCCAGAAGTTCAGTGAGGATCTCTGAATGATCCAATGTTGACCTAAATGACTAATGATGATAAATAGAATCCACCTGTGTGTAATCAAGTCTCCGTATCAATGCACCTGCACTGTGATAGTCTCAGAGGTCCGTTTAAAGCGCAGAGAGCATCATGAAGAACAAGGAACACACCAGGCAGGTCCGAGATACTGTTGTGGAGAAGTTTAAAGCCGGATTTGGATACAAAAAGATTTCCCAAGCTTTAAACATCCCAAGGAGCACTGTGCAAGCGATAATATTGAAATGGAAGGAGTATCAGACCACTGCAAATCTACGAAGACCTGGCCGTCCCTCTAAACTTTCAGCTCATACAAGGAGAAGACTGATCAGAGATGCAGCCAAGAGGCCCATGATCACTCTGGATGAACTGCAGAGATCTACAGCTGAGGTGGGAGACTCTGTCCATAGGACAACAATCAGTCGTATACTGCACAAATCTGCCCTTTATGGAAGAGTGGCAAGAAGAAAGACATTTCTTAAAGATATCCATAAAAAGTGTCCTTTAAAGTTTGCCACAAGCCACCTGGGAGACACCAAACATGTGGAAGAAGGGGCTCTGCTCAGATGAAACCAAAATCAAACTTTTTGGCAACAATGTAAAACGTTATGTTTGGCGTAAAAGCAACACAGCTCATCACCCTGAACACACCATCCCCACTGTGAAACATGGTGGTGGCAGCATCATGGTTTGGGCCTGCTTTTCTTCAGCAGGGACAGGGAAGATGGTTAAAATTGATGGGAAGATGGATGGAGCCAAATACAGGACCATTCTGGAAGAAAACCTGATGGAGTCTGCAAAATACCTGAGACTGGGACGGAGATTTGTCTTCCAACAAGACAATGATCCAAAACATAAAGCAAAATCTACAATGGAATGGTTCACAAATAAACATATCCAGGTGTTAGAATGGCCAAGTCAAAGTCCAGACCTGAATCCAATCGAGAATCTGTGGAAAGAACTGAAAACTGCTGTTCACAAACGCTCTCCATCCAACCTCACTGAGCTCCAGCTGTTTTGCAAGGAGGAATGGGCAAAAATTTCAGTCTCTCAATGTGCAAAACTGATAGAGACATACCCCAAGCGACTTACAGCTGTAATCGCAGCAAAAGGTGGCGCTACAAAGTATTAACTTAAGGGGGCTGAATACTTTTGCACGCCCAATTTTTCAGTTTTTTATTTGTTAAAAAAGTTTGAAATATCCAATAAATTTTGTTCCACTTCATGATTGTGTCCCACTTGTTGATGATTCTTCACAAAAAATTACAGTTTTATATCTTTATGTTTGAAGCCTGAAATGTGGCAAAAGGTCGCAAAGTTCAAGGGGGCCGAATACTTTCGCAAGGCACTGTATATTATTACAGTCTCCCGGACATCTCCCTACAGTCGCTCGGCTGTCTCATGCAGTCAGCGAGGAGGCCGCGTCTCTGGTGTGACTCATGTAAATGTTAATGATGGCGGATCCCGCGCCCCCCCTCCCCCCCTGACAAGGACCGGATTCCCGGCAGGCCTGGAGAATGGTGCAGCTTTCATAAACACGTGTCACGGGCGCTGCGGCCAACATGGGGAGAGGTGATCCAGAGACGGGACCTCTTCACCGCTCCCAGCCGGATTTCTATTTCCGGACACGGAGCGTCAGCTTCGCTTTATACATACAGGATCTGACAAAAGTAAGTACACCCCTCACATTTTTGTAAATATTTTATTCTATCTTTTCATGTGACAACACTGAAGAAATGAGACTTTGCTACAATGTAAAGTAGTGAGTGTACAGCTTGTATAACAGTGTAAATTTACTGTCCCCTCAAAATAACTCAACACACAGCCATTAATGTCTAAACCGCTGGCAACAAAAGTCAGTACACCCCTAAGTGACAATCTGCATTACTTATTCCTGACCTCGGGAAAAATGTGTATTATACACTTATGGACCATAGAAGAGTAGGCCATGGTTTTAAATAACTATACCACCTAAGACCCCTCCCACTGTTACCACAATCTGGCAACTCTCACATCTTGTATGTATGTAAATATACCATCTATATATATATATACTATGACAGACATGTATGTGAATATAATAAGTATAACTAACCTAAGTGACAATGTCCTAATTGGGCCCAATGAGCCATTTTCCCTCCCCGGTGTCATGTGACTCGTTAGTGTTACAAGGTCTCAGGTGTGAATGGGGAGCAGGTGTGGTAAATTTGGTGTTATCGCTCTCACTCTCTCATACTGGTCACTGGAAGTTCAACATGACATCTCATGGCAAAGAACTCTCTGAGGATCTGAAAATAAGAATTGTTGCTCTACATACAGATGGCCTAGGCTATATAAAGATTGCCAAGACCCTGAAACTGAGCTGCAGCACGGTGGCCAAGACCATACAGCGGTGTAACAGGACAGGTTCCACTCAGAACAGGCCTCGCCATGGTCGACCAAAGAAGTTGAGTGCCGTGCTCAGCGTCATATCCAGAGGTTGTCTTTGGGAAATAGACGTATGAGTGCTGCCAGCATTGCTGCAGAGGTTGAAGGGGTGGGGGAGGGGTCAGCCTGTCAGTGCTCAGACCATACGCCACACACTGCATCAAATTGGTCTGCATGGCTGTCATCCCAGAAGGAAGCCTCTTCTAAAGATGATGGACAAGAAAGCCTGCAAACAGTTTGCTGAAGACAAGCAGACTAAGGACATGGATTACTGGAACCATCTCCTGTGCTCTGATGAGACCAAGATAAACTTATTTGGTGTCAGATGGTGTCAGGCGTGTGTGGGGGCAACCAGGTGAGGAGTACAAAGACAAGTGTGTCTTCCTACAGTCAAGCATGGTGGTGGGAGTGTCATGGTCTGGGGCTGCATGAGTGCTGCCGGCACTGGGGAGCTACAGATCATTGAGGGAACCATGAATGCCAACATGTACTGTGACATACTGAAGCAGAGCATGATCCCCTCCCTTCAGAGACTGGGGGGCAGGGCAGTATTCCAACATAACGACCCCAAACACCTCCAAGATGACCACTGCCTGGCTAAAGAAGCTGAGGGTAAAGGTGATGGACTGGCCAAGCGTCTCCAGACCTAAACCCTATTGACCATCTGTGGGGATCCTCAAACAGAAGGTGGAGGAGGGGAAGGTCTCTAACATCCACCAGCTCTGTGATGTCATCATGGGGGAGGGGAAGAGGACTCCAGTGACAACCTGTGAAGCTCTGGTGAACTCCATGCCCAAGAGGGTTAAGGCAGTGCTGGAAAATAATGGCGGCCACACAAAATATTCACACTTTGGGCCCAATTTGGAGATTGTCACTTAGGGGTGTACTGACTTTTGTTACCAGCGGTTTAGACATTAATGGCTGTGTGTTGGGTTATTTTGAGGGGACAGTAAATTTACACTGTTATACAAGCTGTACACTCACTACTTTACATTGTAGCAAAGTCTCATTTCTTCAGTGTTGTCACATGAAAAGATAGAATAAAATGTGAGGGGTGTACTTACTTTTGTCAGATACTGTATATATATATATATATGAGGGTCCTTGTCACTATATACAGTATATATTGTGACCAGAATACACACATTTATAGAAAAGAAGCAGAATAATGACAGAACAGTACGGGAGGTGGGCGGAGTCAGTGCAGAAAGGGTGAGCAGTGTGCGATGGAAGCTGTAAATCTGACCCAGATAGAGGTAACCAGGAGAACTGCGCTACCGGGGTGAGGACACACTGTGGGGGAGGGGGATATACTCTCTAAGGATCTGATCTTATTATATGTATGGACTCTGCACAGTACTACTTCTCCTGTCCTGTATGCCGGGTGTAATTCTCAGTATCTGTTCTTATTCTGTATGTATGGACTCTGCACAGTACTACTTCTCCTGTCTGTAGTCTGGTATTTGTAGTTCCCTCTATTCGGCAGTTGATGGCGGGGGAGGGGGAGGATTTCCTCCATTATCACCATTAAACGCTCTCTGGGCTCATTGTGAAGATTTTACGGAAACCACAATTGTTATAATGTAACAAACTGATCACCTAATGGGCGCTAATTACCATCGCAGGCCCCGCCCCCTCAGCCGATTCCTCCTGAGACACCTCGCAATCTGAGAATTAAAGTCTGACAGGAACTGAATATTTTTCTTGGGAATAGGGTGGGGGGGGGGGGGGGGGAGTGAAAACTTCTGTTTTTGTTCAGATGTCCTCTTTTTATCCCGGTGACACCAGGACAGGAAATGTGGGGACGGGGTCACCGGCATTCCGGGGAGATGTTTTGGTGTTCCTTGAATTCAGACATTGAAGTGAATGCTGAAATTCGGAGGTGAATTGCACCGCAGTGCAGTAAGAGGGGGAAAGCGTGGCGATGAGTCTCCGGCTGTCAGGTTATTGATCGTCTTCCCCATGGAGATGAATGGAGTTCAGTCCGTGATGTACCTGGATGGGGGTGGGGCAGGAAAGATTTAGTTCCTGCGTAGGACAGCAAGTGAAGAATGATGGGAAGCCCCAACACAAGTCATCTGTCTCCTGGATGGAGCACTCACCTGTCTCCTGGAATATAGCACTCACCTGAATCCTGGATGGAGCACTCACCTGACTCCTGGATGGAGCACTCACCTGTCTCCTGGAATATAGCACTCACCTGACTCCTGGATGGAGCACTCACCTGACTCCTGGATGGAGCACTCACCTGTCTCCTGGAATATAGCACTCACCTGACTCCTGGATGGAGCACTCACCTGTCTCCTGGATGGAGCACTCACCTGTCTCCTGGAATATAGCACTCACCTGACGTCTGGATGGAGCACTCACCTGACTCCTGGATGGAGCACTCACCTGTCTCCTGGAATATAGCACTCACCTGACTCCTGGATGGAGCACTCACCTGACTCCTGGATGGATCACTCACCTGTCTCCTGGATGGAGCACTCACCTGTCTCCTGGATGGAGCACTAACCCGACTCCTGGATGGAGCACTCACCTGTCTCCTGGATGGAGCACTCACCTGACTCCTGGATGGAGCACTCACCTGTCTCCTGGAATATAGCACTCACCTGACTCCTGGATGGAGCACTCACCTGACTCCTGGATGGAGCACTCACCTGTCTCCTGGAATATAGCACTCACCTGACTCCTGGATGGAGCACTCACCTGTCTCCTGGATGGAGCACTCACCTGTCTCCTGGAATATAGCACTCACCTGACTCCTGGATGCAGCACTCACCTGACTCCTGGATGCAGCACTCACCTGTCTCCTGGAATATAGCACTCACCTGACTCCTGGATGGAGCACTCACCTGTCTCCTGGATGGAGCACTCACCTGTCTCCTGGAATATAGCACTCACCTGACTCCTGGATGGAGCACTCACCTGACTCCTGGAATATAGCACTCACCTGACTCCTGGATGCAGCACTCACCTGACTCCTGGATGCAGCACTCACCTGTCTCCTGGAATATAGCACTCACCTGACTCCTGGATGGAGCACTCACCTGTCTCCTGGATGGAGCACTCACCTGTCTCCTGGAATATAGCACTCACCTGACTCCTGGATGGAGCACTCACCTGACTCCTGGATGGAGCACTCACCTGTCTCCTGGATGGAGCACTCACCTGTCTCCTGGATGGTGCACTCCCCTGTCTCCTGGATGGAGCACACACCTGTCTCCTGGATGGAGCACACACCTGTCTCCTGGATGGAGCACACACCTGTCTCCTGGATGGTGCACACACCTGACTCCTGGATGGAGCACACACCTGTCTCCTGGATGGAGCACTCACCTGTCTCCTGGATGGAGCACACACCTGTCTCCTGGATGGAGCACTCACCTGTCTCCTGGATGGAGCACACACCTGTCTCCTGGATGGTGCACTCCCCTGACTCCTGGATGGAGTGCTCCCCTGTCTCCTGGATGGAGCACTCACCTGTCTCCTGGATGGAGCACACACCTGTCTCCTGGATGGTGCACTCCCCTGACTCCTGGATGGAGCGCTCCCCTGTCTCCTGGATGGAGCACTCACCTGTCTCCTGGATGGAGCACACACCTGACTCCTGGATGGAGCACTCACCTGTCTCCTGGATGGAGCACACACCTGACTCCTGGATGGAGCGCTCCCCTGTCTCCTGGATGGAGCACTCACCTGTCTCCTGGATGGATCACTCACCTGTCTCCTGGATGGAGCACTCACCTGTCTCCTGGATGGAGCACACACCTGACTCCTGGATGGAGCACACACCTGACTCCTGGATGGAGCACTCACCTGTCTCCTGGATGGAGCACACACCTGTCTCCTGGATGGAGCACACACCTGTCTCCTGGATGGAGCACACACCTGACTCCGGGATAGAGCACACACCTGTCTCCTGGATGGAGCACTCACCTGTCTCCTGGAATATAGCACTCACCTGACTCCTGGATGGAGCACTCACCTGACTCCTGGATGGAGCACTCACCTGTCTCCTGGAATATAGCACTCACCTGACTCCTGGATGGAGCACTCACCTGTCTCCTGGATGGAGCACTCACCTGTCTCCTGGAATATAGCACTCACCTGACTCCTGGATGCAGCACTCACCTGACTCCTGGATGCAGCACTCACCTGTCTCCTGGAATATAGCACTCACCTGACTCCTGGATGGAGCACTCACCTGTCTCCTGGATGGAGCACTCACCTGTCTCCTGGAATATAGCACTCACCTGACTCCTGGATGGAGCACTCACCTGACTCCTGGATGGAGCACTCACCTGTCTCCTGGATGGAGCACTCACCTGTCTCCTGGATGGTGCACTCCCCTGTCTCCTGGATGGAGCACACACCTGTCTCCTGGATGGAGCACACACCTGTCTCCTGGATGGAGCACACACCTGTCTCCTGGATGGAGCACACACCTGTCTCCTGGATGGTGCACACACCTGACTCCTGGATGGAGCACACACCTGTCTCCTGGATGGAGCACTCACCTGTCTCCTGGATGGAGCACACACCTGTCTCCTGGATGGAGCACTCACCTGTCTCCTGGATGGAGCACACACCTGTCTCCTGGATGGTGCACTCCCCTGACTCCTGGATGGAGCGCTCCCCTGTCTCCTGGATGGAGCACTCACCTGTCTCCTGGATGGAGCACACACCTGTCTCCTGGATGGTGCACTCCCCTGACTCCTGGATGGAGCGCTCCCCTGTCTCCTGGATGGAGCACTCACCTGTCTCCTGGATGGAGCACACACCTGACTCCTGGATGGAGCACTCACCTGTCTCCTGGATGGAGCACACACCTGACTCCTGGATGGAGCGCTCCCCTGTCTCCTGGATGGAGCACTCACCTGTCTCCTGGATGGAGCACTCACCTGTCTCCTGGATGGAGCACTCACCTGTCTCCTGGATGGAGCACACACCTGACTCCTGGATGGAGCACACACCTGACTCCTGGATGGAGCACTCACCTGTCTCCTGGATGGAGCACACACCTGTCTCCTGGATGGAGCACACACCTGTCTCCTGGATGGAGCACACACCTGACTCCGGGATAGAGCACACACCTGTCTCCTGGATGGAGCACACACCTGACTCCTGGATGGAGCCCCCTAATGATGAGGTCCCATCAGTCGGGCATTAATGAGGTCACAGTGATCCACTGACGATGAGATCCCAGCAGTATGTCATTGATGAGGTCATACTGATTCCTGATTCCCTGATGATGAGGTTACTTTGGGCTGTCATTAATGAGGTCAAAGCAAACCCCAATAATGAGGTCCCACAGGTCTGCCATTGATGAGATCATAGCGATCCCCCTTTATGAGGTCATAGAGTTTAAATTGATTCACCAATTCAACCAGCGCGCTCTGTCATGAATGAGGTCATAGTGATCCCCAGATGATGAAGTCACTTCGGTCTGGCATTGATGAGGTCATATTGATCCCTGTCTCAGAAGTTTGTTATTAAAGAGGTCATAAAGATTCCTCAATTATGAGGTCCCAGCAGTCTGGCATTTATGAGGTCATAGCAATCCCCCAATGATGAGGTCTCAGTGGTCTGACTTTAATAAGGTCATAGCAATCCCCCAATTAGCGAGGTCCCAGAGGTCTGACATTGATGAGGTCATAGAGATCCCCCAGTGATGAGGTCCCAGCAGTCTGTGATTGGTGAGGTCTTATCTGTTCCCAGTAGATGAGGTCAACTTAGTCTGTTATTAATGAGGTCATAGCAATCCCCCAATGCTAAGGTCCCAAAGGTCTTGCATTGATGAGGTCATAGCGATCTCCCTAATGAGGTCCCAGGGCTCTGACATTAATGAGGTCATTCTGATCTCCCAATGATGAGGTCACTTCAGTTTGTCATTGATGGGGTCATAGTGATCCTTCGATAGTGAGGCCACTTTAGTCTGGTATTGATGAGGTCATAGTGATCACCCAATCATGGGATCACATTGGTCTGGCATTAATGAGGTCATATCAGTCTGGCATTGGTGGGGTCATAGTAATCCCCTGATGATGTCGCATCGGTCTGGCATTGACAAGGTAGTAACAATCCTCCAGTAATGTCTCACATTGGTCTGGTATTGATGAGGTCATAATGATACCTTGATGATGAGATCACATCGGTCTGGCATTGGTAAGGTCATAGCAATCCCCTATGATGTCACATCTGTTTGGTATTGATAAGGTCACAGCAATCCCAGGATAATGAGATCACAGTGATCAATCATTGATAAGGTCATGTTGACCCACAGACATTGAGGTCCTAGCATTCCAGTATTGATCAGTTTATAGCGATGCTTTCGATGATGAAGTCACAGCCTGGCATTGGTGAGGTCCTAGCAAACCATGAATAATGAGGTCACAGCGATCCCCCATTGGTGAGGTCACAGCGATCCCCCATTGGCGAGGTCACAGTGATCCCCTATTGATGAGGTCACAGTGATCCCCCATTGGTAAGGTCCTAGCGATCCCTGAATAATGAGGTCACAGCGATCCCCCATTTGTGAGATCCTAGCGATCCCTGAATAACGAGGTCCTAGCGATCCCCCATTGGTGAGGTCACAGTCTGGCATTGGTGAGGTCCTAGCGATCCCTGAATAATGAGGTCACAGCGATCCCCCATTGGTGAGGTCACAGTGATCCCCCATTGGTGAGGTCACAGTGATCCCACATTGGTGAGATCCTGGCATTTCGGCATTGATAAGTTTATAATTTTTCCGCTGTCATGAGGTCACTTTGGCCTGGCATTGATGAGGTCATAGTGACCCCCAGTAATGAGGTCACATTGGTTTACCATTGATAAGGTCGTAGCGATCGCCCGATCTTGAGATCCTACAGGTCTGGCATTGATGATGTCATAGCAATCCCCCCAATGTTGAGGTTCTATTAATGTGGAATTGATGAGTTTATAGCGATCGCTCGATGATGAGGTCACGTCGGTCTGGCATTGATGATGTGTTGATGGATCCATCTCTGGTTGATGAGCCCCACCACATCCTTCCTGTATGGATGGAGCACTTAGCGTCCATTAATCCGTCTCTTCCGGAGCGCTCACTTATATCTCATTATGTATTCGGAGAAATGATTTTCCCAACACGCTGAGTGGTGAAGGCGGAGGGCGAGGAATGCGCTATTCTCTAATGGTGACTTCTACCTTCCATGAGAGTGCAGAGACGGCACCCCCTCCCCCATGTTCTGTACAGACGGACAGACAGACATTGAGTGCCCGGAGGGAGGACACATAGGGGGCCTTCCTATTGGTCATACAATCTTCTGACATATCAGTATCTGTTCCACAGCAGCTTACACTCTAATGCCCCCTCCCCCACAGTCACATCAGTCTCTGTACCACAGGAGCTTACACTCTAATGTCCCCTCCCCCGCAGTCACATCAGTATCTGTTCCACAGCAGCTTACACTCTAATGCCCCCTCCCCCACAGTCACATCAGTCTCTGTACCACAGGAGCTTACACTCTAATGTCCCCTCCCCCCACAGTCACATCAGTCTTGGTACCCCAGGAGCTTACACTCTAATGTCCCCTCCCCCACACTCACATCAGTCTGTGTGCCAGAGGAGCTTACACTCTAATGTCCCCTCCCCGCAGTCACATCAGTCTGTGTGCCATAGGAGCTTACACTCTAATGTCCCCTCCCCCACAGTCACATCAGTCTCTGTACCAGAGGAGCTTACACTCTAATGTCCCCTCCCCCACAGTCACATCAGTCTCTGTACCAGAGGAGCTTACACTCTAAAGTCCCCTCCCCCCACAGTCACATCAGTCTGTGTGCCATAGGAGCTTACACTCTAATGTCCAATCCCCCGCAGTCACATCAGTCTGTGTGCCATAGGAGCTTACACTCTAATGTCCCCTCCCCCGCAGTCACATCAGTCTGTGTGCCAGAGGAGCTTACACTCTAATGCCCCCTCCCCCCACAGTCACATCAGTCTCTGTACCACAGGAGCTTACACTCTAATTTCCCCTCCCCCACAGTCACATCAGTCTCTGTACCAGAGGAGCTTACACTCTAATGTCCCCTCCCCCCACAGTCACATCAGTCTCTGTACCACAGGAGCTTACACTCTAATGTCCCCTCCCCCACAGTCACATCAGTCTCTGTACCAGATGAGCTTACATTCTAATGTCCCCTCCCCCATGGTCACATCAGTCTGTGCGCCAGAGGAGCTTACACTCTAATGTCCCCTCCCCCACAGTCACATCAGTCTCTGTACCAGAGGAGCTTACACTCTAATGTCCCCTCCCCCACAGTCACATGGGTCTCTTCTGGCCCTGATGAAGGGGCGACCTTTTGACCCTGACCCGCGTTGGCTGTAATTGATCCTCGATTGGAATAATTCTATATCTGATGGGGCGATCGATGGATATCGGACGCATTTTATTCAGGAAGTCGCTGAGTTCTTTTCAGAGCCCCAAAATACGGAGAATTTCTGGGCCCCGCCCCCTTCCTATGTGGGTGTGATGTCACAATGTATCAGATTGTATTTCTATCTCTCTGGTTGGACGTCCCGGGATTGTATCGGCTTTAGCGGCAGCCGCCTGGCATTGAGCGGAGCTCCCCCTCATATTGATTATATTGGGGGGCAATGCTATCCCCCCCCCCTTCCCCTCCCCCATCCTGGGAGGACAGCCTCACATTTATCGTTCTCCAGCGCCCCGCCGTCGTTTGATTTTATTATTTTGGGAATATCCCGGGAGATTTTCTCCGGGGCGATCTCTGACTGGGGAACCACAATTAGAGTGTGAGCTCAGCTGGTCGGGGAGACGGTGGCTGAACCGCGACTCTCCCTGCGGAGTTGCACGCGGCACGGCGCAGAGTCGTATCTGCTGACAGCGCAGAGGCCGCCGCCTCCCCCCCTCCCCCCACTTCCTTCAATTATGGCGTCTGTTGTTCTGATCCCACCGGGGAGTCGGCTCCTCTTATACCGCGTCTGAGGATTGCCGAAAATAAACCCCAAAATACCCGCAAATACTCCGCTGCACACCCAAAATGCCCGCAATTACTCCGCCGCGCACCCAAAATACCCGCAAATACTCCGCCGCGCACCCAAAATACCCGCAATTACTCCGCCGCGCACCCAAAATACCCGCAATTACTCCGCTGCGCACCCAAAATACCCGCAATTACTCCGCCGCACACCCAAAATACCCGCAAATACCCCGCCGCGCACCCAAAATACCCACAAATACTCCGCCGCGCACCCAAAATACCCGCAATTACTCAGCCACGCACCCAAAATACCCGCAATTACTCCGCCGCACACCCAAAATACCCGCAAATACCCCGCCGCGCACCCAAAATACCCACAAATACTCCGCCGCGCACCCAAAATACCCGCAATTACTCCGCCGCGCACCCAAAATACCGCAAATACTCCGCCGCGCACCCAAAATACCCGCAATTACTCCGCCACGCACCCAAAATACCCACAAATACTCCGCCACGCACCCAAAATACCCACAAATACTCCGCCACGCACCCAAAATACCCGCAAATACTCCGCCGCGCACCCAAAATACCCGCAATTACTCCGCCGCGCACCCAAAATACCCGCAATTACTCCGCCCCGCACCCAAAATACCCGCAATTACTCCGCTGCGCACCCAAAATACCCACAAATACTTCGCCGCGCACCCAAAATACCCGCAAATACTCCGCTGCACACCCAAAATGCCCGCAATTACTCCGCCGCGCACCCAAAACACCCGCAATTACTCCGACGCGCACCCAAAATACCCACAAATACTCCGCTGCACACCCAAAATGCCCGCAATTACTCCGCCGCGCACCCAAAACACCCGCAATTACTCCGACGCGCACCCAAAATACCCGCAAATACTCCGCCACCCACCCAAAATACCCGCAAATACTCCGCTGCACACCCAAAATGCCCGCAATTACTCCGCCACACACCCAAAATACCCGCAAATACTCCGCCGCGCACCCAAAATACCCGCAAATACTCCGCCGCGCACCCAAAATACCGCAAATACTCCGCCGCACAAAAATAAAGAAGCGCTCATTAAATTCTGCCATTTCCCGGCCAGAAAATGTTCATAAATATTTGGCTGGTTGCTATGGAGATTATCAGAAAACGCAGCGATAATTAGGAGGAAGGAGGCGAGCGCGAGGTTAGAAGCCAGGAGGACGTTACACACGGCCGCCGCTCTCTGTGTCACCCCCATCGGCCAATCAGACGCTCTCGCTTTCATCCTTAAAGCTGAATTATAGAAGACACAAATCCATCATAGAATACAAACAGCGCGATACCTGAATGTGGCCTGATATCAGCCTATTACAGTCCCTGTACAGCAGAGCTCAGACTGGGGGAGGGAGAAGCAGCACACAGAGCCAATCAGTTTAAGAAGCATGCTGATAGGAGGAGAGAGCAGAGTGACAGAGATATTATTTCACTGTTGTTTTGCTTCTCCTCTCTCTGACCAATACTAGGCTGGGGGAGGATCCAGGGTGACCTGGGCTCAGAGGAAATGGGTTGACTGAGGACATCTAATAGCAAAACAAAGTACTGGAATCTCTTGAATTGAAGGTGAATAATGCAGCAAAAGATGATCTTTTATTGGGATATTCCAGTCCAGTCCAGAGCATGCTGGGACCTGTAGTTCTCTTACTAAACATGCAGAGCATGCTGGGACTTGTAGTTCTCTCACTAAACACGCAGAGCATGCTGGGACCTGTAGTTCTCTCACTAAACACGCAGAGCATGCTGGGACTTGTAGTTCTCTTACTAAACATGCAGAGTATGCTGGGACCTGTAGTTCTCTCACTAAACACGCAGAGCATGCTGGGACTTGTAGTTCTCTCACTAAACACGCAGAGCATGCTGGGACTTGTAGTTCTCTCACTAAACACGCAGAACATGCTGGGACTTGTAGTTCTCTCACTAAACATGCAGAGTATGCTGGGACCTGTAGTTCTCTTACTAAACATGCAGAGCATGCTGGGACCTGTAGTTCTCTCTTTAAACATGCAGAGCATGCTGGGACTTGTAGTTCTCTTGCTAAACACGCAGAGCATGCTGGGACTTGTAGTTCTCTTACTAAACATGCAGAGTATGCTGGGACTTGTAGTTCTCTTGCTAAACACGCAGAGCATGCTGGGACTTGTAGTTCTCGCACTAAACACGCAGAGCATGCTGGGACTTGTAGTTCTCTCAGTAAATATGCAGAGTATGCTGGGACTTGTAGTTCTCTTACTAAACATGCAGAGCATGCTGGGACCTGTGGTTCTCTTACTAAACACGCAGAGCATGCTGATGCTGGGACTTGTAGTTCTCCTTCTAAACATGCAGAGCATGCTGGGACTTGTAGTTCTCTCACTAAACATGCAGAGCATGCTGGGACATGTATTTCTCTCACTAGGTAAATGATGAATGTGGATGAGTGATAGTGGCACTTCTGGGGCTTGTAGTTCTTTCACTACTCACCATGCAGAGCTTGCTGGAAATTGTAGTTCCATGATGTAAAAAGTCCTTGTATTCAGCATATTGGGTGATGTTGGGAGGTGTAGTGCCACAGTCCTTTTTTGTACAATAATGTATATTCCTGTATAGGTGATGCTGGGAGTTGTAGTCCCTCTGCGTGTATTATATAATAATGTATATACCTTTGTAGATGATGATGGGAGTTGTAGTCCCTCAGCCCTTTATTATACAACAATGTATATTCCTGTATAGGTGATGCTGTGAGTTGTAGTTCCTCAGCCCTTTATTATACAATAAGGTATATTCCTGTATAGATGATGATGGGAGTTGTATTCCCTCCCATTCCAGGCTCAGGGTGACAGGCGGTTGTATGTGGGAGGAGGATGGGGGAGATAATCCCTTGTATCGGATCTCAGCTTCTAATGCCGTTCTGCTTGATTGGTTTATCTGATAATCTGCGCCGCGCTTTCCCTTTTCCTGGCTGAATCCCGACACGTGTACGCCTCTTATCCTATATATATATATATATATATATATATATATAATATATACATGTCATACACGTGTATGCCTCTCATAGTATACAACACCTCACAAAAGTAAGTACACCCCTCAGATATTTTATTCTAGCTTTTCATGTGACAACACTGAAGAAATGAGACTTTGCTACAATGTAAAGTAGTGAGTGTACAGCTTGTATAACAGTGTAAATTTACTGTCCCCTCAAAATAACTCAACACACAGCCATTAATGTCTAAACCGCTGGCAACAAAAGTCAGTACACCCCTAAGTGACAATCTCCAAATTGGGCCCAAAGTGTGAATATTTTGTGTGGCCACCATTATTTTCCAGCACTGCCTTAACCCTCTTGGGCATGGAATTCACCAGAGCTTCACAGGTTGTCACTGGAGTCCTCTTCCCCTCCTCCATGATGACATCACAGAGCTGGTGGATGTTAGAGACCTTCCCCTCCTCCACCTTCTGTTTGAGGATCCCCACAGATGCTCAATAGGGTTTAGGTCTGGAGACGCTTGGCCAGTCCATCACCTTTACCCTCAGCTTCTTTAGCAAGGCAGTGGCCGTCTTGGAGGTGTTTGGGGTCGTTATGTTGGAATATTGCCCTGCCCCCCAGTCTCTGAAGGGAGGGGATCATGCTCTGCTTCAGTATGTCACAGTACATGTTGGCATTCATGGTTCCCTCAATGATCTGTAGCTCCCCAGTGCCGGCAGCACTCATGCAGCCCCAGACCATGACACTCCCACCACCATGCCTGACTGTAGGAAGACACACTTGTCTTTGTACTCCTCACCTGGTTGCCCCCACACACGCCTGACACCATCTGACACCAAATAAGTTTATCTTGGTCTCATCAGAGCACAGGAGATGGTTCCGGTAATCCAAGCTGTTGAAGCTGTTATAGCTGCAAAGGGTGGAGCCAACTCAGGGGCGTAACTACAGGGGTTGCAGGGGTTGCAATCGCTACTGGCCCCATGCTCCAGGGGGCCCGGTAGCAAACCAGTGGGTGAACTTCCAGGATTGCAAAGGTCACACTTGCGACCGGACGCTGGCATTGCACCACTGTGGGGAGGCCCCAAGATTGCAGGAAGGGGGCCCACTGCAGAACTTGTGAAAGAATCCTGCTGCGGGACCATAATAAAAGGCCATGCAACGAGTGTAAAGAGCCCCAGGATTAGTGGGAAGAGCCCTGGGCTTGAAGGTAAGGGCCCCGGCCAGGGGTCTGGGGGGCCCTTCATGGTTTCTTGCATCAGGGCCCTGAAGGTTCTAGTTACGCCTCTGAGCCAACTCAATATTGAACCCTACGGACTAAGACTGGAATGCCATTAAAGTTCATGTGTGTGTGAAGGCCGGCGTCCCAATACTTTTGGTAATTTAGTGTATATAGAGAGGCGTCCCAATACTTTTGGTAATATAGAGTATATAGAGAGGCGTCCCAATACTTTTGGTAATATAGTGTATATAGAGAGGTGTCCCAATACTTTTGGTAATATAGTGTATATAGAGAGGTGTCCCAATACTTTTGGTAATTTAGTGTATATAGAGAGGCGTCCCAATACTTTTGGTAATATAGAGTATATAGAGAGGCGTCCCAATACTTTTGGTAATATAGAGTATATAGAGAGGCGTCCCAATACTTTTGGTCATATAGTGTATATAGAGAGGTGTCCCAATACTTTTGGTAATTTAGTGTATATAGAGGCGTCCCAATACTTTTGGTAATTTAGTGTATATAGAGAGGCGTCCCAATACTTTTGGTAATATAGAGTATATAGAGAGGTGTCCCAATACTTTTGGTAATGTAGTGTATATAGAGGCGTCCCAATACTTTTGGTAATATAGTGTATATAGAGAGGCGTCCCAATACTTTTGGTAATATAGAGTATATAGAGAGGTGTCCCAATACTTTTGGTAATATAGTGTATATAGAGAGGGGTCCCAATACTTTTGGTAATATAGTGTATATAGAGAGGGGTCCCAATACTTTTGGTAATATGGTGTATATAGAGAGGCGTCCCAATACTTTTGGTAATATAGAGTATATAGAGAGGTGTCCCAATACTTTTGGTAATGTAGTGTATATAGAGAGGCGTCCCAATACTTTTGGTAATATAGAGTATATAGAGAGGTGTCCCAATACTTTTGGTAATATAGTGTATATAGAGAGGCGTCCCAATACTTTTGGTAATATAGTGTATATAGAGAGGGGTCCCAATACTTTTGGTAATATAGTGTATATAGAGAGGCGTCCCAATACTTTTGGTAATATAGAGTATATAGAGAGGTGTCCCAATACTTTTGGTAATATAGTGTATATAGAGAGGCGTCCCAATACTTTTGGTAATATAGTGTATATAGAGAGGGGTCCCAATACTTTTGGTAATATAGTGTATATAGAGAGGCGTCCCAATACTTTTGGTAATATAGAGTATATAGAGAGGTGTCCCAATACTTTTGGTAATGTAGTGTATGTCTTCAGTGGTGAGGTCATGGAGAGTCCATGGAGATGCGGTGACACCGGCACACTTTGTGATGATGGGAAGGTGTCCCCGGAACCAGCATGTAATGTAGGATATCGGTTTTAGGTGGAGTTTTGTGTCTTTGTGGGTGAATGAAATTTGGGGGAAACCTTTCCGTCTGTCTCTGAACTTTTCCTCTTTTCCCTCCCAGGCCGGAAGTTCATCATCGCCAACGCCCGCGTGGAGAACTGTGCCGTGATTTACTGTAACGATGGCTTCTGCTCCATGTGTGGCTACACCAGGGCGGAGGTCATGCAGCGGCCCTGCACCTGCGACTTCCTGTACGGCCCGCGCACCACCTCCAGCGCCGTCTCCCAGATCGCTCAGGCCCTGGTGGGATCCGAGGAGCGTAAGGTGGAGATCTCCTTCTACCGCAAAGACGGTGAGTGTGCCGAGTTACTGTGCCTGTATCCTATTGTGTCTCCAGAATCGGGGGGTTCGCTGGGAAGTGTGAGGGGCCCCACATTGTAGGGGGTCAGACTGGGATGGAGGGGACTGAGCAGATCAATGATGTTACATTGTTGCTTTTTTTTACCATTAGGCAGAATAGGCTGGTGCCTAGGGCCACAGAGACACTGAGGCAATTGGGGAGATCCATTTGGATATGTGAGGGGCCCCATGTTGTACGGGGACAAGGATGATTTAGCCATGTTCTGGAGGAGTAGGGCAGGAGGGACCGGCATGTCCACAATGGCCATCAGACTGGAGAGTGGAGAACATGGAAGCCCAGGTCCTGGGGATGGCACAATGTACTGGTCCAGACTGGCCTACATGTTGGGATGTACCATGGACCCAATGACCTTGCAGGCCACTTTACTAAAGAGTCAGTGATATCAGGTCAGGGGGACATGTAGACGGCCCACATTGGTGGGGTCACCACAATGGCAAGGTCTCAGGTCTGTGATTGCCCATTAAAGTGTCTGCTGTCATGAGGATCATCGTCTGCTCACCCAAGGGGCCGAATTACATTGGAAGCCTTCCTACACCTCTATTATTGAGGAAAGATGGACAGAAATGAAAAAGACTCCACATGTTGAGGGCTGTGACCCCCACCCCCCTCTGGGATATATGGGAGGTATGGACTGTTCTAGAGGGTTTCAAGTGTGTTGGGTTTATCAATGACATCTACCCATTGCACACAATGCAGCTCCATCCTCCATCTAGAAGGTGTTGCATGTTTTTATCCCGATCCCATTATTATTATTGGAATTATCACTGCCCGGAGGTATCTGGGGAGGTATTTTGGGAGGTATCCTGGGGCTTATCTGAGAAGGATATCTGAGGAGGTATCCGGGGAGGTATCTAAAGACATATCTGAGGAGGTAACCAGAGAGGTATCCAGGGAGGTATCTGCTGTAGCAAATTGGATCATACTTTGCTGGGTTTTTTTTGCCTTCTTCTGGATCAACTGCGGGTATAGGATTGTGTATATGGGATTGTATGGTTGGGGTGGGTATAGGATTGTGTATATGGGATTGTATGGTTGGGGAGGGTATAGGATTGTGTATATGGGATTGTATGGTTGGGGTGGGTATAGGATTGTGTATATGGGGTTGTATGGTTGGGGAGGGTATAGGATTGTGTATATGGGATTGTATGGTTGGGGAGGGTAGAGAATTGTGTATATGGGATTGTATGGTTGGGGTGGGTATAGGATTGTGTATATGGGATTGTATGGTTGGGGTGGGTATAGGATTGTGTATATGGGATTGTATGGTTGGGGTGGGTATAGGATTGTGTATATGGGATTGTATGGTTGGGGTGGGTATAGGATTGTGTATATGGGATTGTATGGTTGGGGAGGGTATAGGATTGTGTATATGGGATTGTATGGTTGGGGAGGGTATAGGATTGTGTATATGGGATTGTATGGTTGGGGAGGGTATAGGATGGTGTATATGGGATTGTATGGTTGGGGAGGGTATAGGATTGTGTATATGGGATTGTATGGTTGGGGCGGGTATAGGATTGTGTATATGGGATTGTATGGTTGGGGAGGGTATAGGATTGTGTATATGGGATTGTATGGTTGGGGAGGGTATAGGATTGTGTATATGGGATTGTATGGTTGGGGTGGTTATAGGATTGTGTATATGGGATTGTATGGTTGGGGTGGGTATAGGATTGTGTATATGGGATTGTATGGTTGGGGAGGGTATAGGATTGTGTATATGGGATTGTATGGTTGGGGAGGGTATAGGATTGTGTATAGGGGATTGTATGGTTGGGGAGGGTATAGGATTGTGTATATGGGATTGTATGGTTGGGGTGGGTATAGGATTGTGTATATGGGATTGTATGGTTGGGGAGGGTATAGGATTGTGTATATGGGATTGTATGGTTGGGGAGGGTATAGGATTGTGTATAGGGGATTGTATGGTTGGGGAGGGTATAGGATTGTGTATATGGGATTGTATGGTTGGGGCGGGTATAGGATTGTGTATATGGGATTGTATGGTTGGGGAGGGTATAGGATTGTGTATATGGGATTGTATGGTTGGGGAGGGTATAGGATTGTGTATATGGGATTGTATGGTTGGGGAGGGTATAGGATTGTGTATATGGGATTGTATGGTTGGGGTGGTTATAGGATTGTGTATATGGGATTGTATGGTTGGGGTGGGTATAGGATTGTGTATATGGGATTGTATGGTTGGGGAGGGTATAGGATTGTGTATAGGGGATTGTATGGTTGGGGAGGGTATAGGATTGTGTATATGGGATTGTATGGTTGGGGAGGGTATAGGATTGTGTATATGGGATTGTATGGTTGGGGAGGGTATAGGATTGTGTATAGGGGATTGTATGGTTGGGGAGGGTATAGGATTGTGTATATGGGATTGTATGGTTGGGGCGGGTATAGGATTGTGTATATGGGATTGTATGGTTGGGGCGGGTATAGGATTGTGTATATGGGATTGTATGGTTGGGGAGGGTATAGGATTGTGTATAGGGGATTGTATGGTTGGGGAGGGTATAGGATTGTGTATAGGGGATTGTATGGTTGGGGAGGGTATAGGATTGTGTATATGGGATTGTATGGTTGGGGAGGGTATAGGATTGTGTATATGGGATTGTATGGTTGGGGCGGGTATAGGATTGTGTATATGGGATTGTATGGTTGGGACGGGTATAGGATTGTATATATGGGATTGTATGGTTGGGGCGGGTATAGGATTGTGTATATGGGATTGTATGGTTGGGGAGGGTATAGGATTGTGTATATGGGATTGTATGGTTGGGGAGGGTATAGGATTGTGTATATGGGATTGTATGGTTGGGGCGGGTATAGGATTGTGTATATGGGATTGTATGGTTGGGGAGGGTATAGGATTGTGTATATGGGATTGTATGGTTGGGGTAGGTATAGGATTGTGTATATGGGATTGTATGGTTGGGGCGGGTATAGGATTGTGTATATGGGATTGTATGGTTGGGGTGGGTATAGGATTGTGTATATGGGATTGTATGGTTAGGGCGGGTATAGGATTGTGTATATGGGATTGTATGGTTGGGGAGGGTATAGGATTGTGTATAGGGGATTGTATGGTTGGGGTGGGTAAAGGATTGTGTATATGGGATTGTATGGTTGGGGAGGGTATAGGATTGTGTATATGGGATTGTATGGTTGGGGCGGGTATAGGATTGTGTATATGGGATTGTATGGTTGGGGCGGGTATAGGATTGTGTATATGGGATTGTATGGTTGGGGAGGGTATAGGATTGTGTATAGGGGATTGTATGGTTGGGGCGGGTATAGGATTGTGTATATGGGATTGTATGTTTGGGAGGGTATAGGATTGTGTATATGGGATTGTATGGTTGGGGAGGGTATAGGATTGTGTATATGGGATTGTATGGTTGGGGTGGGTATAGGATTATGTATATGGGATTGTATGGTTGGGGAGGGTATAGGATTGTGTATATGGGATTGTATGGTTGGGGAGGGTATAGGATTGTGTATATGGGAGTGTATGGTTGGGGTGGGTATAGGATTGTGTATATGGGATTGTATGGTTGGGGAGGGTATAGGATTGTGTATAGGGGATTGTATGGTTGGGGAGGGTATAGGATTGTGTATATGGGATTGTATGGTTGGGGTGGGTATAGGATTGTGTATAGGGGATTGTATGGTTGGGGAGGGTATATGATTGTGTATAGGGGATTGTATGGTTGGGGAGGGTATATGATTGTGTATAGGGGATTGTATGGTTGGGGAGGGTATAGGATTGTGTATAGGGGATTGTATGGTTGGGGAGGGTATAGGATTGTGTATAGGGGATTGTATGGTTGGGGAGGGTATAGGATTGTGTATATGGGAGTGCATGGTTGGGGAGGGTATAGGATTGTGTATATGGGATTGTATGGTTGGGGAGGGTATAGGATTGTGTATATGGGAGTGCATGGTTGGGGAGGGTATAGGATTGTGTATACGGGATTGTATGGTTGGGGCGGGTATAGGATTGTGTATATGGGATTGTATGGTTGGGGCGGGTATAGGATTGTGTATATGGGATTGTATGGTTGGGGTGGGTATAGGATTGTGTATATGGGATTGTATGGTTGGGGTGGGTATAGGATGGTGTATATGGGATTGTATGGTTGGGGAGGGTATAGGATTGTGTATATGGGATTGTATGGTTGGGGAGGGTATAGGATTATGTATATGGGATTGTATGGTTGGGGAGGGTATAGGATTGTGTATATGGGATTGTATGGTTGGGGCGGGTATAGGATTGTGTATATGGGATTGTATGGTTGGGGCTGGTATAGGATTGTGTATATGGGATTGTATGGTTGGGGAGGGTATAGGATTGTGTATAGGGGATTGTATGGTTGGGGGAGGGTATAGGATTGTGTATATGGGATTGTATGGTTGGGGTGGGTATAGGATTGTGTATATGGGATTGTATGGTTGGGGAGGGTATAGGATTGTGTATAGGGGATTGTATGGTTGGGGCGGGTATAGGATTGTGTATATGGGATTGTATGGTTGGGGCGGGTATAATATTGTGTATATGGGATTGTATGGTTGGGGTGGGTATAGGATTGTGTATATGGGATTGTATGGTTGGGGTGGGTATAGGATTGTGTATATGGGATTGTATGGTTGTGGAGGGTATAGGATTGTGTATATGGGATTGTATGGTTGGGGTGGGTATAGGATTGTGTATAGGGGATTGTATGGTTGGGGTGGGTATAGGATTGTGTATAGGGGATTGTATGGTTGGGGCGGGTATAGGATTGTGTGTATGGGATTGTATGGTTGGGTTTTCTTTAATGTTATTTGTTTTTTATTGGTTGAGGCAGATGGACTTGTGTCTTTTTTCAACCTGACAAACTATGTAACTGTGAGGAGGTATCTGGGGGTGTATATGAGAAGGTAACCTGGGGGGTTTCCTTGGGGGTACCCAAGAAAGTATCTGAGGAGGCATCCCGGGAGATATCTGGGGAGGTGTAGGTGTCTGGAGAGGTATCTGTGGAGGTGTCTGGGGAGGTATTTGGGGGAGGTATCTGGGGAGGTATCCGTGAGAGGTATCTGGGGAGGTATCCGTGGGGAGCTATCCGTGGGAGGTATCTGGAGAGGTATCTGAGGAGGTAACTGTGGAGGTATCCGGGGGAGGTATCTGGAGAGGTATCCGGGGGAGGTATCCGGGGGAGGTATCTGGGGAGGTATCCGGGGGAGGTGTCTGGGGAGGTATCTGGGGAGGTATCTGGGGAGGTATCTGGGGGAGGTATCTGGAGAGGTGTCTGAGGAGGTATCTGGAGAGGTGTCTGAGGAGGTATCTGGAGAGGTGTCTGAGGAGGTATCGGGGGAGGTATCTGGGGAGGTATCGGGGGAGGTATCGGGGGAGGTATCTGGGGAGGTATCTGGGGAGGTATCTGGAGAGGTATCTGGAGAGGTATCTGGAGAGGTATCTGGGGAGGTATCCGGAGGAGGTATCGGGGGAGGTATCTGGGGAGGTATCTGGGGAGGTATCTGGAGAGGTATCTGGAGAGGTATCTGGAGAGGTATCTGGGGAGGTATCCGTGGGAGGTATCTGGGGAGGTATCCGGGGGAGGTATCCGGGGGAGGTATCCGGGGGAGGTATCTGGGGAGGTATCTGAGGAGGTATCGGGGGAGGTATCTGGGGAGGTATCGGGGGGGGGTATCTGGGGAGGTATCGGGGGAGGTATCTGGGGAGGTATCGGGGGAGGTATCTGGAGAGATGTCTGAGGAGGTATCGGGGGAGGTATCTGGGGAGGTATCTGGGGAGGTATCTGGGGAGGTATCTGGGGAGGTATCGGGGGAGGTATCTGGGGAGGTATCCGGGGGAGGTATCTGGGGAGGTATCTGGAGAGGTGTCTGAGGAGGTATCGGGGGAGGTATCTGGGGAGGTATCTGGAGAGGTGTCTGAGGAGGTATCGGGGGAGGTATCTGGGGAGGTATTTGGGGAGGTATCTGGGGAGGTATCCGGGGGAGGTATCTGGAGAGGTGTCTGAGGAGGTATCGGGGGAGGTATCTGGGGAGGTATCGGGGGAGGTATCTGGGGAGGTATCCGGGGGAGGTATCTGGGGAGGTATCTGGGGAGGTATCTGGGGAGGTATCCGGGGGAGGTGTCTGGGGAGGTATCTGGGGAGGTATCTGGGGGAGGTATCTGGAGAGGTGTCTGAGGAGGTATCGGGGGAGGTATCTGGAGAGGTGTCTGAGGAGGTATCGGGGGAGGTATCTGGAGAGGTGTCTGAGGAGGTATCTGGAGAGGTATCTGGAGAGGTATTGGGGGAGGTATCTGGGGAGGTATCTGGGGAGGTATCTGGGGAGGTATCGGGGGAGGTATCCGGGGGAGGTATCCGGGGGAGGTATCTGGGGAGGTATTTGGGGAGGTATCTGGGGAGGTATCCGGGGGAGGTATCTGGGGAGGTATTTGGGGAGGTATCTGGGGAGGTATCCGGGGGAGGTATCCGGGGGAGGTATCTGGAGAGGTGTCTGAGGAGGTATCTGGGGAGGTATCTGGGGAGGTATCTGGGGAGGTATCTGGGGAGGTATCTGGGGAGGTATCTGGGGGAGGTATCTGGAGAGGTGTCTGAGGAGGTATCGGGGGAGGTATCTGGAGAGGTGTCTGAGGAGGTATCGGGGGAGGTATCTGGAGAGGTGTCTGAGGAGGTATCTGGAGAGGTATCTGGAGAGGTATCGGGGGAGGTATCTGGGGAGGTATCTGGGGAGGTATCGGGGGAGGTATCTGGGGAGGTATCGGGGGAGGTATCCGGGGGAGGTATCCGGGGGAGGTATCTGGGGAGGTATTTGGGGAGGTATCCGGGGGAGGTATCCGGGGGAGGTATCTGGGGAGGTATTTGGGGAGGTATCTGGGGAGGTATCCGGGGGAGGTATCCGGGGGAGGTATCCGGGGGAGGTATCTGGAGAGGTGTCTGAGGAGGTATCTGGGGAGGTATCTGGGGAGGTATCTGGGGAGGTATCTGGGGAGGTATCTGGGGAGGTATCTGGAGAGGTGTCTGAGGAGGTATCGGGGGAGGTATCTGGAGAGGTGTCTGAGGAGGTATCGGGGGAGGTATCTGGAGAGGTGTCTGAGGAGGTATCTGGAGAGGTATCTGGAGAGGTATCGGGGGAGGTATCTGGGGAGGTATCTGGGGAGGTATCGGGGGAGGTATCGGGGGAGGTATCTGGGGAGGTATCGGGGGAGGTATCCGGGGGAGGTATCCGGGGGAGGTATCTGGGGAGGTATTTGGGGAGGTATCCGGGGGAGGTATCCGGGGGAGGTATCTGGGGAGGTATTTGGGGAGGTATCTGGGGAGGTATCCGGGGGAGGTATCCGGGGGAGGTATCCGGGGGAGGTATCTGGAGAGGTGTCTGAGGAGGTATCTGGAGAGGTATCGGGGGAGGTATCTGGGGAGGTATCCCTGTCTGGAGCTCACCTCTGAGCACAGCAGCATTGACCTCTACAGGCTGATAAGCGGCTGTTCTGCTGGATGTTATATAAGATAAATCCATTCACAGATCAGAGGGACGGATGTGATTGGATCTTCTATTAGGACACCTGGAGGTCATGTGAGGCCACCGAATCCTCCCAGAAGTACAATCAGAGATCATCCATCTCACTGCTTCCCTAGGAACCGAGATTATTATTATGACAGCAGCCTTCTCTACAGCCCATGTGTTGGGGTCACCTCTGACTCTGGGGTCACCTGGGGTCACCTCTGACTCTGGGGTCACCTGGGGTCACCTCTGACTCTGGGGTCACCTGGGGTCCCCTCTGATAGTTTGGTTGTGTGTAGAGTTGATAAGGATGAGTTTGCAGCGCGGAGTCCTGGGCTCAGCTCTCTGGGGTTCTGTATTTGTGAGGATTTGTGTGTCCGGCTCTAATCGGCTTCCAATAATAACATTTCTCAGATTTATCCGTTTATTGTAAGAGGAAGAGAATTACCGACAGGGCAGAATGACCTCCCCCCCCCCAATGTCAGCCGAAGAATACACCAAGCCCCGCCCACCCATATACCGCCAGATTATTACACTAACACCCCCACCCTGTAACTCTGTACTATTATACTGGGGGTGCATTGCTTCCTGTGTGTTCTGCACTGTTATTCCGATGTTACATTGTTTCTGGTATCTCCTGTACTATAATTCTGTATTTACATTGTTTCTGGTGTCTTCATATTATTATACCAGGGTTACATTGTTTCTGGTGTCCCCATAGTGTTTCTCTGGTGGTAGATTGTTTCCTGGCCCCCTTCCCCATGCTCTGCTCCCAGCTTTGTGTTGTAGAGCGTGGTGTGGTGGCGGTGTGGTGGCGGTGTGGTGGCGGTGTGGTGGCGGTGTGATGGCGGTGTGATAGCGGTGTGATGGCGGTGTGATGGCGGTGTGGTGGCGTTGTGATCGCGGTGTGGCGGTGTGGTGGCTTTGTGATCGCGGTGTGGTGGCGGTGTGATGGCGGTATAATGGTGGTGTGATGGCGGTGTGATGGCGGTATGATGGTGGTGTGATGGCGGTGTGGTGGCGGTATGATGGTGGTGTGATGGCGGTGTGGTGGCGGTGTGGTGGTGGCGGTGTTGTAATGGCGGTGTGATGGCGTTGTGATGGCGGTGTGGTGGCGTTGTGATGGCGGTGTGGTGGTAGCGGTGTTGTGATGGCGGTGTGATGGCGTTGTGATGGCGGTGTGATGGCGTTGTGATGGCGGTGTGGTGGTGGCGGTGTGATGGCGGTGTGATGGCGGTGTGATGGCGTTGTGATGGCGTTGTGATGGCGGTGTGGTGGTGGCGGTGTGATGGCGTTGTGATGGCGTTGTGATGGCGGTGTGATGGTGTTGTGATGGCGTTGTGATGGCGGTGTGATAGCGGTGTGATGGCGGTGTGATGGCGGTGTGATGGCGGTGTGATAGCGGTGTGATGGCGTTGTGATGGCGGGGTGGTGGCGGTGTGGTGGTGGCGGTGTGATGGCGGTGTGATGGCGGTGTGATGGCGTTGTGATGGCGGTGTGATGGCGGTGTGATGGCGTTGTGATGGCGTTGTGATAGCGGTGTGATGGCGGTGGCGTCTCAGAGGACGGTTTTCGAAGTAGAAGAGGGTTGGGATAACGATTGGATGCCAATGTCACCTGACCGTGCCCTTTATTTTGTGCTTGGTGTACATTTCCCAGCCGATGTAAAGAAGCCCTCCGCAGAGGACACCTGACACCGCTCTCCCTGCCAGGCCATGCCGTATCCATTGCAGACCCCAGAGGATTCTGGGAAGGAGTCAGCCGGCGCTAATGAGCCTGCAGACTGCATTGCAGAGATCTATGGAGAGCCGTCCAGGCCGGAGGATCAGTGAGGTAATTGGATGTGGTTGGAGGATGTGGAAGGACGAGCTGGGGAACGGATCGATGGTTCAGAGTTGTTTATACACGTTCCCCGGGCGTGCCATGTGACTGGCGCCACGCTGCCCGTCTGGCCTGTGACATCTGGGGGGGACAAAGGTATAATTACTGGCGACACTTTCTCTGCTGTGAAATATCATCTGCTGATGGATTAACACCATAAACTCCATACATCCCCTGTGTCCCTCAAGGAGATCTACCCAGGCCAAGTGACAGAGGCCACTTTAAAGTCCACCCTACCAAGTCAGATTTGCCTGAGTGTGGAGGCCCCGGAGTCTAGGCTCACGTAGTGTCACATGACGTTGGGGTGATCTCATGGCGCCATGTAAGCTCTGACACCAACCCACACCGCAACTATAATATAGGAAGGAAGGTGAGAATAAGATAGTTGATGGTGGGCTTCAAGGTGACCCTGTCATTGTGACCTGGAAGGCCAAGATGACAGGAACTCTTCAAACTCTGGCCTACCAAGTGAGATTTTCCTTTATACCTCCCCCACTGCATCTTCCTCCATCACTGCCCAGTGCTGACCTCCTTCCTCGGGGGAGGGCCGGAGTCTAGGCTCACGTAGTGTTACATGACGATGGGGTGATCTCATGGCGCCATGTAAGCTCTGACACCAACCCACACCGCAGCTATAATATAGGAGGGAAAGTGAGAATAAGATTGTTGCAGAGCCTACGATTTTCCAGGTCATCCTGTTTGAATTGGAGCTGGGCAACGTGGCCTGCGGCATGGTCTGAGGAGGCCTGCAATGGGGGCACCGCGTCCTCCACGTGGCTCAGGCGATGTTCAGCCTCCGAGACACGATCCCGCAGCTTATGCATGTCTTGGCGGATGAGGGAGATGTCTACTTTGACCTCCTCGATTTTCGTGGTAAGCGTCGATTGACAGGTGCTTTTCCTAATTGGTGGCCTAACTTTTTTATTTCCCTCTTGGTGGCCTCCCTCTCTGGGTCTTTCTTGGAGACCTCTATTTGTAATCTGTGATTGGTGGCCTTCCTCGTTAGTTTTCCTCTTGGTGGCCTCTAGAGAGAAAAAGAGAAACCTTTAATCTTATATTTAGTTTTTCACGGTCCCTAATTGTGATGCAGTTCTGTAATTAGCATTGGTGGACACACTCGGGTTGCTGTTCAGGCGCTGAGCGCATTCTTTTATGAGCTGCATTTGAAGTATTTTTGGGACAATAAGATGAGAAAAATTTTCCAATATATATATTCAGCACACCCACTGTACTGGTCATTGATCCACCATGGCATGGTGCCCCAGGACAGGACACAGCCCTATGCCGCTGTCCCTACAGAAGAGGCTCTCAGTTCCCACTGAAGGGAAATCTGTTCATACTAATTGGCTGATTAAGATGAATTTGTCTTTATCAGGATGGATAAGATAGAGGCTGAGGAGAGGAGAGGTGACACCGACAGAAGGCAGAGCCCGGGAGAGAAGAGGTGACACCGACAGATAGCAGAGCCCTCCATGCGGTGGAGGAGAAAATGCCAAACATCTCACTCCATAGATGCAGAGCGCACAAGAGGGAGATGTGGGGACTCATCTATCAGGCCATAGATGATTCAATTTTCTTTGCTGCGACCCCGGTTTGTGGGGAGTCCTCCCGGCCAAGTGAACACAGTGATTATTGCTAGGGGCTATGGCGCTGGCAATAATTGCATGCTGGTTGTACCCAAGTCGATTAATGGATTGACTTGGGTACAATCATTCTGTCCATACATGGATTGAATCTCGGACAGTTCAACCATCTATGGCCAGCTTCAGGGTTCATCTGCATTCAGGTAGATATCTTACTGATAATAAAACAAATGGATTTCAAACTATTTCAGTGCTGAAAGTTTTTAAAGTGTTTACAACTTTTCACATTAACATTATATTATGGGATGGGAGGCTTTCCTAAACGAGCCCAGCACTGTCTGCATGCTTCTCCTTCTGTATTCACAGGTGTGCTGTCCTTCCATTGTCACAGGTGTGCTGTCCTTCCATTGTCACAGGTGTGCTGTCCTTCCATAGTCACAGGTGTGCTGTCCTTCCATAGTCACTGATGTGCTGTCCTTCCATAGTCACTGATGTGCTGTCCTTCCATAGTCACAGGTGTGCTGTCCTTCCATAGTCACTGATGTTGTGTCCTTCCATAGTCATTAGTGTCCTGTTCTTCCATACGGATCGCTGTATTCTTAGGTGTTCTATCCTGTTGTATTCTCAGGTGTTGTGTCTCATTGTAGTCTCAGGTGTTTTGTCTCATTGTAGTCTCAGATGTTGTGTCTTGTAGTCTAAAGTGTGTCATGGGTCTTCTGTCCTTCCATAGTCACGGGTCTTCTGTCCTTCCATAGTCACGGGTCTTCTGTCCCACCATAGTCACGGGTCTTCTGTCCTTCCATAGTCACGGGTCTTCTGTCCTTCCATAGTCATGTGTCTTCTGTCCTTCCTTAGTCATAGGTCTTCTGTCCTTCTATAGTCACAAGTCTTCTGTCCTTCTATAGTCATGGGTCTTCTGTCCTATAGTCACGGGTCTACTGTCCTTCATGGGTCCTTCACGGATTTTCTGTCCTTCCATAGTTATTGGTCTTCTGTCCTTCCATAGTCAAGGGTCTTCTGTCTTTCCATAGTCACGGGTCTTCTGTCCTTCCATAGTCACGGGTCTTTTGTCTTTCCATAGTCACGGGTCTTCTGCCCTTCCGTAGTCACGGGTCTTCTGTCTTTCCATAGAAAGGGATATTCTGTCCTTCCAGTCATGGGTCTTCTGTCTTTCATGGGTCCTTTACGGGTCTTCTGTCCTTCCATAGTCATGGGTCTTCTGTCCTTCCATAGTCATGGGTCTTTTTTCCTTCCATAATCAGGGGTCTTCTGTTCTTCATGGGTCCTTCATTGGTCTTCTGTCCTTCCATAGTTGTGAGTCTTCTGTCCTTCCATAGTCATGGGTCTTCTGCCCATCCATAGTCCCAGGTTTTTTGTACTTCCATAGTCAGGGGTCTTCTACCCATCCTTAGTCATGGGTCTTCTGTCCTTCATGGGTTCTTCATTGGTCTTCTGTCCTTCCACAGTCACGGGTCTTCTGTTCTTCATGGGTTCTTCATTGGTCTTCTGTTCTTCCATAGTCACAGTTGTTGTGTCCTGTTGTAGTCACAGGTATTATGTCTCATTTCAGTCTCAGTATTCTGATGGTGTCCTGTTGTAGTCTCAGGTATTGTGCCTCGTTGTATTCTTAGGTGCTGAAAAATAATGAAGATATCTAATAATATCTGTAGTGTATTTTAGGCATTTCATTCAATAATTCTTTAGCCAGACTGACTTAAAACAAAGTGTGAGTTTATTCAATCACACTTGGCATCAACATTAAAATAAATACAAAGATAAAAGAAAGAACAGTTTGGTGTAGTAAAATAAAAAGGGATAAATGTTGTAGTTGGATATTACAGAAAAAGAATTACCTTCTTGTTAGCTCTGTTGCCATTAGGTGTCCGTTCGGTTTTTAGGAAGAGAGAAATAGAAGAGCTGTTGTCCTGGGGCAATCTGTAGGTGTAGAGCAAACAAAAATGTCGACTTCAATGTGTAAATGTGTGTGTGGTTTTCCTTCATGTGTATGTGTGGAGGAGTGCGTGTCCTTAGACCACGTGTATCACTGTTTATACCGTTCCCAAACCTACAAGACAGAGCAATATGCAGTTATAGACAATAACTCACCCTAGCTCCACCGTACCGTGGGAAGATAAAGAGCTAAGTAAGAATATACTATAGCACAATATTCCTAACTAGCAAACTAACTATATGCAATAACTAACTAACTGTATTATAGATAATCAATCATTCTCTTTATAAAAGGTATATTCCTGTGTCTTGTTTTAACTCTTTAATCCCAAATATCTCTATAGTTATTTTTTGACTGAATAGCTACTAACTGGCTGACCTTAAGCCATAAACATTGGACACGGGAACAACTGGACAAAAATGACATTCACACTCCTATTTCAGGATCTGACCTATGCCAGGCTCTCAGTAACACAATGTAAAGAGAACATCTGAAAATAACATAAATACAAATGTCTGGTATAAAGCCAAGTTCATAAAATAATTCTACAGGTGTTGTGTCTCGTTGTAGTCTCAGGTGTTGTGTCTCGTTGTAGTCTCAGGTGTTGTGTCTCGTTGTAGTCTCAGGTGTTGTGTCTCGTTGTAGTCTCAGGTGTTGTGTCTCGTTGTAGTCTCAGGTGTTGTGTCTCGTTGTATCCTCAGGTGTTGTGTCTCGTTGTATCCTCAGGTGTTGTGTCTCGTTGTATCCTCAGGTGTTGTGTCTCGTTGTATCCTCAGGTGTTGTATCTCGTTGTAGTCTTAGGTGTTTTGTCTCGTTGGGTTCTCAGGTGTTGTGTCTTGTTGTAGTCTCAGGTGCTGTGTCTCATTGTAGTCTCAGGTGCTGTGTCTCGTTGGGTTCTCAGGTGTTGTGTCTCGTTGTATCTTCAGGTGTTGTGTCCCGTTGTGGTCTCAGGTGTTGTGTCTGGTTGGGTTCTCAGGTGTTGTGTCTCGTTGTATCCTCAGGTGTTGTGTCTCGTTGTATCCTCAGGTGTTGTGTCTCGTTGTAGTCTCAGGTGTTGTGTCTCGTTGTATCCTCAGGTGTTGTGTCTCGTTGTATCCTCAGGTGTTGTATCTCGTTGTAGTCTTAGGTGTTTTGTCTCGTTGGGTTCTCAGGTGTTGTGTCTCGTTGGGTTCTCAGGTGTTGTGTCTTGTTGTAGTCTCAGGTGCTGTGTCTCATTGTAGTCTCAGGTGCTGTGTCTCGTTGGGTTCTCAGGTGTTGTGTCTCGTTGTATCTTCAGGTGTTGTGTCCCGTTGTGGTCTCAGGTGTTGTGTCTGGTTGGGTTCTCAGGTGTTGTGTCTCGTTGTGTTCTCAGGTGTTGTGTCTAGTTGTAGTCTCAGGTGTTGTGTCTCATTGTGTTCTCAGGTGTTGTGTCTCGTTGTGTTCTCAGGTGTTGTGTCTCGTTGTGTTCTCAGGTGTTGTGTCTCGTTGTGTTCTCAGGTGTTGTGTCTCGTTGGGTTCTCAGATGTTGTGTCTCGTTGTATCCTCAGGTGTTGTGTTTCGTTGTATCCTCAGGTGTTGTGTCTCATTGTAGTCTCAGGTGTTGTCTCGTTGGGTTCTCAGGTGTTGTGTCTCGTTGTAGTCTCAGGTGTTGTGTCTCGTTGTATCCTCAGGTGTTGTGTCTCATTGTATCCTCAGGTGTTGTGTCTCGTTGGTTTCTCAGGTGTTGTGTCCCGTTGTAGTCTCAGGTGTTGTGTCTCGTTGGGTTCTCAGGTGTTGTGTCTCGTTGTAGTCTCAGGTGTTGTGTCTCGTTGGGTTCTCAGGTGTTGTGTCTCGTTGTAGTCTCAGGTGTTGTGTCTCGTTGGGTTCTCAGGTGTTGTGTCTGGTATCTTCAGATGTGGTGTCCCGTTGTAGTCTCAGGTGTTGTGTCTCGTTGTAGTCTTAGGTGTTGTGTCTTGTTGTATTCTCAGATGTTGAGTCTCGTTGTTGTCTCAGGTGTTGTGTCTCGTTGTAGTCTCTGGTACTGTGTCTTGTTGGGTTCTCAGGTGTTGTGTCTCATTGTATCCTCAGGTGTTGTGTCACGGTGGGTTCTCAGGTGATGTGTCTCGTTGTAGTCTCAGGTGTTGTATACCGATGGTCCTGTAGTAGTTACAGGTGGTGTTGCTGGTGCTGTACAGACCCATCTTGGCGGTATCAGTCAGTGACGGTTCTCCACTTATTCTTGTTTCTGGGATGACATCTATTGATCGGGGATATTGATCTCTGATAACGTTTCCCAATAATCTCAGAGAATGATTTGTATTCCTCTCATATTCTTTATCCGGAATCTTCCTCCATCCCCCTCCCCCACACCCCCCAGCAATGTATGGCACGGCTGGGATGATGTCCTCGGGGAGAGACGGTGAAATGATCTGTCAGGTGGTATTATTGATATTCCTCTCCTGGGAGGGTACAATGCTCCTATACATAGCAGATCATCAATAATTCACGGCACCGCCGCTAATTGGAGATCTTATGTGATTAATCCGAGTCCCGCCATACCCCGGCCTGAGGACAAATCCCGCCCACTGCACTGCCTGAGAATATACCCCCCTATAGTGTATACCGGGGGGATCCGCACCAGACTCTCCCTTCTGACTCACTACAAAGGTACACTGAACAGTCTGATCATTGGGGGAGGGGAGACTGAAGAAGCGCCTCCTCCTTCTACAAAGTTACAATGTACAGTCTGATCACTGGGGGATGGGAGACTGAGGAAATGTCTCCTCCTCCTTCTACAAAGCTTAGGTTAAATGGGGGGTTAGTGTTGGGATTACAGGGAGGATTAGTGTTGGGGTTACAGGGAGGATTAGTGTTGGGGTTACAGGGAGGGTTAGTGTTGGAGTTACAGGGAGGATTAGTGTTGGGATTACAGGGAGGATTAGTGTTGGGGTTACAGGGAGGGTTAGTGTTGGGGTACAAGGAGAGTTAGTGTTGGGGTTACAGGGAGGGTTAGTGTTGGGGTACAAGGAGAGTTAGTGTTGGGGTTACAGGGAGGATTAGTGTTGGGGTTACAGGGAGGATTAGTGTTGGGGTTACAGGGAGGATTAGTGTTGGGGTTACAGGGAGGATTAGTGTTGGGGTTACAGGGAGGGTTAGTGTTGGGGTTACAGGGAAGGTTAGTGTTGGAGTTACAGGGAGGATTAGTGTTGGGGTTACAGGGAGGATTAGTGTTGGGGTTACAGGAAGGGTTAGTGTTGGGGTTACAGGGAGGATTAGTGTTGGGGTTACAGGGAGGATTAGTGTTGGGGTTACAGGGAGGGTTAGTGTTGGGGTTACAGGGAGGATTAGTGTTGGGGTTACAGGGAGGGTTAGTGTTGGGGTTACAGGGAGGATTAGTGTTGGGGTTACAGGGAGGGTTAGTGTTGGGGTTACAGGGAGGATTAGTGTTGGGGTTACAGGGAGGATTAGTGTTGGGGTTACAGGGAGGATTAGTGTTGGGGTTACAGGGAGGATTAGTGTTGGGGGTTACAGGGAGGATTAGTGTTGGGGTTACAGGGAGGGTCAGTGTTGGGGTTACAGGGATGATTAGTGTTGGGGTTACAGGGATGATTAGTGTTGGGGTTACAGGGAGGATTAGTGTTGGGGTTACAGGGAGCATTAGTGTTGGGGTTACAGGAAGGATTAGTGTTGGGGTTACAGGAAGGGTTAGTGTTGGGGGTTACAGGGAGGATTAGTGTTGGGGTTACAGGGAGGGTTAGTGTTGGGGTTACAGGGAGGGTTAGTGTTGGGGTTACAGGGAGGGTTAGTGTTAGGGTTACAGGGAGGGTTAGTGTTGGGGTTACAGGAAGGGTTAGTGTTGGGGTTACAGGAAGGGTTAGTGTTGGGGTTACAGGGAGGGTCAGTGTTGGGGTTACAGGGAGGGTTATTGTTGGGGTTACAGGGAGGATTAGTGTTGGGGTTACAGGGAGGGTTAGTGTTGGGGTTACAGGGAGGATTAGTGTTGGGGTTACAGGGAGGATTAGTGTTGGGGGTTACAGGGAGGGTTAGTGTTGGGGTTACAGGGAGGGTCAGTGTTGGGGGTTACAGGGAGGGTTAGTGTTGGGGTTACAGGGAGGATTAGTGTTGGGGTTACAGGAAGGGTTAGTGTTGGGGTTGCAGGGAGGATTAGTGTTGGGGTTACAGGAAGGGTTAGTGTTGGGGTTGCAGGGAGGATTAGTGTTGGGGTTACAGGGAGGATTAGTGTTGGGGTTACAGGAAGGATTAGTGTTGGGGTTGCAGGGAGGATTAGTGTTGGGGTTACAGGAAGGGTTAGTGTTGGGGTTGCAGGGAGGATTAGTGTTGGAGTTACAGGGAGGATTAGTGTTGGGGTTACAGGGAGGATTAGTGTTGGGGTTACAGCAGGGGCGTAACTACAGGGGTTGCAGGGGTTGCAATCGCAACCGGGCCCCATGCTCAAGGGGGCCCATGTGGCTCCCCTGTACACCTGAATAGGAGGGGCGGCGGGGGCAGCATGTAGAGAAATCACTGTCCTCCTTTTTCCTTCTGTAGCTGCAGGAGGAAAATGGAGGAGATTGGTTCCTCTGTACGCTGCCCTTTGTACACTTCTTCTATCCAGTATACTTGTGTTCTGCTGTCTCTGGTGTCTCTGGGCCCCTGTGTGCTCCCCTGGTCCCCCCCCCTTCTGTGCTGCCCCCCCTTCAGAATTCTCCCTTCCCTCACCGTAATAAAGGGCCCCGCAACTAGAGTAAAGGGCGCCAGGGGTCCAGGGGGCCTTCATGGTTTCTTGCACCGGGGCCCTGAAGGTTCTAGTTACGCCTCTGGGTTACAGGGAGGGTTAGTGTTGGGGTACAGGGAGGATTAGTGTTGGGGTTACAGGGAGGATTAGTGTTGGGGTTACAGGGAAGGTTAGTGTTGGGGTTACAGGGAGGGTCAGTGTTGGGGTACAGGGAGGGTTAGTGTTGGGGTACAGGGAGGATTAGTGTTGGGGTTACAGGGAGGATTAGTGTTGGGGTTACAGGGAGGGTCAGTGTTGGGGTACAGGGAGGGTTAGTGTTGGGGTACAGGGAGGATTAGTGTTGGGGTTACAGGGAGGATTAGTGTTGGGGTTACAGGGAAGGTTAGTGTTGGGGTTACAGGGAGGGTTAGTGTTGGGGTACAGGGAGGATTAGTGTTGGGGTTACAGGGAGGATTAGTGTTGGGGTTACAGGGAGGGTCAGTGTTGGGGTTACAGGGATGATTAGTGTTGGGGTTACAGGGATGATTAGTGTTGGGGTTACAGGGAGGATTAGTGTTGGGGTTACAGGGAGGATTAGTGTTGGGGGTTACAGGGAGGATTAGTGTTGGGGTTACAGGGAGGATTAGTGTTGGGGTTACAGGGAGGGTTAGTGTTGGGGTTACAGGGAGGATTAGTGTTGGGGTTACAGGGAGGATTAGTGTTGGGGTTACAGGGAGGATTAGTGTTGGGGGTTACAGGGAGGATTAGTGTTGGGGGTTACAGGGAGGGTCAGTGTTGGGGTTACAGGGAGGGTTAGTGTTGGGGTTACAGGGAGGATTAGTGTTGGGGTACAGGGAGGATTAGTGTTGGGGTTACAGGGAGGTTGGTGTTGGGGTTACAGGGAGGATTAGTGTTGGGGTTACAGGGAAGGTTAGTGTTGGGGTTACAGGGAGGGTCAGTGTTGGGGTACAGGGAGGGTTAGTGTTGGGGTACAGGGAGGATTAGTGTTGGGGTACAGGGAGGATTAGTGTTGGGGTTACAGGGAGGATTAGTGTTGGGGTTACAGGGAGGGTCAGTGTTGGGGTACAGGGAGGGTTAGTGTTGGGGTACAGGGAGGATTAGTGTTGGGGTTACAGGGAGGATTAGTGTTGGGGTTACAGGGAAGGTTAGTGTTGGGGTTACAGGGAGGGTTAGTGTTGGGGTACAGGGAGGATTAGTGTTGGGGTTACAGGGAGGATTAGTGTTGGGGTTATAGGGAGGATTAGTGTTGGGGTTACAGGGAGGATTAGTGTTGGGGTTACAGGGAAGGTTAGTGTTGGGGTACAGGGAGGGTTAGTGTTGGGGTACAGGGAGGATTAGTGTTGGGGTTACAGGGAGGATTAGTGTTGGGGGTTACAGGGAGGATTAGTGTTGGGGGTTACAGGGAGGATTAGTGTTGGGGTTATAGGGAGGGTTATTGTTGGGGTTACAGGGAGGATTAGTGTTGGGGTTACAGGGAGGGTTAGTGTTGGGGTTACAGGGAGGATTAGTGTTGGGGTTACAGGGAGGGTCAGTGTTGGGGTTACAGGGATGATTAGTGTTGGGGTTACAGGGATGATTAGTGTTGGGGTTACAGGGATGATTAGTGTTGGGGTTACAGGGATGATTAGTGTTGGGGTTACAGGGATGATTAGTGTTGGGGTTACAGGGAGGATTAGTGTTGGGGTTACAGGGAGGGTCAGTGTTGGGGTTACAGGGATGATTAGTGTTGGGGTTACAGGGATGATTAGTGTTGGGGTTACAGGGAGGATTAGTGTTGGGGTTACAGGGAGGATTAGTGTTGAGGTTACAGGGAGGGTTAGTGTTGGGGTTGCAGGGAGGATTAGTGTTGGGGTTACAGGGAGGATTAGTGTTGGGGGTTACAGGGAGGATTAGTGTTGGGGGTTACAGGGAGGATTAGTGTTGGGGTTACAGGGAGGATTAGTGTTGGGGTTACAGGGAGGGTTAGTGTTGGGGTTACAGGGAGGATTAGTGTTGGGGTTACAGGGAGGATTAGTGTTGGGGTTACAGGGAGGATTAGTGTTGGGGTTACAGGGAGGATTAGTGTTGGGGGTTACAGGGAGGATTAGTGTTGGGGGTTACAGGGAGGGTCAGTGTTGGGGTTACAGGGAGGGTTAGTGTTGGGGTTACAGGGAGGATTAGTGTTGGGGTACAGGGAGGATTAGTGTTGGGGTTACAGGGAGGGTCAGTGTTGGGGGTTACAGGGAGGATTAGTGTTGGGGTTACAGGGAGGATTAGTGTTGGGGTTGCAGGGAGGGTTAGTGTTGGGGTTACAGGGAAGGTCAGTGTTGGGGTTACAGGGAGGATTAGTGTTGGGGTTACAGGGAGGGTCAGTGTTGGGGTTACAGGGAGGGTCAGTGTTGGGGGTTACAGGGAGGATTAGTGTTGGGGTTACAGGGAGGGTTAGTGTTGGGGTTACAGGGAGGATTAGTGTTGGGGTTACAGGGAGGATTAGTGTTGGGGGTTACAGGGAGGATTAGTGTTGGGGGTTACAGGGAGGATTAGTGTTGGGGTTATAGGGAGGGTTATTGTTGGGGTTACAGGGAGGATTAGTGTTGGGGTTACAGGGAGGGTTAGTGTTGGGGTTACAGGGAGGATTAGTGTTGGGGTTACAGGGAGGATTAGTGTTGGGGTTACAGGGAGGGTCAGTGTTGGGGTTACAGGGATGATTAGTGTTGGGGTTACAGGGATGATTAGTGTTGGGGTTACAGGGAGGATTAGTGTTGGGGTTACAGGGAGGATTAGTGTTGAGGTTACAGGGAGGGTTAGTGTTGGGGTTGCAGGGAGGATTAGTGTTGGGGTTACAGGGAGGATTAGTGTTGGGGTTACAGGGAGGATTAGTGTTGGGGGTTACAGGGAGGATTAGTGTTGGGGGTTACAGGGAGGATTAGTGTTGGGGTTACAGGGAGGATTAGTGTTGGGGTTACAGGGAGGGTTAGTGTTGGGGTTACAGGGAGGATTAGTGTTGGGGTTACAGGGAGGATTAGTGTTGGGGTTACAGGGAGGATTAGTGTTGGGGTTACAGGGAGGATTAGTGTTGGGGGTTACAGGGAGGATTAGTGTTGGGGGTTACAGGGAGGGTCAGTGTTGGGGTTACAGGGAGGGTTAGTGTTGGGGTTACAGGGAGGATTAGTGTTGGGGTACAGGGAGGATTAGTGTTGGGGTTACAGGGAGGGTCAGTGTTGGGGGTTACAGGGAGGATTAGTGTTGGGGTTACAGGGAGGATTAGTGTTGGGGTTGCAGGGAGGGTTAGTGTTGGGGTTACAGGGAAGGTCAGTGTTGGGGTTACAGGGAGGATTAGTGTTGGGGTTACAGGGAGGGTCAGTGTTGGGGTTACAGGGAGGGTCAGTGTTGGGGGTTACAGGGAGGATTAGTGTTGGGGTTACAGGGAGGGTTAGTGTTGGGGTTACAGGGAGGATTAGTGTTGGGGTTACAGGGAGGATTAGTGTTGGGGTTACAGGGAGGGTTAGTGTTGGGGTTACAGGGAGGGTCAGTGTTGGGGTTACAGGGAGGGTTAGTGTTGGGGTTACAGGGAGGATTAGTGTTGGGGTACAGGGAGGATTAGTGTTGGGGTTACAGGGAGGATTAGTGTTGGGGTTACAGGGAGGATTAGTGTTGGGGTTACAGGGAGGATTAGTGTTGGGGTTACAGGGAGGGTTAGTGTTGGGGTTACAGGGAGGATTAGTGTTGGGGTTACAGGAAGGGTTAGTGTTGGGGTTACAGGGAGGATTAGTGTTGGGGTTGCAGGGAGGATTAGTGTTGGGGTTACAGGGAGGGTTAGTGTTGGGGTTACAGGGAGGGTTAGTGTTGGGGTTACAGGGAGGATTAGTGTTGGGGTTACAGGGAGGGTCAGTGTTGGGGTTACAGGGAGGGTCAGTGTTGGGGGTTACAGGGAGGGTTAGTGTTGGGGTTACAGGGAGGATTAGTGTTGGGGTTACAGGGAAGGTTAGTGTTGGGGTTACAGGGAGGATTAGTGTTGGGGTTACAGGGAGGGTTAGTGTTGGGGTTACAGGGAGGATTAGTGTTGGGGTTACAGGGAGGGTTAGTGTTGGGGTTACAGGGAGGATTAGTGTTGGGGTTACAGGGAGGGTTAGTGTTGGGGTTACAGGGAGGATTAGTGTTGGGGTTACAGGGAGGGTTAGTGTTGGGGTTACAGGGAGGATTAGTGTTGGGGTACAGGGAGGATTAGTGTTGGGGTTACAGGAAGGGTTAGTGTTGGGGTTACAGGGAGGGTTAGTGTGAGGCTTGCAGAATGGGTTAAAGGAGAAGTCATAAATGCTGAGTAATATTTTTGTACCTCCATTGTCAGTATTTTTTTTTTCTGCCACTAGATGTCCTCTGTCTGATGGCCAGCATCATCCGGCCCACATCCTCTGAGCCCAGGTTGTCCTGGACCCACCCCCCCACCCCATCCTATCAGTGATGAGCTCATCTCTCTTTCACTCTGCTCTTTCCTCCTATCAGCATGCTGCTTATCAGCACATGAGCACTGAAGAGCAACTGATTGGATCCTTTTGCTACCTCCCCCTCTCCCAGTCTGAGCTCCGCTGTACAGGGGGTGTAGGAGGGTGATCCATAGATCACATTCACTCTTCGCTGTCTCACGGGTGGGGGAGGGGTGGCATGTTTGGTATCTATGTATTCTTCGCAATCTCATTTGCTACTCTTTTATTTATTTGTTAAAATATTTGCTCATTGTATTGTGTGCCTGCGTGTGTGTGTGTGCCTGCGCATGCGCATGTACGGTGTGTGTGGTGTGTGGTGTGTATGTGCATGTGCACCCCGACATTGTACCGGAAATAGAGATCTGATAATAGACTCTTGTCATGTGACATACAACAAATGGCCGCTGCCGTTTTATTCTCCGGGGTCTCGGCTTCCAGGAATGTAGAAAGTTTTGGGGGTCTGACATTCATTCAGTACACCTGGATGTCGCTCTCGGTGACGGCGCGCTGCCTGGTGCCGGTTTTGGACACTCTGATTGGTTGGGTGTTGGATTGGCCGCCATGCCGGTGATCACCCTGTAGCGCCCCCCGGGGGGAGCAGTAGAAATCGCTCGGTATGAAGGATGAGCCCCTCCATGGAGGTGTTGTGTGGATTTATGGTGGTGACGGTGACATGACTACACGTGTCCCCTCCGATCCCCGATTGTTCCATTATCACGCTTCACCTCCCGCCTGACAAGACGCGAAACCCGAGCCGCCGCCATTGTGTGCCTCGCACCGCGACAGATGGCCGATTCTCCTCATCACCGGAGTCCTCATTATATATTCTTCTCCCGCAGCTGGAGCTCCACCCACAATCCACCCATTATCCCCGGGGGGAGGGGGAGGGGCTGCGTATAGGAAATATATCATAATAATTAGAGTGTAAGCTCCTCTGGTACAGAGACTGATGTGACTGTGGGGGGGAGGGGACATTGGAGTGTAAGCTCCTCTGGTACAGAGACTGATGTGACTGTGGGGAGGGGACATTAGAGTGTAAGCTCCTGGGGTACAGACACTGCTGTGACTGTGGGGGAGGGGACATTAGAGTGTAAGCTCCTCTGGTACAGAGACTGATGTGACTGTGGGGGAGGGGACATTAGAGTGTAAGCTCCTCTGGTACAGAGACTGATGTGACTGTGAGGGAGGGGACATTAGAGTGTAAGCTCCTCTGGTACAGAGACTGATGTGACTGTGGGGGAGGGGACATTAGAGTGTAAGCTCCTGTGGTACAGAGACTGATGTGACTGTGGGGGGAGGGGACATTAGAGTGTAAGCTCCTCTGGTACAGAGACTGATGTGACTGTGGGGGAGGGGACATTAGAGTGTAAGCTCCTCTGGTACAGAGACTGATGTGACTGTGGGGGAGGGGACATTAGAGTGTAAGCTCCTCTGGTACAGACACTGCTGTGACTGTGGGGGAGGGGACATTAGAGTGTAAGCTCCTCTGGTACAGAGACTGATGTGACTGTGGGGGAGGGGACATTAGAGTGTAAGCTCCTCTGGTACAGAGACTGATGTGACTGTGGGGGAGGGGACATTAGAGTGTAAGCTCCTCTGGTACAGAGACTGATGTGACTGTGGGGGAGGGGACATTAGAGTGTAAGCTCCTCTGGTACAGAGACTGATGTGACTGTGGGGGGAGGGGACATTAGAGTGTAAGCTCCTCTGGTACAGAGACTGATGTGACTGTGGGGGAGGGGACATTAGAGTGTAAGCTCCTCTGGTACAGAGACTGATGTGACTGTGGGGGAGGGGACATTGGAGTGTAAGCTCCTGGGGTACAGACACTGCTGTGACTGTGGGGGAGGGGACATTAGAGTGTAAGCTCCTCTGGTACAGAGACTGATGTGACTGTGGGGGAGGGGACATTAGAGTGTAAGCTCCTCTGGTACAGAGACTGATGTGACTGTGGAGGAGGGGACATTAGAGTGTAAGCTCCTCTGGTACAGACACTGCTGTGACTGTGGGGGAGGGGACATTAGAGTGTAAGCTCCTCTGGTACAGAGACTGATGTGACTGTGGGGGAGGGGACATTAGAGTGTAAGCTCCTCTGGTACAGAGACTGATGTGACTGTGGGGGAGGGGACATTAGAGTGTAAGCTCCTCTGGTACAGAGACTGATGTGACTGTGGGGGAGGGGACATTAGAGTGTAAGCTCCTCTGGTACAGAGACTGATGTGACTGTGGGGGAGGGGACATTGGAGTGTAAGCTCCTGGGGTACAGACACTGCTGTGACTGTGGGGGAGGGGACATTAGAGTGTAAGCTCCTCTGGTACAGAGACTGATGTGACTGTGGGGGAGGGGACATTAGAGTGTAAGCTCCTCTGGTACAGAGACTGATGTGACTGTGGGGGAGGGGACATTAGAGTATAAGCTCCTCTGGTACAGAGACTGATGTGACTGTGGGGGAGGGGACATTAGAGTGTAAGCTCCTCTGGTACAGAGACTGATGTGACTGTGGGGGAGGGGACATTAGAGTGTAAGCTCCTCTGGTACAGAGACTGATGTGACTGTGGGGGAGGGGACATTAGAGTGTAAGCTCCTCTGGTACAGAGACTGATGTGACTGTGGGGGAGGGGACATTAGAGTGTAAGCTCCTCTGGTACAGAGACTGATGTGACTGTGGGGGGGGGGACATTAGAGTGTAAGCTCCTCTGGTACAGAGACTGATGTGACTGTGGGGGAGGGGACATTGGAGTGTAAGCTCCTGGGGTACAGACACTGCTGTGACTGTGGGGGAGGGGACATTAGAGTGTAAGCTCCTCTGGTACAGAGACTGATGTGACTGTGGGGGAGGGGACATTAGAGTGTAAGCTCCTCTGGTACAGAGACTGATGTGACTGTGGAGGAGGGGACATTAGAGTGTAAGCTCCTCTGGTACAGACACTGCTGTGACTGTGGGGGAGGGGACATTAGAGTGTAAGCTCCTCTGGTACAGAGACTGATGTGACTGTGGGGGAGGGGACATTAGAGTGTAAGCTCCTCTGGTACAGAGACTGATGTGACTGTGGGGGAGGGGACATTAGAGTGTAAGCTCCTCTGGTACAGAGACTGATGTGACTGTGGGGGAGGGGACATTAGAGTGTAAGCTCCTCTGGTACAGAGACTGATGTGACTGTGGGGGAGGGGACATTGGAGTGTAAGCTCCTGGGGTACAGACACTGCTGTGACTGTGGGGGAGGGGACATTAGAGTGTAAGCTCCTCTGGTACAGAGACTGATGTGACTGTGGGGGAGGGGACATTAGAGTGTAAGCTCCTCTGGTACAGAGACTGATGTGACTGTGGGGGAGGGGACATTAGAGTATAAGCTCCTCTGGTACAGAGACTGATGTGACTGTGGGGGAGGGGACATTAGAGTGTAAGCTCCTCTGGTACAGAGACTGATGTGACTGTGGGGGAGGGGACATTAGAGTGTAAGCTCCTCTGGTACAGAGACTGATGTGACTGTGGGGGAGGGGACATTAGAGTGTAAGCTCCTCTGGTACAGAGACTGATGTGACTGTGGGGGAGGGGACATTAGAGTGTAAGCTCCTCTGGTACAGAGACTGATGTGACTGTGGGGGAGGGGACATTAGAGTGTAAGCTCCTCTGGTACAGAGACTGATGTGACTGTGGGGGAGGGGACATTAGAGTGTAAGCTCCTCTGGTGCAGAGACTGATGTGACTGTGGGGGAGGGGACATTAGAGTGTAAGCTCCTCTGGTGCAGAGACTGATGTGACTGTGGGGGAGGGGACATTAGAGTGTAAGCTCCTCTGGTACAGAGACTGATGTGACTGTGGGGGAGGGGACATTAGAGTGTAAGCTCCTCTGGTACAGAGACTGATGTGACTGTGGGGGAGGGGACATTAGAGTGTAAGCTCCTCTGGTACAGAGATTGATGTGACTGTGGGGGAGGAGACATTAGAGTGTAAGCTCTTCTGGTACAGAGACTGATGTGACTGTGGGGGAGGGGACATTAGAGTGTAAGCTCCTCTGGTACAGAGACTGATGTGACTGTGGGGGAGGGGACATTAGAGTGTATGCTCTTCTGGTACAGAGACTGATGTGACAGTGGGGGAGGGGACATTAGAGTGTAAGCTCCTCTGGTACAGAGACTGATGTGACTGTGGGGGAGGGGACATTAGAGTGTAAGCTCTTCTGGTACAGAGACTGATGTGACAGTGGGGGAGGGGACATTAGAGTGTAAGCTCCTCTGGTACAGAGACTGATGTGACTGTGGGGGAGGGGACATTAGAGTGTAAGCTCCTCTGGTACAGAGACTGATGTGACTGTGGGGGAGGGGACATTAGAGTGTAAGCTCCTCTGGTGCAGAGACTGATGTGACTGTGGGGGGAGGGGACATTAGAGTGTAAGCTCCTCTGGTACAGAGACTGATGTGACTGTGGGGGAGGGGACATTAGAGTGTAAGCTCCTCTGGTACAGAGACTGATGTGACTGTGGGGGAGGGGACATTAGAGTGTAAGCTCCTCTGGTACAGAGACTGATGTGACTGTGGGGGGAGGGGACATTAGAGTGTAAGCTCCTCTGGTGCAGAGACTGATGTGACTGTGGGGGAGGGGACATTAGAGTGTAAGCTCCTCTGGTGCAGAGACTGATGTGACTGTGGGGGAGGGGACATTAGAGTGTAAGCTCCTCTGGTACAGAGACTGATGTGACTGTGGGGGAGGGGACATTAGAGTGTAAGCTCCTCTGGTACAGAGACTGATGTGACTGTGGGGGGGGGGACATTAGAGTGTAAGCTCCTCTGGTACAGAGACTGATGTGACTGTGGGGGAGGGGACATTAGAGTGTAAGCTCCTCTGGTACAGAGACTGATGTGACTGTGGGGGAGGGGACATTAGAGTGTAAGCTCCTCTGGTGCAGAGACTGATGTGACTGTGGGGGAGGGGACATTAGAGTGTAAGCTCCTCTGGTACAGAGACTGATGTGACTGTGGGGGAGGGGACATTAGAGTGTAAGCTCCTCTGGTACAGAGACTGATGTGACTGTGGGGGAGGGGACATTAGAGTGTAAGCTCCTCTGGTACAGAGACTGATGTGACTGTGGGGGAGGGGACATTAGAGTGTAAGCTCCTCTGGTACAGAGACTGATGTGACTGTGGGGGAGGGGACATTAGAGTGTAAGCTCCTCTGGTACAGAGACTGATGTGACTGTGGGGGAGGGGACATTGGAGTGTAAGCTCCTGGGGTACAGACACTGCTGTGACTGTGGGGGAGGGGACATTAGAGTGTAAGCTCCTCTGGTACAGAGACTGATGTGACTGTGGGGGAGGGGACATTAGAGTGTAAGCTCCTCTGGTACAGAGACTGATGTGACTGTGGGGGAGGGGACATTAGAGTGTAAGCTCCTCTGGTACAGAGACTGATGTGACTGTGGGGGAGGGGACATTAGAGTGTAAGCTCCTCTGGTACAGAGACTGATGTGACTGTGGGGGAGGGGACATTAGAGTGTAAGCTCCTCTGGTACAGAGACTGATGTGACTGTGGGGGAGGGGACATTAGAGTGTAAGCTCCTCTGGTACAGAGACTGATGTGACTGTGGGGGAGGGGACATTAGAGTGTAAGCTCCTCTGGTACAGAGACTGATGTGACTGTGGGGGAGGGGACATTAGAGTGTAAGCTCCTCTGGTACAGAGACTGATGTGACTGTGGGGGAGGGGACATTAGAGTGTAAGCTCCTCTGGTGCAGAGACTGATGTGACTGTGGGGGAGGGGACATTAGAGTGTAAGCTCCTCTGGTGCAGAGACTGATGTGACTGTGGGGGAGGGGACATTAGAGTGTAAGCTCCTCTGGTACAGAGACTGATGTGACTGTGGGGGAGGGGACATTAGAGTGTAAGCTCCTCTGGTACAGAGACTGATGTGACTGTGGGGGAGGGGACATTAGAGTGTAAGCTCCTCTGGTACAGAGATTGATGTGACTGTGGGGGAGGAGACATTAGAGTGTAAGCTCTTCTGGTACAGAGACTGATGTGACTGTGGGGGAGGGGACATTAGAGTGTAAGCTCCTCTGGTACAGAGACTGATGTGACTGTGGGGGAGGGGACATTAGAGTGTATGCTCTTCTGGTACAGAGACTGATGTGACAGTGGGGGAGGGGACATTAGAGTGTAAGCTCCTCTGGTACAGAGACTGATGTGACTGTGGGGGAGGGGACATTAGAGTGTAAGCTCTTCTGGTACAGAGACTGATGTGACAGTGGGGGAGGGGACATTAGAGTGTAAGCTCCTCTGGTACAGAGACTGATGTGACTGTGGGGGAGGGGACATTAGAGTGTAAGCTCCTCTGGTACAGAGACTGATGTGACTGTGGGGGAGGGGACATTAGAGTGTAAGCTCCTCTGGTGCAGAGACTGATGTGACTGTGGGGGGAGGGGACATTAGAGTGTAAGCTCCTCTGGTACAGAGACTGATGTGACTGTGGGGGAGGGGACATTAGAGTGTAAGCTCCTCTGGTACAGAGACTGATGTGACTGTGGGGGAGGGGACATTAGAGTGTAAGCTCCTCTGGTACAGAGACTGATGTGACTGTGGGGGGAGGGGACATTAGAGTGTAAGCTCCTCTGGTGCAGAGACTGATGTGACTGTGGGGGAGGGGACATTAGAGTGTAAGCTCCTCTGGTGCAGAGACTGATGTGACTGTGGGGGAGGGGACATTAGAGTGTAAGCTCCTCTGGTACAGAGACTGATGTGACTGTGGGGGAGGGGACATTAGAGTGTAAGCTCCTCTGGTACAGAGACTGATGTGACTGTGGGGGAGGGGACATTAGAGTGTAAGCTCCTCTGGTACAGAGACTGATGTGACTGTGGGGGAGGGGACATTAGAGTGTAAGCTCCTCTGGTGCAGAGACTGATGTGACTGTGGGGGAGGGGACATTAGAGTGTAAGCTCCTCTGGTGCAGAGACTGATGTGACTGTGGGGGAGGGGACATTAGAGTGTAAGCTCCTCTGGTACAGAGACTGATGTGACTGTGGGGGAGGGGACATTAGAGTGTAAGCTCCTCTGGTACAGAGACTGATGTGACTGTGGGGGAGGGGACATTAGAGTGTAAGCTCCTGTGGTACAGAGATGGATGTGACTGTGGGGGAGGGGACATTAGAGTGTAAGCTCCTCTGGTACAGAGACTGATGTGACTGTGGGGGAGGGGACATTAGAGTGTATGCTCTTCTGGTACAGAGACTGATGTGACAGTGGGGGAGGGGACATTAGAGTGTAAGCTTCTCTGGTACAGAGACTGATGTGACTGTGGGGGAGGGGACATTAGAGTGTAAGCTCCTCTGGTACAGAGACTGATGTGACTGTGGGGGAGGGGACATTAGAGTGTAAGCTCCTCTGGTGCAGAGACTGATGTGACTGTGGGGGGAGGGGACATTAGAGTGTAAGCTCCTCTGGTACAGAGACTGATGTGACTGTGGGGGAGGGGACATTAGAGTGTAAGCTCCTCTGGTACAGAGACTGATGTGACTGTGGGGGAGGGGACATTAGAGTGTAAGCTCCTCTGGTACAGAGACTGATGTGACTGTGGGGGGAGGGGACATTAGAGTGTAAGCTCCTCTGGTGCAGAGACTGATGTGACTGTGGGGGAGGGGACATTAGAGTGTAAGCTCCTCTGGTGCAGAGACTGATGTGACTGTGGGGGAGGGGACATTAGAGTGTAAGCTCCTCTGGTACAGAGACTGATGTGACTGTGGGGGGGGGGGACATTAGAGTGTAAGCTCCTCTGGTACAGAGACTGATGTGACTGTGGGGGAGGGGACATTAGAGTGTAAGCTCCTCTGGTACAGAGACTGATGTGACTGTGGGGGAGGGGACATTAGAGTGTAAGCTCCTGTGGTACAGAGATGGATGTGACTGTGGGGGAGGGGACATTAGAGTGTAAGCTCCTCTGGTACAGAGACTGATGTGACTGTGGGGGAGGGGACATTAGAGTGTAAGCTCCTCTGGTACAGAGACTGATGTGACTGTGGGGGAGGGGACATTAGAGTGTATGCTCTTCTGGTACAGAGACTGATGTGACAGTGGGGGAGGGGACATTAGAGTGTAAGCTTCTCTGGTACAGAGACTGATGTGACTGTGGGGGAGGGGACATTAGAGTGTAAGCTCCTCTGGTACAGAGACTGATGTGACTGTGGGAGAGGGGACATTAGAGTGTAAGCTCCTCTGGTACTGGCTTAGTGATCTCTGTACAGCGCTGTGGTATATGTCAGAGCTAAATAAATGTACAGTGAGGGGGCAAAAGTAAGTGCCCCCTGCTGATTTTGTACGTTTGCCCACTGACAGAGGAAACAATCAGTCTATAATTTTATTGGTCGGTTTATTTTACCAGTGAGAGACGGAATAACAACAAAAATATCCAGAAAAATGCATTTCAAAAAAAGTTATAAATTGATTTGCATTTTAATGAGTGAAATAAGTATTTGACCCCTTAGTAGTTGGTGGAGAAACCCTTGTTGGAAGCTCAGAGGTCACAGAGGTCAGAGGTCAGAGGTCAGACGTTTCTTGTAGTTGGCCCCCAGGTTTTCAGACATCTCAGGAGGGATTTTCTCCTCTTTGCAGATCCTCTTCAAGTCTTTAAGGTTTGGAGGATGATGTTTGGTAACTCCGAACCTTCAGCTCCCTCCACATATTTTCTATGGGATTGAGGTCTGGAGACTGGCTAGGCCACTCCCTGACCTCAATGTGCTTCCTCTTGAGCCACTCCTTTGTTGCCTTGGCTGTGTGTTTTGGGTGATTGTCATCCTGGAATTCCCATCCATGACCCATTTTCAATGCCCTGGCTGAGGGAAGGAGGTTCTCACCCAGGATTTGATGGTACATGGCCCCGCCCATCGTCCCTTTGATGCGGTGAAGTTGTCCCCTTAGCAGAAAAACACCCCCAAACCATAATGTTTCCACCTCCATGTGACGGTGGGGGATGGGGTTCCTGGGGTCATAGGCAGAATTCTTCCTCCTCCAATCACGGCGAGTTGAGTTCGATTTTGGTCTCATCTGACCACAACACTTTCCCCCAGTTCTCCTCTGAATCATTCAGACGTTCATTAGCAGACATCAGACGGGCTGTACCATGTGATTTCCTGAGCAGGGGGACCTTGCGGGTGCTGCAGGATTTCAGTCCTCCATGGCGTAGTGTTACCAATTGTTTTCTTGGTGACGATGGTCCCAGCTGAGATCATTGAGAAGATTCTCCTGTGTAGTTCTGGGCTGATTCCTCACCGTTCTCCATCATCATTGAACCTCCATGAGGTGAGATCTTCCATGGAGCCCCAGACTGAGGAGACTGACAGTTATTTTCTGTTGTCACCTCTCACCAAGCTGCTTGGCGATGGTCTTGTAGCCATTCCAGCCTTGTGTAGGTCTCCAATCTTCTCCCTGACATCCTTGGACAGCTCTTTGGTCTTGGCCATGGTGGAGAGATTGGAATCTGATTGGTTGATTCTGTGGACAGGAGTCTTCTATACAGGTAACAAGCTGAGATTAGGAGCACTCCCTATAAGAGAATCCTCCTAATCTCAGCTTGTTACCTGTATAGAAGACACCTGGGAGCCAGAAATCTGCTGATTGATCGGGAATCAAATACTTATTTCACTCATTAACCACTTGCTGACCGCCGCAAGTACATTTACTGCGGCGGTCAGCCCCCTCTGGGCAAAGTGACGTATGGGTACTTCACTCGCCTGCGAGCCAATAGGGGGCGAGCGCACGCCACCAGAGGAACGCTCCCACCCCCACTTGTTCCCTGACATCCCCGCGCGAGTGACCAGTGGCTCCGATGTCCGCCGGCCACTCGCAATCTCCCGCTGAGAGAAACACAACCGTCTGTCATTCTCCCTGGTGTAACTACAGAGATCATACGGTCCTGCTATGTAGGATCATATGTCTCTGTGGTTACATCAAAAGCCACGCCCCCCACAGTTAGAAACACGCCCCTAGGGACGCACTTAACCCCTTGCTCTCTAATAAAGTTAACCCCTTCCCTGCCAGTGTCATTAGTACAGTGACAGTGCATATGTATAGCACTGATTACTGTAGTAATGTCACCGGTACCCCCAAAAGTGTCAAAAATGTCAGTCAAGGGTCCGATCTGTCCGCCGCAATGTCGCAGTCCGCAAAAAAATTGCAGATCGCCGCCATTACTCGTTAAAAAAAAACCACAATAAAAATGACAATAATCTTTTCCCGTAGTTAGTAAACGCAATGACATTTGCGCAAACCAATCAAATTACGCTTATTGCGATTTTTTTCACCAAAAATATGTAGTGGAAAACAAATTGGCCAAAAATGTTAAAAAAAATAGATTTTTAAATTTTATTTGGGGAATTTCATATAAAAAATGTGAAAAATTATTATTTTTTCCGAATTGTCTCTCTTTTTTTGTTTATAGCGCAAAAAGTAAAAATCGCACAGGTGATCAAATACCACCAAAAGAAATCTCTGTTTGTGGGAAAAAAAGGACGTCAATTTAGTTTGGGTACAGCGTCGCATGACCGCGCAATTGTCCGTTAAATTCACGCAGTGCCGAATCGCAAAATAGGCCCTGGTCATTGAGCAGCCAAATCCTCCGGGGCTGAAGTGGTTAAAATGCAAATCAAATTATACATTTTTATGAAATGCGTTTTTCTGGATATTTTTGTTGTTATTCCGTCTCTCACTGGTAAAATAAACCGACCAATAAAATTATAGACTGATCATTTCTTTGTCAGCGGGCAAACGTAAAAAATCAGCAGGGGGTTCACATACTTTTTCCCCTCACTGTAATATAATAGTGTGACTGTGGGGGAGGGGACATTAGAGTGTAAGCTCCTCTGGTTCGAAGCCTGGATCGGTGGTAGATCTCAGCTCGCGGTGCGGCTGCGTTGTATCCTCAGAATGTGAGACGACTTGTATATCTAATTAAAGGTGAAGAGGGCGCTCGTCTGACACTCGATCTATAATGGGGGGATGAATAATTGATGGGATGTGTGCGGAGAGCGCTGTGTCCCGTCCTCCGGGGTGATGTGTATAGTAAATCCAGAAGCCGGCGCTGCGTCCGGGATAATAACCCCCAACATTGGTGTCAGTGACTGCAATAATAACCCCCAGCATGAGTACAATAATTCTCCAATAATGACACTGATGCTGGGGGTTATTATTCCTCCCACTGACACCAATGTTGGGGGTTATTATTCCTCCCACTGACACCAATGCTGGGGGTTATTATTCCTCCCACTGACACCAATGTTGGGGGTTATTATTCCTCCCACTGACACCAATGCTGGGGGTTATTATTGCTCTCACTGTCACCAATGCTGGGGGTTATTATTCCTCTCACTGACAACAATGTTGGGGGTTATTATTCCTCCCACTGACACCAATGTTGGGGGTTATTATTCCTCTCACTGACACCAATGCTGGGGGTTATTATTCCTCTCACTGTCACCAATGCTGGGGGTTATTATTCCTCTCACTGACAACAATGTTGGGGGTTATTATTCCTCCCACTGACACCAATGTTGGGGGTTATTATTCCTCTCACTGACACCAATGCTGGGGGTTATTATTCCTCTCACTGACACCAATGCTGGGGGTTATTATTCCTCCCACTGACACCAATGTTGGGGGTTATTATTGCTCTCACTGACAACAATGTTGGGGGTTATTATTGCATTATATATATATATATTATCCTGGAGATGGGGCCCCAAGAATACATGTAGGATGAAGATGACAGCCGGGCCGGTTCTGTGAATGGAGAATAGTTTGGCCATCAGGGAATGCTGAGCCTTGCAGTTCCACAGCAGCTGCAGGAGACACCGCCCTGCATTTATCTGTGCACATTACACAGTACACCCCCCCCCCCCCATATGTCACCTAAATTTCCACACAGCGAACATGCCAAGTACATGTAACATGTCAGAGTCAGAGATAAGTGCAGCAACACCTCCCTCTGCTGGTCATTGCAGGAACTGCACACAGCAAGATCTGTGTATGATGACAGCAGATTGGATACCCACCAATCATATCTGCATCAGTCTCTGTACCAGAGGAGCTTGCACTCTATTATAATTAGTAATATGATGTGGGTCTGGCTGTCAGTGCTGTGATTGGTCGGTCTCTCTGATGTCTGGAAATAATCCAGTTGGGATATTGGATTTTTCTCTCCTGTAGATTGCTTGGTGGATGCCGCCATCTGGTGGCTCATCCTGTGTAATGCGCCCTCCATACATTCCATAGAGGATTCTGTATTTCATTTGTTAGTTTGTTTTCTATATTTCCTTGAAAGTATATATTCTATATTATCCAATATAGCTATATCCTATCTACAGTGTATATAGTGCCTTGAAAAAGTATTCACACCCAAACCAAAACCAAACCAAAAATGTAAATGTATTTTATTGGGATTTTATGTGACAGACCGACACAAAGTGTCCATAATTGTGAAGTGGAAGGAAAATGATAAATGATACAAATAAATCTGTGAAAAGTGCGGCTGCATTTGTATTCACCCCCCGGAGTCAATACTTTGTAGAAGCGCCTTTCCCTCCAATTACAGCTGCAAGTCTTTTTGGGGGTGTCTCTACCAGCTTTGCACATCTAGAGAGGACATTTCTGCCCATTCTTCTTTGCAGAATATCTCAAGCTCTGTCAGATTGGATGGAGAGCGTCTGTGAACAGCAATTTTCAAGTCTTGCCACAGATTCTCAATGTGATTTAGGTCTGGACTGTGACTGGGCCATTCTAACACATGAAACCATTCCATTGTAGCTCTGGCTGGATGTTTCGGGTCGTTGTCCTGCTGGAAGGAGAACCCCCCCCCCCCCCCCCCAGTCTCAAGTCTTTTCTTCTAAGATTTCCCTGTATTTGGCTCCATCCATCTTCCCATCAACTCTGACCAGCTTCTCTGTCCCTGCTGAAGAAAAGCATCCCCACACCATGATGCTGCCACCACCATGTTTCACAGTGGGGATGGTGTGATCAGGGTGATGTGCAGTGTTAGTTTTCCCCCATACATAGCGTTTTGGTTGAATTTTGGTCTCATCTGAGCAGAGCTCCTCCCCCCACATGTTTTCTGTGTCCCACACATGGCTTCTCCTAAACTGCAAACAGGACTTCTTATGTCTTTCTTCCACCAATGGCTTTCTTCTTCTCACTCTTCCATAAAGGGCAGATTTGTGGAGCGCACGACTAATAGTTGTCCTGTGGACAGATTCTCCAACCTGAGCTGTGGATCTCTGCAGCTCCTCCAGAGTTCCCATGGGCCTCTTGGCTGCTTCTCTGATGAATGCTCTCCTTGCCCTGCCGGTCAGTTTAGGTGGACGGCCATGTCTTGGTAGGGGCCCGGCCGGTCAGTTTAAGTGGACAGCCATGTCTTGGTAGGGGCCCGGCCGGTCAGTTTAAGTGGACAGCCATGTCTTGGTAGGGGCCCGGCCGGTCAGTTTAGGTGGACGGCCATGTCTTGGTAGGGGCCCGGCCGATCAGTTTAGGTGGACGGCCATGTCTTGGTAGGGGCCCGGCTGGTCAGTTTAGGTGGACGGCCATGTCTTGGTAGGGGCCCGGCTGGTCAGTTTAGGTGGACGGCCATGTCTTGGTAGGGTTGCAGTTGTGCCATACTCTTTCCACTTTCCCATGATGGATTGAACAGCGCTCTGTTAGATGGTCAAAGCTTAGAAGATTTTTTTTATAACTTAACCCTGCTTTACACTTCACTACTTTATCCCTGACCTGTCTGCTGTGTTCCTTGGCCTTCATGATGATGTTTGTTCACTAAGGTTCTCTAACAAACCTCTGAGGGCTTCACAGAACAGCTGTATTTATACTGAGATTACATTACACACAGGTGGACTCTATTTACTAATTAGGTGACTTCTGATGGCATTTGGTTCCTCTAGATTTTAGTTAGGGGTATCAGAGTAAAGGGGGGTGAATACAAATGCCCCCCCCCCCCCACACTTTTCACTGATTTATTTGTATCATTTATCATTTTCCTTCCACTTCACAATTATGGCCACTTTGTGTCGGTCTATCACATAAAATCCCAATAAAATACATTTACATTTTTGGGTGTAACATGAGAAAATGTGGGAAATTTCAAGGGGTGTGAATACTTTTTCAAGGCACTGTATATAACGTATAGCCTCTATATCCTCTACATTGTACAGTACTGTGCAAAAGTCTTAGGCAGGTGTATTGCTGTATATGAAGAAGTCTTTCAGAAATCGAAGTGTTAAGAGTTCATTTCTATCAATTTACAAAATGGAAAGTAAATGAAGAGAAATCCAATAAATATTTGGGGTGATTGCGCCCCCCCCCCCCCCCCCGCACCCCATTTTCCTTTTTCTAGGTAGACTTGTTGTTGGTGTAGGAACTCGGCCAAACCATAACTTCCATCAGTCCTTGTCCTTTACACTGAAGATAGTTCCTAATGACATTGGCTGGATGTATGGGGTGGTCGTCCTGCTGCAAAATAAATTTGGGGTACCTGAGGCCCACTGGTTTCCTCCAGACTTCTCCAAACAGTAGATGGGGTACCTGGGTCCTATTGGTTTCCACCAGACTTCTCCGGACAGTAGATGGGTGTCCCTGGATCCCACTGGTTTCCCCATGACCTCTCTGTACAGTAGATAGGTGAACCTGGGTCCCACTGGTTTCCTCCAGACTTCTCTAGACAGTAATTTGGGGTACCTGGGTCCCACTGGTTTCCACTAGACTTCTCTAGACAGTAGATGGGTGTACCTAGGTCCCACTGGTTTCGACTAGACTTCTCTAGACGGTAGATGGGAGTACCTTGATACCACTGGTTTCCAACAGACTTTTGTAGACAGTAGATGGGTGTACCTAGGTCCCACTGGTTTCGACTAGACTTCTTTGGACAGTAGATGGGTGTACCTTGATCCCACTGGTTTCCCCCAGACTTCTTTGGACAGTAGATGGGTGTACCTTGATCCCACTGGTTTCCACCAGATGTTTCTGGACAGTAGATGGGTGTACCTGGGTCCCACTGGTTTCCCCCAGACCTCTTTACAATAGATAGGTGTACCTGGGTCCCACTGGTTTCCTCCAGACTTCTCTAGACAGTAAATGGGGGTACCTGGGTCCCACTGGTTTCCTCCAGACTTCTCTGGACAGTAGACAAGGGTACCTGGGTCCCACTGGTTTCCATCAGACTTCTCTGGACAGTAGATGGGAGTACCTTGGTCCCACTGGTTTCCATCAGACTTCTCCAAACAGTAGATGGGTGTACCTGAGACCCACTGGTTTCCTCCAGACTTCTGCGGACAGTAGATGGGTGTACCTGGGTCCTACTGGTTTCCACCAGAAACCTCCCTGGACAGTAGATGGGGTACCTGGATCCCACTGGTTTCGTTCAGACTTCTCTGGACAGTAGATGTGTGTACCTTGATCCCATTGGTTTCCACCAGACTTTTCTGGACAGTAGATGGGTGTACCTGGGTCCCATTGGTTTCCTCCAGACTTCTCTGGACAGTAGATGGGTGTACCTGGGTCCCACTGGTTTCCCCCAGACCTCTCTGTACAGTAGATAGGTGTACCTGGGTCCCACTGGTTTCCTCCAGACTTCTCTAGACAGTAAATTGGGGTACCTGGGTCCCACTGGTTTCCTCCAGACTTCTCTAGACAGTAAATTGGGGTACCTGTGTCTCACTGTTTTCCCCCAGACTTCTCTGGACAGTAGATGGGTGTACCTTGGTCCCACTGGTTTCCACCAGACTTCTCTGGACAGTAGATGGGTGTACCTGGGTCCCATTGGTTTCCTCCAGACTTCTCTAGACAGTAGATGGGTGTACCTGGGTCCCACTGGTTTCCACTAGACTTCCCTGGACAGTAGACAGGTGTACCTAGGTCCCACTGGTTTCCTCCAGACTTCTCTGGACAGTAGACAAGGGTACCTGGGTCCCACTGGTTTCCTCCAGACTTCTCTGGACAGTAGACAAGGGTACCTGGGTCCCACTGGTTTCCATCAGACTTCTCTGGACAGTAGATGGGAGTACCTTGGTCCCACTGGTTTCCATCAGACTTCTCCAAACAGTAGATGGGTGTACCTGAGACCCACTGGTTTCCTCCAGACTTCTGCGGACAGTAGATGGGTGTACCTGGGTCCTACTGGTTTCCACCAGAAACCTCCCTGGACAGTAGATGGGGTACCTGGATCCCACTGGTTTCGTTCAGACTTCTCTGGACAGTAGATGTGTGTACCTTGATCCCATTGGTTTCCACCAGACTTTTCTGGACAGTAGATGGGTGTACCTGGGTCCCATTGGTTTCCTCCAGACTTCTCTGGACAGTAGATGGGTGTACCTGGGTCCCACTGGTTTCCCCCAGACCTCTCTGTACAGTAGATAGGTGTACCTGGGTCCCACTGGTTTCCTCCAGACTTCTCTAGACAGTAAATTGGGGTACCTGGGTCCCACTGGTTTCCTCCAGACTTCTCTAGACAGTAAATTGGGGTACCTGTGTCTCACTGTTTTCCCCCAGACTTCTCTGGACAGTAGATGGGTGTACCTTGGTCCCACTGGTTTCCACCAGACTTCTCTGGACAGTAGATGGGTGTACCTGGGTCCCATTGGTTTCCTCCAGACTTCTCTAGACAGTAGATGGGTGTACCTGGGTCCCACTGGTTTCCACTAGACTTCCCTGGACAGTAGACAGGTGTACCTAGGTCCCACTGGTTTCCTCCAGACTTCTCTGGACAGTAGACAAGGGTACCTGGGTCCCACTGGTTTCTCCCAAACTTCTCTGGACAGTAGATGGGAGTACCTTGGGCCCACTGGTTTCCCCCAGACTTCTCTGGACAGTAGATGGGAGTACCTTGGTCCCACTGGTTTCCACCAGACTTCTCTGGACAGTAGATAGGTGTACCTGGGTTTTATTGGTTTCCTCCAGACTTCTCCAAACATTATATGGGTGTACCTGGGTTTTATTGGTTTCCTCCAGACTTCTCCGAACAGTAGATGGGTGTACCTGGGTCCCACTGGTTTCCCCCAAACTTTTCCGGACAGTTACCTGACCACTGCGGCTATGCTCCTCAACGTTAGCCGATCAATGGTGTCCTCAATGCTAAGAAATACAAGCGAATACTTCTCCATCATGCCGTACCATCAAGGAGGTGTGTGATTGGCCCCAAAATTATTCTGCAACAGGACAGCCTCCCCAAAAATCCAGCCAATGTGATTAAGAACTATCTTCAGTGTAAAGAAGAACAAGGAGTCCTGAAAGTGATGGTTTGGCCCCCACAGAGCCCTGATCTTACCATCCTGGAGTCTGTCCGGGATGAAGCATTGGAGGCAGCCTCTCAGTGAATGGGTGCACGAACTCGCCCCTACTAAGTCACCCCTTGTCTCTGTGCCCTACCCTCCTCTATCACCGTCCCTTGGTTCCACCCTCTACCCACCTCCCAGTAGTGCCCCAAGTATCATTTGGTGGTGCTAAATGATTTGTATGAAATTTGTTCTTGCCTAATAACCAGAAAAGCAGTCAAATAGATCTCCTGGAGCCAGTAACAATAGATCCCAATATCCCACCAACAGCAACAATAGATCCCTCAAACAACAAATGACTCCCCAGCAGCCATGGACCACACCCCAGCAACAATAGCCCCCACCCCCCAGTAACAATAGTCCCCACCCCAGCAACAATAGATCCCCCCAGCAACAACAGATCCTTCACACAACAATATACTCCCCAGTAACAACGGACCCCACCCAGCAACAATAGTTTCCCCCACACAATAACCCCCCCTCACACACACACACACACAGACGCACGCACACACACGGCAAAAATTGACCACCCACATAAAAATACCACCCAGCAACAAAATATTCACCCCAGCAACATTAGAACCCCCCAGCAGCAATAACAGATCCCCCAGCAGCCAGCATCGATAGACCCTCCAGGGCCATTAACAATAGACCTCTCCCTCAATAGAAGATCCTTACTAGCAAATTAAAAAGAAGCTTGGTTCTTGGGGGGGAAAGCAATGGCAAACGTAGACAACATTATAAAAAGTAGAGACATCACTCTACCGAAAAAGTGCCGTATAGTCAAAGCTATGCTATTCCCAGTAGTAACCTATGGCTGTGAAAGTTGGACCATAAGGAAGACTGAATGCCGAAGATTTGATGCTTTTGAACTCTGGTGTTGGAGAAAACTCTTGAAAGTCCCTTGGACAGCAAGAAGATCAAACCAGTCATTCCTGAAGGAAATCAACTCTGAATATTCACTGGAAGGACGGATCCTGAAGCTGAAACTGGAAAACTTGGGCCACCTAATGCCAAGAGAGGAGTCATTGGAGAAGACCCTGATGGTGGGAAACATGGAGGGAAAAAGGAGACGAGGACGTCAGAAAACAAGATGGATGGAAGGTATCATCCAAACAATGAACATGAAGGTAAGCAAGCTCCGGGAGGCAGTGGAGGAGAAGTAAAGCCTGGCTATGGTTCATGAGGTCACGGAGAGTCGGACAAGACTAAACGACTAAACAACAACTAGCAACATAAGACCCCCCAGCATCAATATACGCTCCCACATAAACCGATCCCCACCAGGGACAACAAATCTCCCAGCAGCCACCATGAGTAGACCTTACAGCACACCCTGGGACCCCTTGCCATTACACACATTCAGTGCTGAAGGTGCCGGAACTGCGTTCCCCCACGTTCCCCCGTGTTCCTCCGCGTTCCTCCGTGTTCCCCCGCGTTCCCCCACGTTCCCCTGTGTTCCTCCGCGTTCCCCCGCGTTCCTCCGCGTTCCCCCGCGTTCCCCCATGTTCCCCCGTGTTCCTCCGCGTTCCCCCGCGTTCCCCCACGTTCCCCCGCGTTCCCCCACGTTCCCCCGTGTTCCTCCGCGTTCTCCCACGTTCCTCCGCGTTCCCCCGTGTTCCCCCGCGTTCCTCCACGTTCCCCCGTGTTCCTCCGCGTTCCCCCGTGTTCCTCCGCGTTCCCCCGCATTCCCCCATGTTCCCCCGTGTTCCTCCGCGTTCCCCCGCGTTCCCCCACGTTCCCCCGCGTTCCCCCACGTTCCCCCGTGTTCCTCCGCGTTCCCCCACGTTCCTCCGCGTTCCCCCGTGTTCCCCCGCGTTCCCCCGCGTTCCCCCGTGTTCCTCCGCGTACCCCCGCGTTCCCCCACGTTCCCCCGCGTTCCCCCACGTTCCCCCGTGTTCCTCCGCGTTCCCCCACGTTCCTCCACGTTCCCCCACGTTCCTCCGCGTTCCTCCGCGTTCCCCCGCGTTCCTGCTGAAAAGAAGCCCTGTGTAAAATGTATACATAGTGTGTAGCTGACATCCCCTCTCACATACATTTCACAGGCACGATCCAGATGAGATTTTGGGGTGATTCTCTTAGTGTGTTATGTGTTGGGAGATTCGAGGTGAAGGACCCTCATTGTTGGCACTTTTCCTGCCATGGTTGCATGTGAGCATCTATAATGGAGGAGGGTAGGGAGGGTACAGGGTGGAGGAAGGGTGGTGAAAAAGTGAATTATCACCCCATTAATCGCACATCCTTGGCAATTGACCAGCATGCTGGCAAATTATTGTAAGAACCCCAAATTCCCCAGTCTGGGCACAGGTAGTGATGGTAAGAACTCACAGACGAATTTCCCACCACTACCAGCAGATGTCAGGGAAGTCCCAGCATTGGAGACTCAGCAGAGGCAGATCCTTGTTTGTGGGAGAAAGAGCGAGGAAATAGTTTAATCATGGGTAGGCTGGATCACATACATGGAGGTCATCCAGCCTGTTTGGGGGTTAGCAGCCCATTGATTAGTCATTGAGACATTTGGCCATTCCTCGCTGAACCGGCTGAATTTCCATCCATGGATGGCCGGCTTTACTTTGGGAAGGTGAAACCAGCTGCGATATTCTTATACAATTTCATACAGATTAGGGAGAGCAGACAGGCGCTGGTAACACAATGTACCAATCTCAAGTGCAAAGAAACATGTACAAAGATACAATGTATGCAAATACAAGACAGAAAGGCTGATAGAAATGCGGCTATAGAAAAAAAACAATTGAAAAAAAAAGGTCCCATTATGGGCAGCGTGGTTTTCCTTGCTGGTGGGGAGCAGACCTGGGGGCATTACCCCACCTGCTGGGGTTCTGGCTGACGTCCCCTTCAGTAATATGGATTTATTAGAGATGAAAAGTAATCCCTCTGATTAAAAAAAAAAAAAGGAGAAATGTTTATCAGACATTGTTGAGGTCGGGGGGGGGGGGGGGGTTTGGTTGAGGTCCACAACAGGTCTGAGGTTCTCTCCCCAGGATCTGCATACAAGCCTGCAGGACCTGTCAGAGGTGGCTGGGTGGTGGGTGTGACGGTGGCGGGTATCAGACCCCTGGCCTTCTCATCCAACTCGTGACCAAAGACCAGGCAATCTCACACCCTGCCGTCACTTGCGTAACAATGCCACTCTCAGCTGCACCCGGCACACAGATTGTCCAGCTTGCGGGACCACAATCTAGATGCCAGCAGGCTGAGAGCGATTGTCACCAGGCTAATTAAGCAATTAACCCCTTCTCTGCCACCACCGCTACGTTATGAGCCCAGCGGACGCTCGTAATTTTAGAATACCAATTATGACTTTAGAATACCGTATTTATCGGCGTATAACACGCGCCGGCGTATAACACGCACCCAATATTTGGAGAGAAATTTCAAGAAAAAAGCTTAAATTTAACATAAACAGCTTTGAACTCAGAACATTTTTTTTTTTAAAATCAAATGATATCACCAGTGCCCATGAATGCATCCTCATCAGCAGTGTCCAACAATGCAGCCCACCAGCAGTGTCAATGAATGCAGCCCACCAAGTGTCCATAAATGCAGCCCACCAAGTGTCCATAAATGCAGCCCACCAAGTGTCCATACATGCAGCCCACCAAGTGTCCATACATGCAGCCCACCAGCAGTGTCAATGAATGCAGCCCACCAAGTGTCCATAAATGCAGCCCACCAAGTGTCCATAAATGCAGCCCACCAAGTGTCCATACATGCAGCCCACCAAGTGTCCATACATGCAGCCCACCAAGTGTCCATACATGCAGCCTCGCAAGCGCAATGTCCAAATATGCAGCATCGCAAGCGCCATTGGAACTGACCTCATTTGTTTTAAAAAAGACCGGGAAGCAGCGCCGAGAGCAGAAGGGGCGGGCCGGGCCGAGAAGGAAGGACGAGCTGTCATAAGAGCAGAAGGGGGCGGGCTGAGCCGAGGAGAAGGGAGAACGAGTGAGCGCAGTCATCGGAAGTCCCGCCTCCTCTGCCGAGACGTGTGACGTCTGTCATAGGCGGGACTTCCGATGACTGCGCTCGCTTGTTCTCTCTTCTCCTCGGCTCGGCACGCCCCCTTCTGCTCTTATGACAGCTCGTCCTTCCTTCTCCTCGGCCCGGCTCACCCCTTCTGCTCTCGGCAATGCTTCCTGGCCTTTCTTTTTTTAAATATCGGCGTATGACACGCACTGCTGCTTTTTCCTCCATTTTTAGGAGGAAAAAGTGCGTTTTATACGCCGATAAATACGGTAATCATCTGTAACACACACTGTCACCTCAGACAGGAATGTTCAGAGGGTTTATTCTATACAGTAGCGCTCTTCCAAGAGACAGGTTCTTTGGTTAGCTTGCGTTAAGAGTTTAGAGACAAAATTAACACTTTTCAAAATAAGGTTTAATTATAAAAAAAAGATTAAAATTGGTGCAAATACAAATATTTACAGAAAAATGGGTTACAAAGAAATAGAGACACAATTCAGCAATTTAGAAGAATAGATAAAGAAGTAGAAATGGAAATACTTGCATTCAAAAGTCCTTGTATTATCAGCGGTTTAGAGCTGAGCATGTGTGATCAGTTCTTCCCTTGAGCGATGTTACTGCTTGATGTTAAAAATGAGAACTGAGAGCTCCATCAGCTTCTCTCTTTTTCTGTGACCCGCAGGGGGTGTCACCAGAGGTCCTTGACCAATACACAGGGGCCATGGGCAGCTCATAAACTGCTAAGGGACCTCCCGTTTAGACAGATTTTATAACAGGATTCATATCTTGAAATATGTAATGGTTACATTCTTGAAACTGATATTTTATTGTACGGCATTGAATTTTACATCCATGGACACCAAGCACAGGTTATCTCGTAATAACCTCTGACCCGTAAGGCATCTGACCGCTAGCTTGTCTTCCCTAGGAGCGGACGTGATCGTGTATGATCTTAATTTGATCTGTATTTTATTTGGCATTCAAATATATACTTTCTAGAGACATATCTTGTTTGGGTTTAAGGTTCTGAAGTTGTGTGTAACTGTGGTCATTTTCCTAATGAACCATTTGGCTGTGAATACAACACAGCCTGTAGTGGACATCTGTGCTGAGATAAGGTTTGCTTCGTTTATGGCCTTCTTCTGAAGTAACAGTTCTGTTTGAAGTTCTGCATACTAATGTTAAGTGACCCAGGGAGTAAATTAACTCTGAGGAGAGAGAGGGGGGGGGATATCTCTGAGTACACATTTGCTTGCTAGACTGTGTTACTGACAACATGGATGCCCGACCCGTGGTGAAAAGATGGTTGCTCGCGACAGCTTTTAGGATACTTAGGGCACGATACCATTACAGGGGGTCCTTCAATCTAAGCCAAAGCCATCTATTAAAATTGTGGATATCTGTCTATCCTGTTATCTTCTGAATTAATAGAATATCTCTGGATAATGGTGACATCACCCCTTCCCCCCCTTTATATTTATTTGTCAAAGCATCTATGGTCATTATTACCTCGGTGTTGGGGGTTGGCTGATAGCTCTGAATTACCATCAGGCCTCAGAGTCCCCTCAACACATCTTCCTCCATCTTTCCATCTCTTCATCCCCCACTCCTCCATCCCTTCATCCCCCATTCATCCATCCATCCCTTCACCATCCATTCCTCTATCCCTTCATCCACCATTCCTCCGTCCTTCCATCCCTTCACCCCCTACTCCTCCATCCTTCCATTCCTTCATCGCCCATTCCTCTATCCTTCCATTACTTCATCCCCCATTCCTCTATCCTTCCATTACTTCATCCCCCATTCCTCCATCCCTTCATCGCCCATTCCTCTATCCCTTCATCCCCCATTCCTCCATCTTTCCATCCCTTCATCCCCCATTCCTCCAATCTTCTATCCCTTCATCCCCCATTCCTTTCATCCCCCATTCCGCCATCCTTCCATCCCTTCATGCCCCATTCCACCATCCCTCCATCCCTATTCCTCCATCCCTTCATCACCCATTCCTCTATACCTTCATCCCCCATTCCGCTATCCCTTCATTCCCCATTCCTCCATCCTTCCATCTCTTCATCACCCATTCCTCTATTCCTTCATTCCCCATTTCTCTATTCCTTCATCCCCATTTCTCTATTCCCTTCATCCCCCATTCCTCCATCCCTTCATCCCCCATTCTGCTATCCCTTCATCCCCCATTCCTCCATCCTTCCATCTCTTCATCACCCATTCCTTTATTCCTTCATTCCCCATTTCTCTATTCCTTTATCCCCATTTCTCTATTCCTTTATCCCCATTTCTCTATTCCCTTCATCCTCCATTCCTCCATCCCTTCATCACCCATTCCTCTATCCCTTCATCCTCCATTCCCCTATCCCTTCATTCCCCATTCCTCTATCCTTCCATCCACCCATCCCCCATTCCTCCATCTTTTCATCGCCCATTCCTCTATCCCTTCATCCCCCTTCCTCCATCTTTCCATCTCTTCACCCCCCATTCCTCCATCTTTGCATCCCCCATTCCTCCATCCTTCTATCCCTTCATCCCCCATTCCTCCATCCTTCCATCCATTCATCCCCATTCCTCCATCCCTTCATCACCCATTCCTGTATCCCTTCATCCCCCATTCCACTATCCCTTCATTCACCATTCCTCCATCCTTCCATCCCTTCATCACCCATTCCTCTATTCCTTCATCCCCCATTCCTCCATCCCTTCATCGCCCTTTCCTCTATCCCTTCGTCCCCCATTCCTCCATCTTTCCACCCCTTCACCCCCCATTCCTCCATCTTTCCATCCCTTCATCCCCCATTCCTCCATCCTTCTATCCCTTCATCCCCCATTCCTCCATCCTTTCATCCCTCATTCCTCCATCCTTCCATCCCTTCATCCCCCATTCCTTCATCCTTCCATCCCCCATTCCTCTATCCTTCCATCCCTTCATCTCCCATTCCTCCATCCCTTCACCCCCACTCCTCCATCCTTCAATCCCTTCATCCCCCATCCCTTTATCACCCATTCCTCCATCCCTTCATCCTTCTATCCCTTATTTCTGTCCCTCTGCCTCTCCACTCCACCATACTTATATGTCTTTGTCCCTCCATCCCATCTCCCTCCTACCTTCTGCCCTTCCACCCGTCCATCCTTCCATCTCTCTATCCCTCCCTGTCTCCCTCAGTCCCTCAATCTCTTTATCTATCCCTCCCACCATCTTACCATAACTTTCATCCCTTTATCTTTCCATCTTCCCATCCCTACATCTTTCCAACCCCCTGCTCTCCACCCCTCTGTCCCACCATCATTCCATCCCGCTATGCTTCGGTCTCTACCTCACCATCCATTTGTCTCCTCATCCTTCATTCCACCATTTATTCATCATTCTAACCCCCATTCTCCTGTCCCTCTAAAGTTCTGTCTCATCCCTCAGTCCCTTCATCTCATTATCCCACCATCCACTATCTTTCTGTCTCGTTATTCCTTTCTCCCACCATCCCCCCATTCTTCTTTCCCACCGTCCTTCCTTTTATCTGACCATCCTCCTTTCCCACTGTCCTTCCATTTGTTCCCTCTATCCTTCCATCCCTTATCCCTCTGTCTCTCCATCCCTTTGTTCCCTTATCTTTCCATCCTTCCATCCAAACCCCTTGCTCTCCATCCCTCTATCCTTCCATCCTTCAATCCCTTGAACCCATTTCTCCTCCATCTCTCTGCCCCTCTTCTCTCCATCCTTCCACCCTTCTCCTCCACCATTGTCCCTCTTTGTGGTCTGATGGACACGTCTATAGAAGATCTATGCCATACGTATTACAGTGAGGGAGAAAAGTATTTGATCCCCTGCTGACTTTGTAGTTTTGTCCACTGACAAAGAATCGATCAGTCTATAATTTTATTGGTCGGTTTATTTTACCAGTAAGAGACGGAATAACAACAAAAATATCCAGAAAAACGCATTTCCAAAAAAGTTATAAATTGATTTGCATTTTAATGAGTGAAATAAGTATTTGATCCCCGATCAATCAGCAAGATTTCTGGCTCCCAGGTGTCTTCTATACAGGTAAAGAGCTGAGTTTAAGAGGACTATCTTATAGGGAGTGCTCCTAATCTCAGCTTGTTACCTGTATAGAAGACTCCTGTCCACAGAAGCAACCAATCAGATTCCAATCTCTCCACCATGGCCAAGACCAAAGAGCTGTCCAAGGATGTCAGGGAGAAGATTGGAGACCTACACAAGGCTGGAATGGCTACAAGACCATCGCCAAGCAGCTTGGTGAGAGGTGACAACAGTTGGTTGGAAGAAACAGAAAATAACTGTCAGTCTCCCTCAGTCTGGGGCTCCATGGAAGATCTCACCTCGTGGAGGTTCAATGATGATGAACGGGGAGGAATCAGCCCAGAATTACACGGGAGAGTCTTCTCAATGATCTCAGCTGGGACCATCGTCACCAAGAAAACAATCGGTAACACACTACACCATGGAGGACTGAAATCCTGCAGCACCCGCAAGGTCCCCCTGCTCAGGAAATCACATGGTACAGCCCGTCTGATGTCTGCTAATGAACATCTGTATGATTCAGAGGAGAACTGGGTAAAAGTGTTGGGGTCAGATGAGACCAAAATCAACTCAACTCGCTGTGATTGGAGGAGGAGGAATGCTGCCTATGACCCCAAGAACACCATTCCCACCGTCACACATGGAGGAGGAAACATTATGCTTTGGGGTGTTTTTCTGCTAAGGGGACAACCTCACCGCATCAAAGAGACGATGGACGGGGCCATGTACCATCAAATCTTGGGTGAGAACCTCCTTCCCTCAGCCAGAGCATTGAAAATTTGCTGTGGATGAGTATTCCAGGATGACAATGACCCAAAACACACGGCCAAGGCAACAAAGGGGTGGCTCAAGAAGAAGCACATTGAGGTCCTGGAGTGGCCTAGCCAGTCTACAGACTTTAATCCCATAGAAAATATGTGGAAGGAGCTGAAGGTTTGAGTTACCAAACGTCATCCTCCAAACCTTAATGACTTGGAGAGGATCTGCAAAGAGGAGTGGGAGAAAATCTCTCCTGAGATGTGTGCAAACCTGGAGGCCAACTACAAGAAATGTCTGACCTCTGTGCTTCCAACAAGGGTTTCTCCACCAACTACTAAGGGGTCAAATACTTATTTCACTCATTAAAATGCAAATCAATTCATAACTTTTTTGAAATGCGTTTTTCTGGATATTTTTGTTGTTATTCCGTCTCTCACTGGTAAAATAAACCGACCAATAAAATTATAGACTGATCATTTCTTTGTCAGTGGGCAAACCTACAAAATCAGCCGGGGGTCACATACTTTTTTCCCTCACTGTATACACCCCTCCAGTTCTACCATCCACATCGGCTTCTCTTCCAAGTGTTTATGGTGCTGGTCTTGCGGAGCCGTCCATGAAATCTATGCAGGAAGAATATTCCCCACGTTGAACATTTCTCGGCTCATTTTGGGGTTTTGTAAAAAATCTGCAGAAATTTGTCTTTCCGCCTGTGAGCACAGAAGAGAATTATTGGTGGAACTGCGAATGTTGTCAACACAAAAACCCATTTCTGTGCCGAGGCCGCTTCTGGGCAGAAAGAACAATCAGCATCCGCTTAACACGTTTGTGTTATTTAAATATTAATATGGAACCGGCCGGAGCCTCACATTAGCTGGCTGAGCGCCCTGATTTTTGTGTTTGCACAGAGCAGGGTGTGCGGGGGAGGGAAGGCCATGGATTATTTATTGGATACCACTTCCAGTTAGAGACCCCGCCGCCGCCATCCGTGTGAACTCATCTGAGAAATGCCGAGCTCAGCGTTCATTAGACAGAAATCCGCCTTTCTGTATTTATTGCAATTTAATGTATTTTAATGGAATTCCCATTCTTTGCTGCAGGAGGAGACACAGCATGGAAGTCAACGACATTCCATACAATAGAAAATGAGCAATCCTCACCTTGCCGGAGGGCGATGAGTCCTCCATCTTCCGGAAAAGTCCTCAACATTCGACATTTCCGGGAATGTCTCCATCTGCATGCTGTGGTTCCTCCATGATGGTTCCTCCCGCTGACCCCATCTCACTGCTGAGTCCTGTAGAGGCTCCGGGGTTGAAGGATGGTGTGAGGGGTCAATTCTATCAGACAGTCAGGGCAGAATGTTGACTTTGCCTGCAATGCTGGAAGGTAGAGGAGTTCAGACTCGCCACCCTCCAATTGGCAAGGAAAATATTCACGTCTTCTGTGTAGGGAGCCATTGTGCAAATTCTTTGTGGGATGTGACATGGTCACTTTAATCCTCCATTACCACCAAACACTGGAAATTGTAGACTGGCCTTTTAAACATCAACCTGACACAGTGCAGTACCATACTTACCAATGTTATGGCCCCAGATCTGCTGAGACTCCTAGCCCCATCCACAATCTACATTAAATCTACCCACTTTCTGGGTGGGTATGGTCAAATCACACCCACTTAATGGGTTTGTTCCCCCCCAAGACCTTGCTTCTAAATATGCAGGGGGAAAATGTCCCTTACATTGATGGTCACTGGGAAGAATGTTCCTTACATTGGGGGTCATTTGGAAGAATGTCCCTTACATTGGGGGTCAGTGGGAAGAATGTCCCTTACATTGGGGGTCATTTGGAAGAATGTCCCTTACATTGGGGGTCAGTGGGAAGAATGTCCCTTACATTGGTGGTCAGTGGGAAGAATGTCCCTTACATTGGGGGTCAGTGGGAAGAATGTCCCTTACATTGGTGGTCAGTGGGAAGAATGCTCCTTACATTGGTGATCAGTGGGAAGAATGTTCCTTACATTGGAGGTCAGTGGGAAGAATGTCCCTTACATTGGTGATCAGTGGGAAGAATGCCCCTTACATTGGTGGTCAGTGGGAAGAATGTCCCTTACATTGGTGATCAGTGGGAAGAATGTTCTCTATTACAGTGGTGGTCAGAATGCCACCCATACAAACACCTTGGAGATCATTGGTGTCCTTCTGCTGGCTCTGCCAAGTGGTGTTGGATCTGGAACTCTGCAGAACCACTGGAGGAACGCTGGTTGAGAATGGTTGTTCTAGAATAAGCCTCCATATATTTAGGCACATTTTCTGTAACTTCCTCTCATGGTTTGGGTTGGTGGAGGGGGCTTTGTCTCTCATTGGATGGAGAGGTATTATGGGGCAGTCCCTGGGGTTGGGGTCAGTTATCTATTCTGTATCCTCAGGTGTCGGTCAGAAGTGGACAGTATGGTGGTACTGTGGTCTCTATGGTAGTTGGGTGTAGTGAGGTGTAGCTCTGGGACCAGTGCAGGTGCTGATTTTTTATAGACTGGCACACAGCCAGTTTTGTGTGCCCCTCAGGTTGTGTCTCTGGCAGTCGGTTCAGGTGGATTTCATAATTTCTCCCAGACAAGGAAATACGTTTTCTTTCATATTTATCATTGTTCTGCAGAGCCGCCATGAATTCAATAATACATTATAATCCGTTCCATCTGCCTGGTCACAGCCCGGCACCCTCCCCTGCTACCACCCCGTGCCATTCATCTTCGCCGTTCTTGCAGCATCTGATAATAGAGAAGCTGTCCTGTGATATGGAGAAACACGGCGGAGAAACTATATGAGTGCCAACGTACTGATCCAAAGGAACCACCGCCTTCATAAAAGGAGACGCACAATACCAGCCAGACACAACGTGGCCCAGGAAACCATCATAGAGAGAAATCTACCAACCCAATACAGACCAATCACCACGTGAGATATCTTGTATATAATACGCACTGTGTGTGACTATAAGTCCCAGCAATGGTATTGTATAGGGCCCATACATACACCCTGTACAAAGGGCATTCGGCCCTTGAGTAGGAACTGCTATTGACAAGGTTGGACCCTTAATGGTACTTCATACCAAATGTTGATTGAGAGCAGAGTGGAGAAGGGCGGGATTCGCCCTATGGAGTATTTCCTGCGATTTAATTTCCTCGCCTTGCACCACAGCATAAAGATAACTGAATCAGCTTGGCCCCCATCCTGCATAAATTCAACAGGCAGGTTGGTAAAGCCAGCAAGGGTCTGATGAGGTCAGAGTACCAGCTCCACCTTGGCCAGTTCAGGGTGCTGAGAATCACTATCTTGAAGGAGGTAAGGAAGGAGTTTCAGAGAAGGAAAGGTTTAGATCTGGTTGAACTGATCCTCCAAAATCACCAGAACATCCACTACCAAGGCTGAAGGTTTCCTAGACCTGGAGACAAACTTCCTCTCAAACTAAACACAACAACAAAGTCTACTTCTGGCTTCCTCCACCTACATTAGAGGTCTTGAAACGCATTGATGACTGGAGAAGTCGGTCTGCCAATTTTCACACATGAAATGTGTCAGGAAGCTGAAGTTCCACTCAAGCCAGAATCAGGTTGACTTCTGTTTGTGCTGCAAGACCTCTGATTCCTTCCCGATGGAAGCCACAGGGTAGCGTTGTCTGAATGAATCCTGGTCAGATAAAATGGCAACTGAAAGGTTAGGCACTGAAAGTAGACTGAAATCTCTCTGAGTTTCAGAAAACTGTTCAGGAGACAGGAATGTTTCGGCAACAAAGTCCCTTACACCGAGAGAATGTCCAGGACTCCTTCCCAGCCCCACATGCTGACAACTTTCCAGACAAGCTGAAGGGAGGGTTTTCTTGACTCCAGGCTATGGTGAGCTTGGTTTTGGGCGTGAGGTGCATGTGATAGTCCAGAAACTGACCTTTCCTGTCCCATTCTGCTTGAATGTTGAGTTGCATGGGTCTGGAGTCAACCTGGGCACATAGAATTGCTTCCAAAGAGGCCAACATTAAGCCAAGGACCCTCATGCAAAAATGTGGGGAAAGTTGGATCTTGGACTGTAGCATCAGAACATGGGAGTGTAGAATTTGTAGCTATTACTGCATGAAGAAGAGCCTGCATTAAAAAGTATCCAGAATAAGGCTTTCCTACTCCAAGCAAGTTGGTTTCCGCACTGGACTTCTGGGTCCACCTGCACAACTTCACCAGTTTGATGGACAATTACTGAGAGGGTCTGTGCCAGTTGGTCCTTCAGTAGACTGTCGTCTACGTATCTCACTATGAGAGCACTCTGAGAGCAAAGTGCAGGGGCTAGGACCTTGGTTAAACCCAGAGATGAAATGGACAGGCCAAAAAGAAGAGCAATAAATTGTGAATTTTGGATTGTGTGTATTGTAGAGTACATAGGTTGGTGTCATCCAGGTTTCTGACATACAGTTGTACTCAAAAATTTGCATCCCCTGACAGAAATGGTAAAACGTGGGCATTTATATTGAAGATATGACTGATCATGCCAAAAACTGTCTTTCATTTAAGGAACCCCACCCCCTGGAATGTTTGGCCATGGTAGAGACACACAAGGTGACACCCCCGGGTTACAATTGCAATTAAAGGTTAATTTCCCACATCTGTGGCTCTCTAAATCACAGTTAATGTCTGTGTATAAATAGTCAATGAGTTTGTTAGCTCTCACATGGATTCACTGAGCAGGCTAAATACAGAGCCATGGGAAGCAGAAAAGAACTGTCAAAAGACCTGCATAACTAGGTAATAGAACTTTATAAAGATGGAAAAGGATATAAAAAGATATCCAAAGCCTTGAATATGCCAGTCAGTGATGTTCCATCACTATATAAGAAGTGGAAAATTTGAGGATCTCTTGATATCAAGCCATGGTCAGGTAGACCAAGAAAGATTGTAGCGACAACTGCCAGAAGAATTGTTCAGGATACAAAGAAAAACCTCACAGGTAACCTCAGGAGAAATACAGGCAGCTCTGGAAAGAGACGGTGTGGTTGTTTCAAGGAACACAATACAACGATACTTGAACAAAAATTATCTACATGGTTTAGTTGCCAGAAAGAAGCTTTTACTTCACCAATGCCACAAAAAAGCCTGGTTACAAAATGGTTAACAGCAGCTTGACACGCCTCACAGCTTCTGGCACGCTGTAATGTGGAGTGACCAATGGAAAATAAAGCTTTACGGTCACAACCATCAGCGCTATGTTTAGTGAGGAAGAATACCATCGCCACTGTGAAGCATGGTGGTGGCTCACTGATGTTTTGGAGGGGGGTTGGACTCTAAAGGTACGTGGGGGGGGGGAGAATCATGTCAAAATTGATGGCAAGATGATTTCAGCATGTTATCAGAAAATACTGTTAGACAATTTGCATTCTTCTGCAGGAAAGCTGCTCATGGGATGCTCTTGGACTTTCCGTCAAGATAATGACCCCAAGCACAAGGCCAAGCTGACCCTAGGGTCGCCACCTTTTCTCCAGGCCAAACCCGAACACATTAGCGTCAAACTGAATTTTTATTTTTTTAAGGGGAAACACTGTGGTTTCCCGAAGCCTTACATAAGAGTCTGCAGAGCACCCCTATGTCACCAGCACCTTTCATCCATGATGTACCTTCCAGCTGCTGGGCTTCAAATGTCCCACCCACACATTGGGGAGGCACAGTTCGGTGAGAATAAATTGTCAGGGTTTCAGGTAGTCTGAAACCCGGACATATGATTTAAAACCCGGACTGAAAGGTGGCAACCCTAGCTGACCCTCCAGTGGTTACAGCAGAAAAATGTGAACGTTCTGGAGAGGCCATCACAGTCTCCTGACCTCATATCAACGAGCCGCTCTGGGGAGATTTCAAACGTGCGCTTCACCAAAGACCACCATAGACTCCACCTTCTATCAATAAAGAGGACCTCTCTCCACCTTCTATCACCGAGCCGCTCTGGGGAGATCTCAAACCTGCTCTTGATGAAAGACCACCAAAGACTTTGCATGACCAGGAGCCTGCTGCGGAGTGAAAAGGCTGAGTGTGGACAGAATACTAAAAAGGAACAATAGCCGCCTGTTTGTTTCCGATTTGGGGACACTCTGTTACTGTAGACCTGAGTTTAGGTTTTGGCTTGGATGAGCCGATGTTTTTCATGTTCTATGACTTGCTGTCCCCCCCTCCCGTGCAGAGTCTGGTTACGTATTACGTAGGCGTATGCGGATTCCCCGGAGATTTGTATGGAAGTGGAAGGCAGGGGATGCAGTTTGGGGATTAGAGCCGGGACTCTCTCTCCGTATTAAGGGATGAGGATGGACGATGACCCCCCCATGTCACATGTCAGCGGAGAGGCCTCCTGTCACCTCGGAGCTTGTTGAGGGATTTCTCCTTGTTAGGAAACATGTGGGGGGGATTATGGAGGATTACCTCCCCCTCCCTGAGTGCCGCTGAGCCAGGATTAGACTGCTGTTTGTGTATCCATCTCTTGTCACCCAATTAACCGTCATCCTGACACGTCAAACATCGGCAGAGAGGAGCTTGGCGGGATTAGACGCTGTGCGTCCCCGGCCTCCAGCTCCCATCTCCAGGAACCTTCCATGGCTGAGCTCCTCATAGCCGCACCATGGTTGGGCATCCACAAATGTGGCCCTCCAATAATTCTGAAGGGCCCCTTGTCATCTCACTCATAATCTTCTTTAGTAGAAACTTGTAGGAAAGTCATTATAATCATAAGGCAGCCGGTCTGTTGGTGGGATCAATCCCTACCGTGCAATAAAGAGAACCTCTCCCCACCTTCTATCAATAAAGAGGACCTCTCTCCACCTTCTATCAATAAAGAGGACCTCTCCCCACCTTCTATCAATAAAGAGGACCTCTCTCCACCTATCAATAAAGAGGACCTCTCTCCACCTTCTATCAATAAAGAGGACCTCTCTCCTCCTTCTATCAATAAAGAGGACCTCTCTCCACCTTCTATCAATAAAGAGGACCTCTCCCCACCTTCTATCAATAAAGAGGACCTCTCTCCTCCTTCTATCAATAAAGAGGACCTCTCTCCACCTTCCATCAATAAAGAGGACCTCTCCCCACCTTCTACCAATAAAGAGGACCTCTCTCCTCCTTCTACCAATAAAGAGGACCTCTCTCCACCTTCTATCAATAAAGAGGACCTCTCCCCACCTTCTATCAATAAAGAGGACCTCTCTCCACCTTCTACCAATAAAGAGGACCTCTCTCCTCCTTCTATCAATAAAGAGGACCTCTCTCCACCTTCTATCAATAAAGAGGACCTCTCTCCTCCTTCTACCAATAAAGAGGACCTCTCTCCTCCTTCTACCAATAAAGAGGACCTCTCCCCACCTTCTATCAATAAAGAGGACCTCTCCCCACCTTCTATCAATAAAGAGGACCTCTCTCCTCCTTCTATCAATAAAGAGGACCTCTCTCCTCCTTCCATCAATAAAGAGGACCTCTCTCCACCTTCATCAATAAAGAGGACCTCTCTCCACCTTCTACCAATAAAGAGGACCTCTCTCCTCCTTCTACCAATAAAGAGGACCTCTCTCCACCTTCTATCAATAAAGAGGACCTCTCTCCTCCTTCTACCAATAAAGAGGACCTCTCCCCACCTTCTATCAATAAAGAGGACCTCTCTCCACCTTCTACCAATAAAGAGGACCTCTCTCCTCCTTCTATCAATAAAGAGGACCTCTCTCCACCTTCTATCAATAAAGAGGACCTCTCTCCACCTTCTATCAATAAAGAGGACCTCTCTCCGCCTTCTACCAATAAAGAGGACCTCTCTCCTCCTTCTATCAATAAAGAGGACCTCTCTCCACCTTCTATCAATAAAGAGGACCTCTCTCCTCCTTCTACCAATAAAGAGGACCTCTCCCCACCTTCTACCAATAAAGAGGACCTCTCTCCACCTTCTATCAATAAAGAGGACCTCTCTCCACCTTCTATCAATAAAGAGGACCTCTCTCCACCTTCTACCAATAAAGAGGACCTCTCTCCACCTTCTATCAATAAAGAGGACCTCTCTCCACCTTCTATCAATAAAGAGGACCTCTCTCCTCCTTCTACCAATAAAGAGGACCTCTCTCCTCCTTCTACCAATAAAGAGGACCTCTCTCCACCTTCTATCAATAAAGAGGACCTCTCTCCTCCTTCTACCAATAAAGAGGACCTCTCTCCACCTTCTATCAATAAAGAGGACCTCTCTCCACCTTCTATCAATAAAGAGGACCTCTCTCCTCCTTCCATCAATAAAGAGGACCTCTCTCCACCTTCTACCAATAAAGAGGACCTCTCTCCTCCTTCTACCAATAAAGAGGACCTCTCTCCACCTTCTATCAATAAAGAGGACCTCTCTCCACCTTCATCAATAAAGAGGACCTCTCTCCACCTTCTACCAATAAAGAGGACCTCTCTCCACCTTCATCAATAAAGAGGACCTCTCTCCTCCTTCCATCAATAAAGAGGACCTCTCTCCACCTTCTACCAATAAAGAGGACCTCTCTCCTCCTTCTACCAATAAAGAGGACCTCTCTCCACCTTCATCAATAAAGAGGACCTCTCCCCACCTTCTATCAATAAAGAGGACCTCTCTCCTCCTTCTATCAATAAAGAGGACCTCTCTCCGCCTTCTACCAATAAAGAGGACCTCTCTCCACCTTCTACCAATAAAGAGGACCTCTCTCCACCTTCTACCAATAAAGAGGACCTCTCCCCACCTCCTATCAATAAAGAGGACCTCTCTCCACCTTCTATCAATAAAGAGGACCTCTCTCCGCCTTCTACCAATAAAGAGGACCTCTCTCCACCTTCTACCAATAAAGAGGACCTCTCTCCACCTTCTATCAATAAAGAGGACCTCTCCCCACCTTCTATCGATAAAGAGGACCTCTCCCCACCTTCTATCAATAAAGAGGACCTCTCTCCGCCTTCTACCAATAAAGAGGACCTCTCTCCACCTTCTACCAATAAAGAGGACCTCTCCCCACCTTCTATCAATAAAGAGGACCTCTCTCCACCTTCTACCAATAAAGAGGACCTCTCTCCACCTTCTACCAATAAAGAGGACCTCTCTCCACCTTCTATCAATAAAGAGGACCTCTCTCCACCTTCTACCAATAAAGAGGACCTCTCTCCACCTTCTATCAATAAAGAGGACCTCTCTCCACCTTCTATCAATAAAGAGGACCTCTCTCCTCCTTCTATCAATAAAGAGGACCTCTCCCCACCTTCATCAATAAAGAGGACCTCTCTCCACCTTCTATCAATAAAGAGGACCTCTCTCCACCTTCTATCAATAAAGAGGACCTCTCTCCTCCTATCAATAAAGAGGACCTCTCTCCACCTTCTATCAATAAAGAGGACCTCTCTCCTCCTATCAATAAAGAGGACCTCTCTCCTCCTATCAATAAAGAGGACCTCTCTCCTCCTATCAATAAAGAGGACCTCTCTCCACATTCTATCAATAAAGAGGACCTCTCTCCCCACCTTCTATCGATAAAGAGCCGTCCTGAGCTCCGCTCAGTGGCTGTGCCTGGGCTGGGATGATGTCATCAGTCAGCTGCAGGCAGGAGGAAACATTTCCTCTGTCTCCCCTCCCCCAGTGATCAGACTGTACATTGTAGCTTTGTAATCAGTCACAAGGTGAAAGGCTGCAGCAGGGGCTGATTTGTGTCACACATTTGTGAAGACAGCCAAGAACTGCACAGGCACCAGGGTTTGCATGATTGCATCATCTCTGAGCCACAATCTCAGTCCAAGAAGTAGATAATGACCCTGGATGATGCCTGAACAAAGATGGTGCTGTCTGGGAATTTTGGTATACTCAGAGTTCTCTAGGGATAGATATGGAGGAAGTCACGGCTCCAGGGACTCACTAGCAGGAAACTAGAAGGAGATTTAAAGAAGTAATTTAGAACTGCTGGGACTTGTAGTTCTGTATTGACTGTGTGCTGCTAACTAAACACGGGACTTCTGGGACTTGTAGTTCCTTATTGGCTGTGGGCTGGTAGTTGGACACTGGGACTGCTGCGACTTGTAGTTCTATATTGGCCGCGTGCTGGTAGTTGGATACTGGGACTTCTGGGACTTGTAGTTCTGTATTGGATGTATGCTGCTATCAGGATGCTGAGACTTGTAGTTCTGTACTAGCTGTGTGCTGGTAGTTGGATACGGGGGTTGATGGAACTTGTAGTTCTGTATTGGCCGCATGCAGGTAGTTGGACCTTGGGATTGCTGGGACTTGTAGTTCCTTAGTGGCTGTGTACTGGTAGTTAGACACTGGGATTGCTGGGACCTGTAGTTCTGTATTAGCTGTGTACTGGTAGTTGGATACTGGGATTCCTGGGACTTGTAGTTCTGTATCGGCTGTGTGCTGCTATCAGGATGCTGAGACTTGTAGTTCCTTATTGCCTGTATGCTGGTTATTGGACACTGAGACTGCTGGGACTTGTACAATAGTTCTGTATTGACTGTGTGCTGGTAGGTGGACATTGGGACTGCTGGGACTTGTAGTTCCTTATTGGCTGGGTATTGGTAGTTGGACACTGGGACTGCTGGGAATTGTAGTTCCATATTGGCTGTGTGCTGGTAGTTGGATACTGGGAATTTCTGGGATTTGTAGTTCCATATTGGCTGTGTGCTGGTAGGTGGACACTGGGATTCCTGGGACTTTTAGTTCTGTATTTGTCACGTGCTGGTAATTGGACACTGGAACTGCTGGGACTTGTAGTTCCTTATTGACTGGGTACTGGTAGGTGGACACTGGGACTGCTGGGACTTGTAGTTCCATATTGGCTGTGTACTGGTAGTTGTACACTGGGGCTGCTGAGACTTGTAGTTCCATATTGGCTGTGTGCTGGTAGTTGGACACTGGGACTGCTGGGACTTTTGGTGCTCCCCTGCCACAAGTGTAACCATTGGTGGAGTTGGTGGCACCCCCTGGATTCCTGTTCTGGGAATTGCTGGGTGGAGTGGGGAAGGATTAGAACCCTTGTCAGAGTTTGACTATCTGGGTCTCGGTTAGAGAGATTTCCCTCCACTTCCTGTCCGGTGACACCACAAGTCCCAGCAATCCCAGCGTATAATAATTCCTCTGACCATACGCTTTCAGTTGGAGAACGGTTATGCTGAGAGTCGTCTTTGTCGTCACGCGCTCGCTCTTCGCGGCGTATCGGGGAAACTGTCTGCCGGTTGAGTTGATCCATAATAGCGTCTGAAAGCCTTTGCGTACAATCCGCTTTATAGGAAACAGAGGAGTAAGCACCGCAGGTGGGGGGCGGGGGCGAGCGGGAGACGCGTTAGAAATAGAACTCGCGCTGAGGCTTTACGAGGATCCTTTCAGAGAATTGCTGCGGCAGCACTTTGCGGAATGCGCGGCTGTGATCCCTCGGAGAATGGGAACTTTCATTGTATCTGGATGAGGTTCTCCCGTACCTCTCGTTTTATTCAAACCAGCCGAATCTCCATCTCCGCCTCTTCCCGCTAAAAAAAACACATTAGTCAGCGTTATCATGGCGGCCTCAAATCTTCTTGTTATCAGATCATTGGGATGAGTGAGGCCGCATTACATCGCATCGCCTGGCAGAATGGAGAAACACCATTGATGCCTCTGAACCACCATTGAGGGCTTTGTACATTACGTACCCGGCACCACTGTCTCCCCAGAATAGGTGAAGGGCCGGTCATACGGGTCTGGTCGTGGCGTCCCATGATGACATTGAACACTTGTGTATGACGAGCGATTCAGCTTCATGCTGTCTTTCTACTCGGCAGGTCTTCTACTATGTGCTCCATGTCTACTACTGTGTGTCCCGGTCTTCTGCCGAGTGCCCCAGGTCTCCTGATAGGTGCATTGGATCTTCTACCTGTCCAACTTCTACTGAGCACCCAATATCTCCTATTGCATGCTTCTGGTCTTCTTCTTTGTATCCTGGCTTTCTGCTGAGTACCCCAGGTCTCCTTCTGAGTGTCTGGATCTTATATTGAGTACCCCAGGTCTCTTGATTGGTGCACTGAGTCTTCTTCTTCCTGTCCCACTTCTACTGAGCACCACAGGTCTCCTATTGAATGCTTTGAGCCTTTTTCTTAGTTACCTGGGCCTTCTTCTTGAGTGCCCTGAGACTTTTGGTGACCAAATCAGCTCTTCTGTTGGACGTTCAAGGTCTTCTACTGAGTGCCCCAGGTCTTCTATTCAGTGTCTCGGGTCTTCTAATGAGTGTCCCATGTCTTTGTCTGGGTATTCCTAGGTGTTCTGCTGGGTGCCATATATCTTCTAATCAGTGCCCTAGATCTTCTACTTCGGGTCTTTTACTTTTGCTGAAAGCCCAGACTCTGATGTTAAATGATCAAAGTGTTCTACTGAACGCTCCAGATCTTTTTCTGAGTGTCTGGATCTTATATTGAGTGTCACAGGTCTTCTACTGAGTGCCCCAGCATCTTCTACCTGTCCAACTTCAACTGAGCACCCAATATCTCCTATTGCGTGCTTCAGGTCTTCTTCTTCGTACCCTGGGTTTCTACTGAGTACCCCAGGTCTTCTTCTAAATGTCTGGATCTAATATTGAGTGCCCCAGGTCTCCTGATTGGTGCACTGAGTCTTCTTCTTCCTGTCCCACTTCTACTGAGCACCACAGGTCTCCTATTGAATGCTTTGAGCCTTTTTCTTAGTTACTTGGGCCTTCTTCTTGAGTGCCCTGAGACTTTTGGTGGCCAACCCAGCTCTTCTGTTGAACGTTAAGGGTCTTCTATTGAGTGCCCCAGGTCTTCTTTTGAGTAACTCGGGTCTTCTAATGAGTGTCCCATATCTATGTCTGGGTATCCTAGGTGTTCTGCTGGGTGCCATATGTCTTCTAATAGGTGCACTAGATCTTCTACTGAGGGTGATTTTAATTTTGCTGAAAGCCCAGACTCTGATGGTAAATTATCAAAGTTTTCTGCTGAAAGCTCCAGATCTTCTTCTGAGTGTCTGGATCTTATATTGAGTGTCACAGGTCTTCTACTGAATGCCCCAGATGTTCTGCTAAGTGCCTGCAGTTTTCCACTAGGTGCCCCATGTGTTATATTGAGTGCCTCTGGTCTTCCACTAAGTGAGCTTGGTGTTTTTCTGGGGGCTCCAAGCATTCTGCTGAGTGCCAATGGGTTGTCTACTAGGTGACCTGGGTCTTCTGCTGAGTGCACTAGGTCTCCTTCTGCATGTTCTCCTGCATTCCAATGCCTTCTTCTGAGTGCCCTGGTCCCAGATGTTCTGCTAAGTGCCTGAAGTCCTCTATGAAGTGCCCTAGGTGTACCACTAGTTGCCCCAGGTCTAATATTGAGTGCTTCTGGTCTTTTACTAAGTTCCTTGGGTCTGCTGAGTGCACTGGGTCTTCTGAATATCCCACATGCCTTCATCTAAGTTCCAAGGCCTTCTACTGAATTCCCCTCATCTTCATCTAAGTGCCCCTGGTGTTCTGCTAAGTGCCCAAGGTCTACTATGTGTCTCAGGTCTGCTGATGAATTCTTCTTTTATTTGCCCTGCTTCTAATGAGTACCCCAGGTCACCTATTGCATGCTTTGGGTCTTCCTCTTAGTCACTGGGTCTTCAACTGAATGTTCTGGGTGTTCTTCTGAGTTCCATTGCCCTCTACTGAGTGCCCTCTACTGAGTTCTGCTTAGTGCCCTAGGTCCTCTACTAAGTGCCTCTGGTCTCCTGATAAGTGCACTGGAACTTCTTTTAACTGTCCCACTTCTACTGAGTACCCCAGATGTTCTGCTGAGTGTCTGAAGTCTTTTACCAGGGGCCCTGGTAAAATGACTGCCTCTGGTCTTCCACTAGGTGAACTTGATGTTTTCTGGGTGCTCCAAATGTTCCACTAAGTGCCAATGGGTTGTCTACTAGGTGCCCCGGGTCTTCTGCTGAGTGTTCTAGGTCGTCTTATGAATGTTCTTCCGCCTTATAAGGCCTTCAACTGAGTGCCCCTGGCCCCAGATATTCTGCTAAGTGCCTGAAGTCATAGTAAGTGCCCAAGATCTTCCACTAGGTGCCCCAGGTCTAATATTGAGTGCTTCTGGTCTATCACTAAGTGCCCTGGGTCTGCCGAGTGCCCTGAGTCTGCCGAGTGCCCTGGGTCTGCCGAGTGCCCTGGGTCTGTTGAGTGCAATGGGTGTTTTTCTAAATATCCCACGTGTCTTCTTCTGAGTTTCAAGGCCTTCTACTGAGTTTCCCTCCTCTTTATCTAAGTGCCCCTGGTGTTCTGCTAAGTGCCCAAGGTCTACTATGTGTCCCAGGGCTGCTGATAAGTGCACTGGAACTTTTTAACTGTCCTGCTTCTACTGAGTACCTCAGGTCACATATTACATGCTTTGGGCCTTTTTCTTAGTCACTTGGGTCTTCTGCTGAATGTTCCAGGTCTTCTGAGTTCCAAGGACTGAGTGCCCCTGATGTTTTGCCTATTGCCCTAGGTCAGTGATGGCGAACCTTGGCACCCCCAGATGTTTTGGAATTTCATTTCCCATGATGCTCATGCACTCTGCAGTGTAGGTAGGCATCATTGGAAATGTAGTTCCAAAACATCTGGGGTGCCAAGGTTCCCCATCACTGCCCTAGGTCCTCTACTATGTGCCCATGGTCTCCTGATAAGTGCACTGGAACTTCTTTTAACTATCCATCTTCTACTGAGTACCTCAGGTCTCCTATTGGGTGCTTTGGGTCTTTTTCTGTGCCCTGAGATCTTTTGCTGAGCGCCCCGACTCTCCTGTTGAATGCTCAGTCTTCTGCTCAGTGCCCTGGGTCTTCCTCTGAATGTCCCGGGTTGTTCTTTGAGTTCAAAGGCCTTCTACCGACTGCCCCTGGTCTTCATCTGATTGCCCCTGGTCTTCATCTGACTGCCCCTGGTCTTCATCTGACTGCCCCTGGTCTTCATCTGACTGCCCCAGGTCTTCATCTAAATGACCCTGGTCTTTATCGGAGTGCCCCTGGTACTCTGCTTGATGCCCTATGTCCTCTACTACATGCCCCAAGTCTTCTACTAGGTGCCCCTGGTCTTCATCTGAGTGCCCCTGGTCTTCATCTGAGTGCCCCTGGTCTTCATCTGAGTGCCCCTGGTCTTCATCTGAGTGCCCCTGGTCTTCATCTGAGTGCCCCTGGTCTTTATCTGAGTGCCCCTGGTCTTTATCTGAGTTCCCCTGGTGCTCTGCTTGGTGCCCTAGGTCCTCTACTACGTGCCCCAGGTCTTCTACTATGTGCCCCAGATCTTCTACTAGGTGCCCCTGGTACTCTGTTTGGTGCCCTAGGTCCTCTACTAGGTGCCCCTGGTTGAAATATCTTTTTTTGGGGTGAACTGTTTGTTTATAAATGTCTATTTATTTTGGCGGGGGAAGGAGCAGGCAAATAATTAAACCTTCTGTTTACCATGGAACGTTTGCTTCAGCTGCTCAAGGAAGTGGATTGGATTTATATACAAATACATTGTGAAAGGTTAAGGTCTCATGGACATGGATGCTTAGCAGCTGCGATGTGCTGAGGCATAAAATCCCTGGCACTTTGCGGTGCCCGGGGAGCCGCATGTGTTCTGTACAGCCGCCAGAGAAAGTGAATAGCTTTATGCGGCTGTGCTGGTGGAAACGCTTGTGGCTTTTGCATTGGCATTTACTCACACATGGGCACATGTTACTTCTCCCCAAACACTTCACACGGGAATTCTGTGTCCTTACCCTTTTTTTTTTTGTGTTTTTGTTTCTTTTTTTATGCTGTGAATTATTATTTGAGATCAACAGTATGAGACGATAACACGAGCCCCACCTGTGCAAACATTGCTGTTATGTCCCCTTTTTCTTCTTATTTTCAAAATTAAAACAAAGAAAAATAAAAACATTTTTAAATGCTTTTGTCTTATTTTTGGGGAATTTATTGTGATGCAATACATAATTATGGTCATTGTTTTTTTTTTCAAAACAGTGAGGTTTATTGAAATTTTGGTACAATACAAAAATAAACCGTGCATTGAAACTGCAATCAGGTTCATAACACATTGGGGTACAAAAATACAAATATACAAAATGATCAGCACCGAGAGACAGAACAGACATAGTAAAAAACAAAACAGTAGTCAGTGGCTCTCCGTCGATCCAACCCTCGAACAGAAAATATTGATTTACCAGGGGCGGTCAACATAGAATAGTTACCCACTGCATTACCGAGCCGTATCAGGGCACTGCACCCATTTGTCCCAAATCTTGTTGAACTTCTGAGGGCACCCCCTATGTTTATATAAAAGTTTATGAAATGGGATGACACTATTAACCTCCTTAATCCACAAACCTAGAGTAGGAGGAGTAGATCTCATCCACCTCCTGGCTATCAGTTTACGTACTATAAACAAAGTTTCCTGAAGAAATATGACAGTGGATTTGGGCATTTCTCCATCTGGGTAAACCCCCAGGAGACACTCCTTAGGGGAGAGTTGCAGAGGAGACCCCATCTTGTCATGGAGGAATGTGACTACTTGTTGCCATAAAGTCTGTAATTGGGGACAGCTCCACAGGAGATGAAAGAAGGAGGCGTCAGGGTCTCCACACATAGGACAAGAAGGGACCAAGTCAGGGTGATATTTGGACAGTCTAAGTGGGGTGAGATAAGCCTGGTGTATTATAAAGGTCTGAGTTAGGCGATCCGACAGTTTTGGCGACACTCTGCGGCACGTCTCCAGGGCATCCTCCCATTCCTCATCCTCCATGGCCCCCACACTGCGCTCCCAGCGGGTCTTAAGTGCAAAAGCCAAGGTGGTCGAGGAAGGTGTGTGAAGTTCAGAGTAGAACATGGAAATAAGGTGACTGGGTGCTGTACTTTTAACAATCTCAAGGGTGGTAACCGATTCTAGCTCAGGAGGGCCATCAGGGAATTGAGATCTATAGGCATGGGAGAGCTGTAAGTATCTGTAGTGCATGGGGCCCTGGATCGCAAACTGGTCCTGCAAGGCCTCGTAAGACCGCAGACCAGTGGTCGTGGAGATATGGCTAAGGAGAAGAATACCCCTCCCGCTCCATATCGACAGGTCAGGGATGGAAAGGAACTCGCGTAATGCGCTGTTATGCCACAGAGGGGTGAATGTGTGAAATGGAGGGCACCGAAGCCTGGACGCTACCACCTCCCAGATCCGACAATAGTGGTATAGAAGAGATCTGGGGCACAAGGGCTCCGGCGAGCCCCTGACACCCCTAAGGATAACTAGGAGGGGGTCCCCGAGGGGATGAGCCCACCCAGGGCAGAGCAGGGTCAAAAAACGTTCTCTATCCGTTTTATCTATGTGAAAGAACTGGGACAACTGAGCTGCCAGATAGTACAGATTAAAATCCGGCAGGGCCAATCCCCCTAGGTTTGTAGGATTCTTGAGTTTGCGCCAGGAGATCTTGTGCCGGTTAGCACCCCAAACAAAGGTCTTGAGGAGTGATTCCATCTGCTTAAACAGCTTGAGTGGCAGGTAAATAGGAGAGTGCCATACAACATAAAGTATTTTGGGAAGGAGAATCATTTTAATTAAATTGACTCTACCCATCACTCCCAGAGGTAATTTGGACCATACTTGAATTTTAGCCTTAAGCAGAGGGAACAGGGGTTGAACGTTATCCGGGACATAATCTGCTGAGTTAGCTGTCACTTGAATCCCTAAGTATTTAATGCGGGATACACATTGTAGGGCTGGGCTTGCGGGGGTGATTGCCTGTGGGCTCTCGTCAAGCGGGAGAATTTGTGACTTATCCCAGTTTATCTGAAAACCGGAGAATCGTCCATACCGTTCAATTAAAGAAAGGGCCGTGAGTAGGGATTCCCGAGAGTCTTCCAAATATAACAAAGTGTCATCTGCATACATGCTGATCTTCTCCTCCAACGGTCCCTTACGTAGACCTCGAATCCCGGGATGTGCTCTAATGGCCATCGCCAGAGGTTCCGCGGCCAGGGCATACAGCAGGGGGGAGAGGGGGCACCCCTGTCGAGTGCCACGGGATAAAGGGAAGGCGGTCGACTGCCAGCCATTTGCCAGGACCCTAGCTACCGGGGCGCTATATAGAAGTTTGACCCACTTAATAAAATTAGGTCCAAAGCCGTACCGGTCCAGACAGGTCCACAGAAACGGCCACTCTACCGAGTCAAATGCTTTAGCCGTGTCCAATGAGACCACCACCCTGCCACCCATGCCGTCGTGCCGTGCCTGGAGATTCATAAATAACCGGCGAAGGTTAAATGAGGTGTTCCTCCCAGGCATGAACCCGGCCTGGTCCGAGTGTATGAGTGAAAGGATCACCTTGTTAAGGCGGAGGGATAAAATTTTCGCAAGGATTTTAGTGTCTACTGGGAGCAAAGAGATGGGACGGTAAGACTCTGGGGCGTGTACATCCTTGCCCGGCTTGGGAATGAGCACAATTAGCGCCTCCCGCATAGAAGGGGGTAGGGTTGCATCTTTGAATAGAGATTGAAACAAAGCCAATAATTTAGGAGAAAGGAGTTCCGAATATTGGGAGAAAAATTCAATCGGGAGGCCGTCCAGGCCGGGGGCCTTAGACCTAGGGAACTTGGACACGGCTGCTGCAATCTCTTCCACAGAGATGGGTGCCTCGAGGGTCGCCAACTGGTCGGGTGTCAAAGTGGGAAAGTCAACAGAGTCCAAAAAGTCGTGCATGTCAGTGCAGTCAGCGGGAGCCCTAGAGGTGTAAAGAGTACTAAAAAATGAGCGGAAACACTGTGTCACCGCAGCAGGATCAGCGATCTCATTACCCAGGTCATCCTTCAAAGTAATAACTACCGGGGGCCTATCCTCACAATGAACTAAGTATGCGAGGAGTTTCCCCGCCCGCTCACCATGTGCAAACAGATTCTGCTTCTGAAAAAACATCTTAGATTTCGCCCTCTCGTAGTCAAGTTGGGAAAGGACTTTAGAGGTCAATTTATACTGAGATTCACGTGCCGGAGTCGGGTCCCCCATAAAGGCCTGTTCAGCTTCAATTAGATTTGTCGTTGCCCTGGAGATCTCCTCGGCAGCCCGCGCTCTAACAGCCTTGATTTTGGAAATCATAGTGGATCTGGCGAACAGTTTAAACGCCTCCCACACCGCAGCCGGGGAGGCAGTGCCCTCATTGTCAGAAAAGAATTGTGTCCAGGTCCCCTCAATGTCGTTCCCATCCGACACCAAGGGGAGCCAGGCGGGATTCAGGCGCCAGGCCGGGGGAGGTCTATTGCAGGGCAAGGACAACAGTATCCAATAAGGGCAGTGATCAGACAGAGTCCGTGGGGCGAAGCCTGCCGTCAGTAACCTGGGGAGCAGGGTTCGAGACAGCAATATCAGGTCAATGCGTGACATAGAGTGGTGTGCAGCCGAAAAACAGGAGTACGCGCGCTGCGCGGGGTATTTGCTGCGCCAAGAGTCGGCCAAACCAAAGCTCTCCAACAATCGGGAGAACCTGGTCGGGGACGACCCCGGCGGCACCTGGGAGGCGCCACCGGACCTATCCAGACCCGAGTCCATCACATTGTTAAAGTCGCCCAGCCAGATCACCGGGGCCCCTGGGCTCTGTGCCATAAACGCCAGTCCCTCCATAATAATCACAGCAGAGTAAGGGGGGGGCACATAGAAAGCCATCAGTAGCATCAATTCCCCATAGACTGACGTTTTGAGAAAAACATATCTACCCATTGGGTCGACCTGAGATCCTAGGAGCTGGAAATGTACCGATTTGGCCACCAGTAGCGCCACACCCCTGGAGTGTGAGCTATAAGCAGAGTGCTGCACCCAACCAACCCAGGGACGTTTGAGGGACTGTTGTATACGGCCCTCCAAATGTGTCTCCACCAGAACTATAATATCAGCCCGTACACGGCGTAGGACATTAAAGACAGCCGTTCGTTTAATCTTATCACGCATACCCCTGACATTCCACGTCAACAATTTCAATGCGGCCATGGCAGGGGTAGTACAGAGCGCGGAGCGGAGGCTCCCAGGATCTCAGGCAGTAAGGCCGCGGAACCAACAAGTCCACGGTCACACACCAGCGGCGATAAACGGCAGCAAAGGAGCAAATAATTATTACTTGAGGTCAATGTGCATAAAACAGAAACAGTATAGAGATTGTACCAAATATAAACCATAAACAATGGTAACACCCCAATCCCCCCTCCCTGCCCTGCACCAACCCCAACTTGTGCGGGCATGTTCCCAAACAAGTGCCTCAACCAGAACAGGCCCACATGCGACTGGGAAAGAGCAAGATCAGGAGGCCAGGGACCCCCAAGGTATGCAGCAAAAATACAGCAAAATACAAATAGAATAAACAAGGGGGCCCGGGGGCCCAGGTCCAGCAGAAGTCGCAGGGGGCAACAGGGGAGTTGGGCACAAACACACGCCTTAGCGGGTGTAGGGGGCGAAAACCAACAGGTGTATCGCTGGGTAGCAAAGCCTATGGGCAGGTGGAAGTCCATAGGAAGAGAACAGAGAAATCAGTTCCATCTGTGGAGCTAGGGCGCTCCGCCGGTCAAACACAGGAGCAATAGTGCAGGAAAATGAGGGGGGAGGGGGGGGGGAAGGGGGATGCAAAGTCTTGAGTTCCACAGGATCTACAAAACCCCTCCTCCACCCTTGCAGCAGCTTAAGGTATAGGCCATCAGGGAGAAAGTATCATGAAGTCGCCAGGGCAAGGTGGTCAGGCTCTAGCTTCCAGTCCTTCTAGCCAGGAGATGGCGGCTTCCGGATCCTCAAAGAAGTGGGCTCGGTCCTCGCCCTCCACTCTAAGACGGGCCGGATACAACATGGAGTATTTGATATTCTTGATACGCAGTCTGCGTTTGACCTCCAAAAAGCTCTTGCGGCGCCTCTGGACCTCAGCAGAGAAGTCGGGGAAAATCGCTATTTTGTGATTTCCAAATGGAATGTTCCCCTTAACCCTGGCCAGGCGCAATATGGCATCTCGGTCCCGATAGTTCAGGAATTTAGCGATGAACGTGCGGGGGGGTGCACCCTGAGGGGGGGGGCGCCCTGAGAGGCGATGTGCACGTTCCACAACAAAAGTGGGTGAAAAGGATTCTCTGCCATAAGTCTGAGTGAGCAATTGTTCCAAATATGATGAGGGGTCAGCACCTTCAGAGCCCTCCGGGAGGCCAATGAACCGCAGGTTACAGCGGCGCAGCCTATTCTCCATGTCATCTTGCTTTTGGAGGATAAGGTGTACTTGTTGCTGCAGCCTGTCTGAGGAGCTTTGCAATGGGGGGAGGGAGTCTTCCACCTCACTAATTCTGTGTTCAGCCTCACCAACTCTGTCCCTCAGCTTCTGCATATCCTGACGCATCAAAGATATATCTACCTTCACCTCCTCGATTTTAGTAGTCAGCATGGTCTGGCAAGTAGCAATCGCTTCCAAAACCTTGGATGTAGCAGGGCTCTCAGGCTCCTCCACCACGAGCGACGGGCCGGCGCCATCTTGGATCGGGGCCTCCTTCTCCAGCCTCCGGAATGCAGCCAGTTTTGCCGCAGCTTCAGAGCCTTTCTTCGGCGGAGACATGCGGAGGTCGGTGCCGCGGGTGTGCGGGAGGTGAAGGAAGGATTATCGTGCCCGAAGGGCTGCAGGATTAGCGGTGAAGGATATCGGTCCGGCGGAGCTCCTCTCACACACGTCCTCTCACATGCTGCGCCAGGCCACGCCCCCCTAATTATGGTCATTGTTAACAAAAACCACCAATATAAACAAACGTAACTTAAAATATAAAAAAAAATACATTTTATTTAATAATTTTCCTTTAGACAATAGAAAATCCAATGAGCTCCCGACTTGACTGACAACTCTGAATTAGTAGGAGATGAAAAGAAACAGCAGACGAGCAGGTCTTCTACTATGTGCCTACTACTGAGTGCCCCTGGTCTTCTACTATGTGCCTACTACTGAGTGCCCCTGGTCTTCTACTATGTGCCTACTGCTGAGTGCCCCTGGTCTTCTACTATGTGCCTACTACTGAGTGCCCCTGGTCTTCTACTGAAAACCTTAGATCTGCTACTGAATGCCCCTGGTCTTCTACTGAAAACCTTAGATCTGCTACTGAGTGCCCCTGATCTTCTACCAAAGATCTAAGGTTTGCTAATGAGTGCCCCTGGTCTTCTACTGAAAACCTAAGATCTGCTACTGAGTGCCCCTGATCTTCTACTGAAAACCTAAGATCTGCTACTGAGTGCCCCTGATCTTCTACTGAAAACCTTAGATCTGCTATTGAGTGCCCCTGGTCTTCTACTGAAAACCTAAGATCTGCTACTGAGTGCCCCTGGTCTTCTACTGAAGACCTAAGGTCTGTTACTGAGTGCCCCTGGTCTTCTACCGAAGACCTACGACCTGCTACTGAGTGACCCTGGTCTTCTAGTGAGTACATCAAGTCTGCTACTGAGTGCTCCATGTCTTCTACTATGCGCCTTGTGTCTAATACTGATTGCCGTTGGTTTTCTGCTGAATACCCAAAGTCAGCTACTAAGTGCCCCAGGTCTTCTACTATGTTCCTTGTGTCTACTACTGAGTGCCCCTGGTCTTCTGCTGAGTGCACCAGGTCTTCTAACTATCCCACTTCTACTGAGTGCCCCAGGTCTGCTACGGAAAGGTCCAGGTCTTCTTCTGAATGCCTGGATCCTATATTGAGTGCCCCAAATCTTCTTCTGAGTGTCTGGATCTTATACAGTGTGCCCTAGGTCGTCTTCTGAGTGTCTGGATCTTATACAGTGTGCCCTAGGTCGTCTTCTGAGTGTTTGGATCTTATACAGTGTGCCCCAGGTCTTCTGTTGAAAGCCTCTGGTCTTCTGCTGAATGCCTTATCTGGGTGACCTAGGTGTTCTGCTGAGTTCCATAGGTCTTCTAATAGGTGCCCTAGGTCTTCTACTGGGAGTCCTAGATCTTCTTCAGAGTGTGTTTTATTAGGTGTCCCGATCCTCTACTAAGTGTCTTATACTGAGTACCCCTTTTTTTTGGGTGCCTAAAGTGTTTTTTGCGGAGTGCCCTAAGTCTTCTGCTATGTTCCCCAGGTCTTCCGAGTGCCCCTGGTCTTCATTTGAGTGCTCCAAATGTTCTGCTCAGTTCCCTAGGTCTTGTACTGGGTTCCCTCAGGTCTTCGGTTGAGTGTCCCATGTCTTCATCTGGGTGTCCCAGGTTTTCTGCTGAGTACCCTAAAGCTTCTAGTAGGTGTGTCAGGTATCTTATTAGAAAAAGGAAATCCAGTAAGCTCCTAACTTGAGCTGACAACTCTGAATTAGCAGGAGATGGAAAGCAGATGAGCAGGTCTTCTACTATGTGACCCATGTCTACTACTGAGTGCCATTGGTCTTCTACTATGTGACCCATGTCTACTACTGAGTGCCATTGGTCTTCTGCTATGTGGCTCATGTCTATTTCTGAGTGCCATTGGTCTTCTACTATGTGGCTCATGTCTATTACTGAGTGCCACTGGTCTTCTACTATGTGACCCATGTCTACTACTGAGTGCCATTGGTCTTCTGCTATGTGGCTCATGTCTATTACTGAGTGCCACTGGTCTTCTACTATGTGACCCATGTCTACTACTGAGTGCCATTGGTCTTCTGCTATGTGGCTCATGTCTATTACTGAGTGCCATTGGTCTTCTACTATGTGGCTCATGTCTACTACTGAGTGCCATTGGTCTTCTACTATGTGACTCATGTCTACTACTGAGTGCCATTGGTCTTCTGCTATGTGGCTCATGTCAATTACTGAGTGCCATTGGTCTTCTGCTATGTGGCTCATGTCTACTACTGAGTGCCATTGGTCTTCTACTATGTGACCCATGTCTACTACTGAGTGCCATTGGTCTTCTGCTATGTGGCTCATGTCTATTACTGAGTGCCATTGGTCTTCTACTATGTGGCTCATGTCTATTACTGAGTGCCATTGGTCTTCTGCTATGTGACTCATGTCTATTAATGAGTGCCATTGGTCTTCTGCTATGTGACTCATGTCTATTACTGAGTGCCATTGGTCTTCTGCTATGTGACTCATGTCAATTACTGAGTGCCATTGGTCTTCTGCTATGTGGCTCATGTCTATTACTGAGTGCCATTGGTCTTCTACTATGTGGCTCATGTCTATTACTGAGTGCCATTGGTCTTCTGCTATGTGACTCATGTCTATTAATGAGTGCCATTGGTCTTCTGCTATGTGACTCATGTCTATTACTGAGTGCCATTGGTCTTCTGCTATGTGACTCATGTCTATTACTGAGTGCCACTGGTCTTCTGCTATGTGACTCATGTCTATTACTGAGTGCCATTGGTCTTCTACTATGTGACTCATGTCTACTACTGAGTGCCATTGGTCTTCTGCTATGTGACTCATGTCTATTACTGAGTGCCATTGGTCTTCTACTATGTGGCTCATGTCTATTACTGAGTGCCATTGGTCTTCTGCTATGTGACTCATGTCTATTACTGAGTGCCATTGGTCTTCTACTATGTGGCTCATGTCTATTACTGAGTGCCATTGGTCTTCTGCTGTGTGGCTCATGTCTATTACTGAGTGCCATTGGTCTTCCGCTATGTGACTCATGTCTATTACTGAGTGCCATTGGTCTTCTCCTGAGTGCCCCCAGGCTCCAATTTTGTGCTTCAATCGTTCTTCTGTATACCTCAGATGTTGTTCTTCTGAGTGTCCTGAGTTTTTTAATGAGCAACCTGGCTCTCCTGGTGAATATTCAAGTTCTTCTACTGAGTGCCCCAGGTCTTCTGAGTGTCTGGCTCTTATACTCAGAGCCAGGTGCTGGCTAGTCTGGCTTGTCATCATTGGACATTCTTTAACAATGGCTGCCTTGAGTTTATTTCCCTCTAGTGTTCAACCTGGACATTGTGACATCATTTCCTGAAGGCAGAGAGAGAGAGGCCACTATTGAAAGCAGGGGAATATGGGACATGTGATCCGGGGATCCAGGATTTACATGGAGCCAGTGCTGCTGCAGACTACAAGTTCCAGCTGACTGGGGAGGGAAGAATGTGGGATGAGGACATAAATAGCCTGGTCTGGGGTGGAGCTCTTTCTCTTGGGACCACGGCCTTCAGGGAGCAGGGATCGGGCAACTCCAGGAAGTTTGAGTTGGCGCCATGGCCTGGACAGCGTTGGGAGACTCCAGCAAGTCAACGTTACACCTGCAGGCGGATCCATCTTTGGAAGCTTCCTATCAGTGGAGTGACTGTCAGGGGTCACTCTCATCATCACCGTTATAGACCCAGCAGAATCCCAGTGGCACCAGGTTTGTAGCCAGGCACCCTTCACTGGTTGCAGATTTTGTATGAGCCTGTTCCCTTGAGCCTTGGTATCATCAGGATTGGTGAGCGGGCAGAAGCCTTCGCTGTGTACACCCTACAAAGACACTGCATGCAGACACCGTTACCCCACAAAAGCCTTCTGCTCCCCATCTGAATTAATTTCCTTTATTCCTGCATCTACCATTCATTCTGCTCTCTCATTATCTCCCTATGTAGCCACTTATTTAGATGAGGGCTGAGAGTGTAAGTGATGACGAGTGATGAATCTGAGTAAAAGAACAAAACCTCAGCATCCCTTTAGACCAGCATGTGCCTTTCTGCTGGCCACTGGATGGTGCAGATTTAAGCTGTCCTCTGCTCATCAGTGGCTTGATAACTGTTTTGATCTTGTCAGGGCCCCTAAAGTCAGTTTTTAGACCCTCAAGGCTTGTTGGCTTCCTCTTTTGGGCATGGACCATGGGTTGGGGGGTCAATACTAAAGAGAATCTGGCCAGTTTATAGACCCTCAAGTGTTGATGGCTTCCTCTTTTGGGCATGGACCATGGGTTGGGGGGGGGGGTCAAAACTAAAGAGAATCTGGTCAGTTTATAGACCCTCAAGTCTTGTTGGCTTCCTCTTTTGGGCATGGACCATGGGTTGGGGGGGGGGGGGTCAATACTAAAGAGAATGTGGTCAGTTTATAGACCCTCAAGTCTTGTTGGCTTCCTCTTTTGGGCATGGACCATGGGTTGGGGGGTCAATACTAAAGATAATCTGGCCAGTTTATAGACCCTCAAGTCTTGTTGGCTTCCTCTTTTGGGCATGGACCATGGGTTGGGGGGTCAATACTAAATAGAATCTGCCACTTTATAGACCCCCAAGTCTTGTTGGCTTCCTCTTTTGTGCATGGACCATGGGTTGGGGGGTCAATACTAAAGAGAATCTGCCACTTTATAGACCCTCAAGTCTTGTTGGCTTCCTCTTTTGTGCATAGACCATGGGTTGGGGGGTCAATACTAAAGAGAATCTGCCAGTTTATAGACCGTCAAGTCTTGTTGGCTTCCTCTTTTGGGCATGGACCATGGGTTGGGGGGGTCAATACTAAAGAGAATCTGGCCAGTTTATAGACCCTCAAGTGTTGATGGCTTCCTCTTTTGGGCATGGACCATGGGTTGGGGGGGGGGGTCAATACTAAAGAGAATCTACCAGTTTATAGACCCTCAAGTCTTCTTGGCTTCATCTTTTGGGCATGGACAATGGGTTGGGGGGTCAATACTAAAGAGAATCTGCCAGTTTATAGACCCTCAAGTATTGATGGCTTCCTCTTTGGGCATAGACCATGGGTTGGGGGGGTCAATACTAAAGAGAATCTGCCAGTTTATAGACCGTCAAGTCTTGTTGGTTTCCACTTTTGGGCATGGACCATGGGTTTGGGGGGTCAATACTAAAGAGAATCTGGCCAGTTTATAGACCCTCAAGTCTTGTTGGCTTCCTCTTTTTGGGCATGGACCATGGGTTGGGGGGTCAATACTAAAGAGAATCTGGCCAGTTTATAGACCGTCAAGTCTTGTTGACTTCCTCTTTTGGGCATGGACCATGGGTTGGGGGGTCAATACTAAAGAGAATCTGGTCAGTTTATAGACCTTCAAGTCTTGATGGCTTCCTCTTTTTGGGCATGGACCATTGGTTGGGGAGTCAATAAAAAAGAGAATCTGCCAGTTTATAGACCGTCAAGTCTTGTTGGCTTCCTCTTTTGGGCATGGACCATGGGTTGGGGGGTCAATACTAAAGAGAATCTGGTCAGTTTATAGACCTTCAAGTCTTGTTGGCTTCCTCTTTTGGGCATGGACCATGGGTTGGGGGGTCAATACTAAAGAGAATCTGGTCAGTTTATAGACCTTCAAGTCTTGATGGCTTCCTCTTTTTGGGCATGGACTATTGGTTGGGGGGTCAATACTAAAGAGAATCTGGCCAGTTTATAGACCATCAAGTCTGGTTGGCTTCCTCTTTTTGGGCATGGACCATGGGTTGGGGGGTCAATACTAAAGAGAATCTGGCCAGTTTATAGACTGTCAAGTCTTGATGGCTTCCTCTTTTTGGGCATGGACCAAGGGTTGGGGGGTCAGTACTAAAGAGAATCTGGCCAGTTTATAGACCGTCCAGTCTTGATGGCTTCCTCTTTTGGGTGCATGGACCATGTGTTGGGGGGGTCAAAACTAAAGAGAATCTGGCCAGTTTATAGACCCTTAAGTGTTGATGGCTTCCTCTTTTGGGTATGGACCATGGGTTGGGGGATCAATACTAAAGAGAATCTGGCCAGTTTATAGACCCTCAAGTCTTGATGGCTTCCTCTTTTGGGCATGGACCATGGGTTGGGGGGGTCAATTCTAAAGAGAATCTGGCCAGGCCAGCCAGGAGATGTACCCCAAGGTTGAAGGACATGTAGGCTGTATCAGCATGGAGGGGGGCAATCGCCCCACATACTCGATTTAATGGGTTTATTGGTATCTCGGGGCGCTCTTTTTTTAATTTTGTTCCTTTTTTTTAAACATTTTTGCAATTTTTGAACTCTGAATGTGCTGATATATATAGATAAAACCTCAAAAGTCAATCATCAGGAAGGCCCCTTTCACACGTGTGCGACTTGGAACAGCAAAATCGCATGACAAGTCACACTCCATGGTTTCCAATGAGTACGGTTCATATTTGTGCGACTTCAAGTAATCCCTGAACTGCTTTGGTCCAACTTTGATTCGTTTTGAGGTCCAGAGACCTCATGATTACACAGGCATTGCTTCAAGTCCAGTCAAAATCGTGGCAAAATCGCGGGACTTTTAGGTCGCACGAATGTGAAAAGGGCCTAAGGCAGGGGTGTCAAACTCCACTTCCATCGCGGGCCGCATCAGCATTATGGTTTCCCTCAAAGGGCCGGTTATATCTGTAGGATTAGATGTCCAGAGCACCCCATGCCCCCCTTACACCCTTACATCACAATGCACCCCCTTACCAGAGGGTGGATCTGGAAAGGAGTGCAGGGTCTGGAGGAGAACCAGAGGAGGGCTGTAGTCAGCTTCCAGAGTCTGCTGAATGCTGAGACCAGGAGAAGCAGAGGCAAGGTGGTGTTGCTGCTGCACAGAGAGGTGCAGGATCTGTAGGAGGAGTTCTGCCCTCCTCTCTGATGCGGACTGCTGAAGAGGAGGGGAGGGGGGGCAAAGTGTAAGGAAAATCATCTTTAGACCACAAGCTGATACAAGGAAAAACAGGTTTAATACTCGTATACGAGGAGACAGGTTACACCGATATACTGTACTACTATTAGCTACTATGACCCATCTGGTTTGCATAGTGTCTCCTATCCTTATATACATTTTGAATATCGTTAAGATTGAAACCCCCCCCTTCCTTTGGACAATGATTGATGGCCTGTACAGCCTTTAATATATCCTAAGGTCTACAAAACATCTGGACAGGATATACGAACGTCATGCAATATAGTGTAAGTCTTTGTTAATGTGAAAACTTCATATAAGGTCTTTAACAAAAAACATATGGCAGGATATGGAGTAGCCACTGTTTAAATTATTTGCAGAATCTGCAGAAAAAATGCAGTCCTAGGAAAACTCCATATATATAAGCATAAATGATTATAACACATATAATAATTATGAAACATTCATCATTTCTTTAACACAAAGACAAGCCTTCTGCAGCTGCACAGAGTACTGCAGGATCTGGCAAAGGAGTTCTATCCTCTCTGCTGCCGACTGCAGAGAAAAGGTGGGGGGCAGAGACAAGGGGGGTGCCACAGCTGCATGAGAGGTGCGAGGGCCACATGAAATGGCCTAGGGGGCCGCATTCGGCCGGCAGGCCTTGTGTTTGACACCTGTGGCCTAAGCGATTCACCATTTCAGCCAGACAATTATACAGGTTAAACCTGGTGGGTGAATGTGCAGCGATTGTGCCATTCACATTGATAAACCAGGTGAATGTTTCCGCACACCCCTTGTAGGACAGGTGTGGGTCAATGTGGATTTTCACTCGGCATATGTTGCAGCGAATGTTCCCTGGAATGGAACGGCGTGTTCTTTACGTCCCCGAGCTTCTGTATTGCGTCAGTTATTTCTTCACACCGATTCGTCCTTTTTTATTTTTAGCCGTATTTTGCCTTTTTTTTGGCGGTCTATTTTTACCATATTTTTTTTTCCTCACTTTACGTCGAAATCACGAGTTTCCATTTTCAGACTTTTGCTGATTTGGAGGAATTGGCGAGGAGCCATTGGCCGACCTTTAGCCGGTGTGCGATAGGTGTAGGCGACCTGCGGGACCGCGCCATTCACGGCCGGCCAGCCTGGAGCATCTAATGAGCGGATTATAAGACGCAGAGCAGAGAGATTTGTAGATGTGAGTTAGTGGAGGAAGATGTCACCCGTCAGACGCGCTCTCCAGGATCTCTGATCTTCCTTCTCCTCCGGGAATTTGCATTGTAAACTCTCTCTTCATCCTGAGACAGCGAGCAGAGCCTGCCAGGAGCGGAGGAGACGCCGCGCCGAGGTAACGTCCGGGGACCGCACACCTGGGGGGCCACAGGACATTATATAGATATATTACATGGAGGTAATGTCCAGGGACCGCACACCTGGGGGGCCACAGGAAATTATATAGATATATTACATGGAGGTAACGTCCGGGGACTGCACACCTGGGGGGGCCACACCACAAGGTGGTGTTGCTGCTGCACAGAGAGGTGCAGGATCTGTAGGAGGAGTTCTGCCCTCCTCTCTGATGCGGACTGCTGAAGAGGAGGGGAGGGGGGGCAAAGTGTAAGGAAAATCATCTTTAGACCACAAGCTGATACAAGGAAAAACAGGTTTAATACTCGTATACGAGGAGACAGGTTACACCGATATACTGTACTACTATTAGCTACTATGACCCATCTGGTTTGCATAGTGTCTCCTATCCTTATATACATTTTGAATATCGTTAAGATTGAAACCCCCCCCTTCCTTTGGACAATGATTGATGGCCTGTACAGCCTTTAATATATCCTAAGGTCTACAAAACATCTGGACAGGATATACGAACGTCATGCAATATAGTGTAAGTCTTTGTTAATGTGAAAACTTCATATAAGGTCTTTAACAAAAAACATATGGCAGGATATGGAGTAGCCACTGTTTAAATTATTTGCAGAATCTGCAGAAAAAATGCAGTCCTAGGAAAACTCCATATATATAAGCATAAATGATTATAACACATATAATAATTATGAAACATTCATCATTTCTTTAACACAAAGACAAGCCTTCTGCAGCTGCACAGAGTACTGCAGGATCTGGCAAAGGAGTTCTATCCTCTCTGCTGCCGACTGCAGAGAAAAGGTGGGGGGCAGAGACAAGGGGGGTGCCACAGCTGCATGAGAGGTGCGAGGGCCACATGAAATGGCCTAGGGGGCCGCATTCGGCCGGCAGGCCTTGTGTTTGACACCTGTGGCCTAAGCGATTCACCATTTCAGCCAGACAATTATACAGGTTAAACCTGGTGGGTGAATGTGCAGCGATTGTGCCATTCACATTGATAAACCAGGTGAATGTTTCCGCACACCCCTTGTAGGACAGGTGTGGGTCAATGTGGATTTTCACTCGGCATATGTTGCAGCGAATGTTCCCTGGAATGGAACGGCGTGTTCTTTACGTCCCCGAGCTTCTGTATTGCGTCAGTTATTTCTTCACACCGATTCGTCCTTTTTTATTTTTAGCCGTATTTTGCCTTTTTTTTGGCGGTCTATTTTTACCATATTTTTTTTTCCTCACTTTACGTCGAAATCACGAGTTTCCATTTTCAGACTTTTGCTGATTTGGAGGAATTGGCGAGGAGCCATTGGCCGACCTTTAGCCGGTGTGCGATAGGTGTAGGCGACCTGCGGGACCGCGCCATTCACGGCCGGCCAGCCTGGAGCATCTAATGAGCGGATTATAAGACGCAGAGCAGAGAGATTTGTAGATGTGAGTTAGTGGAGGAAGATGTCACCCGTCAGACGCGCTCTCCAGGATCTCTGATCTTCCTTCTCCTCCGGGAATTTGCATTGTAAACTCTCTCTTCATCCTGAGACAGCGAGCAGAGCCTGCCAGGAGCGGAGGAGACGCCGCGCCGAGGTAACGTCCGGGGACCGCACACCTGGGGGGCCACAGGACATTATATAGATATATTACATGGAGGTAATGTCCAGGGACCGCACACCTGGGGGGCCACAGGAAATTATATAGATATATTACATGGAGGTAACGTCCGGGGACTGCACACCTGGGGGGGCCACAGGACATTATATAGATATATTATATGGAGGTAATGTCCAGGAACCGCACACCTGGGGGGCCACAGGACATTATATAGATATATTATATGGAGGTAATGTCCGGGGACCGCACATCTGGGGGGCCACAGGACATTATATAGATATATTATATGGAGGTAATGTCCAGGAACCGCACACCTGGGGGGCCACAGGACATTATATAGATATATTACATGGAGGTAACATCCGGGGACCGCACACCTGGGGGGCCACAGGAAATTATATAGATATATTACATGGAGGTAACGTCCAGGGACCGCACACCTGGGGGGCCACAGGACATTATATAGATATATTATATGGAGGTAATGTCCGGGGACCGCACATCTGGGGGGCCACAGGACATTATATAGATATATTATATGGAGGTAATGTCCAGGAACCGCACACCTGGGGGGCCACAGGACATTATATAGATATATTACATGGAGGTAACATCCGGGGACCGCACACCTGGGGGGCCACAGGAAATTATATAGATATATTACATGGAGGTAACGTCCAGGGACCGCACACCTGGGGGGGCCACAGGACATTATATAGATATATTATATGGAGGTAACATCCGGGGACCGCACACACTGAGGGGCTACAGGATATTTATAGATATATTACATGGAGGTAATGTCCAGGGACCGCACACCTGGGGGGCTACAGGACATTTACAGTATCTCAAAAAAGTAAGTACACCCCTCACATTTT